>NC_143550.1:84379500-84718500 GCF_054136105.1 Typopeltis vanoorti
TTGAAATGCATGTACACGAATGCTAGAAGTATCAGAAATAAGGAAGAGGAGGTTTTGACATTAGTCAGCTTGCCCTGGCCAAAATTACAGGCATCAGTGAGAACTGGTTGACAGAAAATAAGAGTAACAGGGATAGAATGTAGAGGATACTGTATTTTCAGGGAGGATAGAAGGAATACAACAGGAGGCAGAGTATTGCCAATGATACCAGAAGAATTACAACAAAAAAAATTAGAAGTTAAAGAGGATTTTAGGTTTGGGAAGATGGTTCATTTCAGGTTATCTGGTGCGAGATAGATGACAAGAGGACAAAATATACTGATGGCTGCTGCTGCTGCAGCAGACTAGGTGTTCCACAAGAAGATGTGGATGCTATGCATCAGCAGATTTTTTACAGGCTCAGCAATTATTATGGGACATAGACTGGGGAGAGGAAAGGGGGCATGGCAAGATGAAAGTGGAATTTCTACAGTTGCTAATGGATAATTACCTGAAACAACAAGCCATAGCAGGGATGTAAGAATGTTGCATCTGGTAATAGTATCAGAAGATACCAACACTTTGCTCCCAACTTGGAGAGTGATCAAGCAGTGTATTTCTGGGAAGTTACTAAATATGTGGAATTCTCTGTCAAGAGATTTTTGTTGAACTTTAAAGCTGGTAATTATGAAAGACTTATGAGGCATCTTGGAGGAGGCTTGAGCTGCTACAAGGAAAGAATGTCAGTAGTGCATAGGAAGTGATCAGGGACTGTTTGAGAGAAGTGGTATCAGATTGCTTACCAAGTCAGGAGGATAAACCAAGTGGAGATTAAGTAAATGAGTTAAAGCTATGAAGCAAGAACTTAAAAGAGAGAGAGGAAAAAAAAACTGTGAAGTGAATACAAAGAAAAAGTCGACAGTACACAGCAGCACAAAGTGCAAGCATGAAGGGGAAGTATGATGATGTGCTGAAAAGTTGTGATAATCACCATGAAGGATTTTAGATAGAACCATGTAACTTACACATTATTCTACATATTTCCCATGAGGTGTTATACATTTATTACAACACTGCTGCATCATTTGCAATCCTCTGAGAAAAAAGACTTCCCCTTGTTAAAGAAACCAATCCTCAGCTGCAGATATGACTTCATCATCTGTGGTAAATTTTGTTCCTTTCAAGTGTTTTTTAAATTTGGGAATAGGAAATGTCATATGGGACCAGGTCTGGTGAATAGGGTGGATGAGGCAGACATTGAAAGCCCAAGTTGTGTATTGTCTGTTAGGTATCATGAGAAGTGTGAGCAGGTGCACTGTCCTGCAAAAGGAATATGCCTCTGCTCAGTTTCCCTGCTGTGTTTTTCTTTCAGTACTTCCTTTAATTCCTTCGGAGCTGTTGAATAAACTGCTACTCTAACAGTTTCACCTTTTTTTTGAGATACTTGGTAAGGATTACACCATCCATATCACAAAAGACAATGGCAAGAACCTTCCCTGCTGACCTTTGGGTTCAGAACTTATTTGGAGAACCTTTGTGTCTCCACTCCATTGATTGTTGTTTGGTCCCTGTGTCATAGTGATGAAGTCATGCTTCATCAACAGTTACAATTCTTCTTCTTCTTAATCCTCCTCTTTTATCTTTATGGTGTTGAGGTTTGTTTTTTCTTGCAACCACAACCTGAGGATCAGGTGGTTAGCCCTATGCCTCCCCAGTGACTGTAGATGCATGTGTTCACAAGGTTCATTTGCCTATTCTGGGGGGACGAAAAACTCGAGTTTCCATGGGGGGGAAAACCCTACCTCCATATGAGACCGGGCTAACTTACCTTTCGTCGAAAGGACCAGATAAAGGTTCCTCACGTCACTGACAGGAATCAAATCTCAGGTCTTTCTGAACAAAGGGCTTTGTATATAACAACTGAGCCTACAGAGGCTCTAATAGTCACAATACAAGCCAAAAAATTGCACCTGATTTCTCAAAATTACTCAAAATCCCTTCAGATGACAGTAGACGTTCTCTCTTGGTTGGCATTCAAACATTTGGGGACCCACTTCACTGAGAGCTTCTGTATTTCTAAATGTTGGTGGATAATGACCCGATCTCTTTCCCTGGATATTCACAAAGTTTGGTGAATCTCAGCTGCAGACTTTTCTTGCAGCACAAAAAAATTTGATGGAGGTTTGGGAAGGCCCAAACCTCCATGTCTTCATATGTCAAAATTGAGGCAGATGAACAGGTGGTGCTCAGCATATCGAAAAATATCAATGTGAATACAGAAGTATGAGTGGATGGCATGTCAGCAAGTTTAGTATGTGAATGTGCAAGAGAACTGTCATTGCCTCTGATGAAGTTGTTCAATCTAAGTCTCACCTCTGGTAAGGTTCCAAGGAAATGGAAAGAGGGTAAGATTCTATTACATTAAGAGAGCTCCAAGACAGAAGCAGAAAATTACAGACCGATCGGTATCTTAGGAGTGGTGGTTAAAGTACTGGAAAAGTTGGATAAAGATAAAATCCAAAATGGGTGGTTAGGAATACAATACTCTACAGTGGGCAGCATGGTTAGAAAGGGTAGGTCCTGTGTTAGTAATTTATTCACATTTTACAATAAAGGCACAGCAGAAATGGATACACCATGACACTGCTGTACTTTGCAAAGGTATTCGACAGAATACCATGGAAAAACTATTACAAAAGTTGGAGCAAATGGGAATGGATACAAAACTGGTAGTATAGAAAAAAAAAAAAGGGGGGGGGGAGCCTGACAGACACCAGAGAGTAGTATATGGTGGAGTGGAGTCTAGGAGTCTACGAGAATGAAGTATTTCAGGGTTCTATATTAGGGGCACTGTTCTTTAGTTTGCATATCACTGATATGATATACGGAGAGATTTAGGAGGGAGAATATTCAGTTGTTTGCTGATGATGCAAAACTGGAAACAGCAACAGTTGCAAAATTGTCATTTTATTTGCAATTTAATTGCATTAACTTTTATTTTAAATTAAATAATTTTATTTGTATTAAATTGACAACAGTCATTGTCAAATAACTGTTGTAAATTTAATACAAATACAAATTTTTATTCCACCTACTGCTGTCCTGCGGAACAGATTTCCTGATGAAGGTTTCCCAATAACTACAACATCTAACTCTTCAAGAAAAATGTCAATAAACTTCTTAATTCACACCTATACTCCATACAACTGATGTGTTCTTCTACCTCTTGTGTATTGGCTCAATTAAATAAAAATGACCTAAAAAAGCATTCCACTGACAAGAGAAATTATTAATTTTGACACTTTCCTGTTTGCCTCCTTGATCTCTTATATTCTGGATTACTTTTCTCTCTAGGTATCCACACCAGAAGATTAGCCAACATCAGCTTGGAAGGCACATCAGGAATTTGATGATGACAAACATTATTATGACAGTCTGGTGGATCTGCCTTGGACACCATCCACAGAATCAAATGGAGTAAAAACCACTCTGCTCTATCACAAGTTCAAATGCGAGGGACATTTTTTTAAACTTTTATTTAAATCTGTACCTTCCTTTAAAAACCAACCTAATTTAAATAAATGTGGTTGGATTAAACTTCCTAAAATATGGGAAACAGTAATTCTTAGGCATTTTGATTTACAACTCAGGCTGCTCACACTAGTGCTCTTCCTAGCTAGGACTCCAGACTTTGTTCTACTAAGTTTCTTATTTTTTCTAAGTTTTTTTAATTTTTTTTTATGGTACTGTGTGAATTTTGTTATTGTGTGTGTGTGGTACTGTATGATAGGAATTATTTGAATAATGAATCTCCAGTGATGAGTCTTCTGACACCATGGAGATATAATATGATGGTTGTTTGAAAAGTTTGGTAAAAAATAAGTTGAACACATTTTTTAGGAAAAAAATCACCTTTATTTCTCAACATAGTCTCCATCGAGGTCTACACATTTGGTCTAGAAGTGTTTCCAATTTTTTCATTCCATCTAAAAAGTAGGATTTTTCAAATTGTGCAAAACAGTCATTAACAGCCTTGATGACATCCTCGTTCTAAGAAACTTTTTACCCACTAAGTCAAATTTTAAAGTTTGGGAACAAGAAGAAGTTTGGGGGCAAGTCTGGAGAATACGGTGGATGTGGAACCAATTCGAACCTAATTCGTGCAATTTTGCCATTATGACAGCCGATGTATGGGATAGTGAATTGTCTTGATGAAAGAGCACTTTTTTTGTGACCTAATCTTGGCTGGTTTTCTTCAGTTCTTCTTTTAAACAGTCCAACAATGACACATAATAAACCCTTGTTATTGTCTTACCCTTTTCCAAATAGTCTATCATGATAATACCTTGGGAATCCCAAAAAATGGTGGCCATCACCTTTCCAGGTGACAAAAAGGTCTTCACTTTTTTCGGTGCTCTTTCACCGGGAACTGTCCACTCTTTTGACTGCTGCTTGGACTCAGGTGTATAGTGGCAGATCCACATTTCATCTATAGTCATGAATCGACACAACAAAATCACGTGAATTGCAATCAGCAAACATTGCACCGAAATGTCTTTTCGCATGTGTTTTTGATGGCAATTTTTCGCGAAGGAGCTCATTTCATCCTCGATGGATTAACAACCACATTTAAACATATTTATCCAAAAATAAAGATCTTTAATGCTGGTGCAGAGTTCCCATGAACTGCAAGTAACTCGGCTTTGATCTGCATGGTCGTTCACTTCTTCAAATAAAAGTGTTTATCATTGCATGAAACTCGTTTTACTCCATTTTTATGAAAAATGCGAACATGGCCATTTTAAATGTTTGCCACACAAGAACTACGTATCGCATGTGGCTAAAATTTTGCCAGGGGTCATGAAAATGATGATATGTGCAGACACTTGCATCAATAAACAAATTGTGTCGCTGTCTATTGGAAATTTACCACGCTTTTCAAACAACCCTCGTAATAACATATCTGTGACAGAGCTAAAACACTGGTTAGCATTAAATGGCTGTTTAATTCTTTCCTTTTCTGGTTTTAATTCCAATAAAAATCCAACATAATAATCCCTGTAGGTTGACTTAAATAGACTGGCTATCTATGCAGGACAATGAATATTAGTTTAATGTCTATGAGGTTTAAGAGTATTGGTTATACATTTCAGACAGAGGATATGGGTAGCAGAGTATGATATTAATGGGAATTTGCTGTAGGTAACATTAAAATAAGAGACTTAAGGATTATAGGGTATAGAGAGTTAAACTTCAAGTTTAGGGACTGCAATGGCTAAGGATGTGGTTATGAAAATGTGAAGTGAAGTTTCTTTCAAAGGGGTGTGGTGAACACGTGGTTTGGGCTACCATTAGAGTTGCGAGTGTGTTTTCAGTAAAAGTGTTGAAGAAGAGATATCAGTGTATCTAGATACAGGGTGTTCGGGATAAATTTGACAGTTTCGTAAGGAAAAAGAAAATCTTCTTTGTATCTATTAAATTTAATGAATTGACAAAAAAACATTACAGGCAGAGTTAATTACAATACTATCAACAAGATTTACTCAAAATAACCACCATTAGCATCGATCACAGCTTCAATTCTGCTTCGGAACCTCGAACAAGCTGATGCTACAGTCTCCCTGGGAAGGGCCGCAAAAACTGTTTTAATTTTATCCATTAACTGGGCTTTTGTATTACTGGAAGTGCGATTGGTGTCTTTTTCAACTGCGCCCCATACAAAATAATCCATGGGGTTAAGGTCTGGGGAGTTTGGAGGCCAAACATTTGGACTGGTGAAGTCGTAGAAATTTTCAGACAACCATTTTTGACTTTTCCCAGAGGTGTGGCAAGGGGCCGAATCCTGCTGCCATACATACGGCCTACCATTGGCTACCCTTGTTATCCTGGGCTTGACTACAGTTAGCAACTCCACGAACAAAGCCCGAATTCCAATGCCAGGGTTCTTCAACACCTGTTCCTGCAGATTTGCGAGGAATTCTGCTGTACGAACGCAATCAGATCGTCTGCTAGGGATCTTTCTTCTTGCTACATCCTCGTAGTCACCATTGCAAGTCTCTAGTTCATGCCTGATTGTTTTTACTGTATTCAGGGAGCATTGGGCAGCAGTCGTAATATCCTTATTTTGATGGCGGGCACGAATCATCATGATACAAGTTATTCTCTTCCATGATTCAGGTGGGTTCCAGCTATCCATCCTTTCTGACATCTTGTATATGAATGAAGAAGGGTCCAAACTTTTAAATGAAGAGAAGTGTGTGTTAATACATGTAACTTACGGAAAAATATAATTAATTATAAATATGTCAAATTTATCCCGAACACCCTGTATAGGTGAGTCTTCAGGAACACACTCTATCTCTCTCTCTTTCTTTGTTACAAGATTGTTGAACAATCAAGTCAAAGTTCCTTTAGATATTCCTTTAATGCATACTAGATACCACATTGTATCTAGTCCTACAGCTTTATTAACACTGAATGTTCCCCAACTTCCAGTTTATTGTATCTTATCCCTTCCCCTAACAACATAATTACATTATTTGCTAATATTCTCCTTCCCGTGCAACATTAAAAACACTGACAACTGAAACAATGATCAAATATTTACGCTATGACATTATTTTCTGCATCACCATAGTACAATCTAGAAACTTTTTTTTTCTATATTTACTCTTCCTTATTTTGGCTGCAAAACTTACAAATTCTTTTGGATTGTTGTTTTGGATATAATATAAATATCAAATACGAGGGTGGTCTGAAAAGTTCTCGTCATCGGTTAAAGATGGGCACACTATTGGCAAGATTTTTTTTTTCTAAGTTGGTACATCTGTAATAAGCATCCATATCATCATCATCAAATTCCTGCCATGTACCCTCAAGGGGTGTACAGGATATGATAGTACTACATGAAAAAAATTACATCATTATTAATTTCCTATCTACAATTATCCTCCAAATCAGTCTGTTACTTGTCAACACTCCAACATTATCAGATCTTATATTTCTATCGTCTAAAGCACTTTGTACCGTATCAATCCACCTATATCTTGGTCTTCCTCTGGGTCGTTTTGCTGCCAACCTAGCAGAGAACACTTGTTTTGCTAATCTTTCTTAGCCCATTCTGTTTAAGTGACCATACCACCTGAGATTAGCTCTGCTAATGCATCCCTGGATGCTGACAATGTCAAGTTGTTTCCTAATATCCTCGTTTTTAATATGATACTGCCATTGATGCCATCTGTTCACGCCTATAATCTTTCTCAGGACTCTCATATCTTTGGTCTCTAGTCTTTGGTCAAGTGTTTTACTTCTGACCCAGCTCTGAGATCCATAAGTTAAAACTGGTTTGAACACTGTCTTGTATACAGCTAATTTAGTGTTCCGACTAATTTCTCTCTTATTCCATATGAATTTATTCAATTGACTTCCTACTATACCAACTTTATTGATTCTGTTGTCTATTTCCATACTTAATTTACCATCTTCACTAAAAATCGTGCTTAAGTAGGTGAAATGTTTTACTTTTTCCACAGGTTCTCCGTTCACAATGCAGTTAACATTTTCAACAATTCTGCCTATTTTCACTGTCTTTGTCATTTTACTGCTGACCTTCATACCATATCTATTACAACAATTACTCAATTTAGGCAAGGAATCTTGCAGACTTGTAGCGGATTTATTTAGAAGTATAACATCATCCGCATAAAGCAAAGAGCTGACATTAACATCTCCAATTTTTATACCATGTTTAATACCACTTTCCTTCATAATGTGATCCATATAGATAATAAATAACAGAGGGGATAATGTACATCCTTGTCTCACACCAGATTTAACATTAAACCATCTTCCTGTACTTCCTTCATTTCTAACTGCTGACTTGCAACTCAAATAAAGACTAATTATTGCTAGATATAATGCCCCACTGACACCATATAACTGTAGAACAGCCTCCATTATCATATTGAACAGCCTCCATTATCATATGCCTTTTCCAGATCTAAAAAACTCAAATAGAGATCTTTGTTATATTCCCATGATTTCTCCACTATTTGTCGTAAAGTGAAGTTCTGATCTTGACAGCCTCTATTTGGCCTGAATCCAGCTTGTTTCACCAAGCTTTTCTTCTACAATTCTTCTCAACCGTTTCTCAAGTATACTTGCATATATCTTAGCAGTAACACTCTTTAGAGAAATACCTCTGTAATTCTCACATTCAGTTTTATTTCCCATTTTATATACGGCTACTATGAGAGCTCTACTCCAATCATTGGGAATTCGTCCCTCTGTCCAGGCTTTCTGAACTATGCAGTGCAGCCATTGCAAGACTTTTATACCATCATACTTCAGCATTTCTGGTCGAATATCATCTACTCCTGCTGCCTTTCCACATTTTAAGCCTTTGATAGTTTTTTCCTAATGCTAGTTTCTAATGTTTCCAAACTATATTTTGAGTCTGTTATAATCTCTTATCAAGAAGGTGGCAAAATATTCAGGAGGTTGTTGAAGAAGCTTGGAAATGGAGGAAAAAGTGTTGTAAAAGGAGTTAGAGATGATAAAGGTGACATGAAAATGGGAAAAAAAGTTATCCTTGAAGTATGGAGTAATTACTTTGAAAAACTGCCAAATGAAACAAGCAGTGATAGCACAGTGGTAAAAAACACTCAACAGGCGTACAGTCAGAAATACATATCCATACTTGAAGTAGAAAAAGCCATCAAAGGGCTTAAAATGTGGAAAGGCAGCAGGAGTAGATGATATTCAACTAGAAATGCTGAAGTATGGTTGTATAAAAGTCTTACAGTGGCTGCACTGCATAGTTCAAAAGGCTTGGACAGAGGGACAAATTCCTGATGATTGAAATAGAGCCCTCGTAGCACCCATATATAAAAAGGGAAATAAAACAATGTGAAAATTACTGAGGTATTTCCCTACCGAGTGTTCCTGTTAGATTTACAAGTATACTTGAGAAATGGTTGAGAACAATTGTGGAAGAAAAGCGTGGTGAAGAACAAGCTGGATTCAGGCCAAATAGAGGCTGTCAGGATCAGATCTGCATTTTACGACAAACAGTTGAGAAATCATGGGAATATAACAAAGATCTATATTTAAGTTTTGTCGATCTACAAAAGGCATATGACAATACTTAGTCTTTATTTGAGTTGTAAGTCAACAGTTAGAATTCAAGGAAGTACAGATAGGTGGTTTAATGTTAAATCTGGTGTCAGACAAGGATGTACATTATCCCCTCTGTTATTCATTATCTATATGGATCACATTATGAAGGAAAGTGGTATTAAACATGATATCAAAATTGAAGATCTTTGCATCATGCAGATGACGTTATACTTATCAATAAATCCACTATGAGTCTGCAAGATTCCTTGACTAAATTGAGTAACTGTTGTAATAGATATGGTATGAAGGTCAGAAATAAAAAGACAAAGACAATGAAAATAGGTGGATCATTGAAAATGTCAACTGTGTTGTGAACGGAGAACCTGTGGAACAAGTAAAACATTTCACCTACTTAGGCATGATTTTCAGTGAAGATAGTAAATTAAATATGGAAATAGACAACAGAATCAATAAAGCTGGTATGGTCGGAAGTAATGTGAATAATTTCATATGGAATAAGAAAGAAATTAGTCGGAACACTAAATTAGCTGTATACAAGACAGTGTTCAAACCAGTTTTAACTTATGGATATGAGAGCTGGATCAGAAGTAAAATACTTGACCAAAGACTAGAGACTGCAGATATGAGAATCCTGAGAAAGATTAGAGGCGTGACTAGAATGCATCAATGGCAATATCATATTAAAAATGAGGATATTAGGAAAGAAGTTGACATTGTCAGCATCCAGGAATGCGTTAGCAGAGCTAATCTCAAGTGATATGGTCATTTAAACAGAATGGCGAGGAAAGATTAGCAAAACAAGTGCTCTCTGCCAGGTTGACAGGAAAATGACCCAGAGGAAGACCAAGATATAGGTGGATTGATATAGTAAAAAGTGTCTGAGAAGATAGAAATATAAGATCTGATAATACTGGAGTCTTGACAAGTAACGGACTGATCTGGAGGAAAATTATAGATAGGAAGTTAGTAATGATGTAATTTTTTCATGTAGTACTGTCATATCCTCTACACCCCTTGAGGGTACATGGCAGGAATGTGATGATGATGACCGATAATCTCTTGCTTTGTTGTAGTTCCACATATCCCCTCTTTTCACTGAAGTATTTGTCTGACTCATACAAGGGTTGTTTAAAAAGTTGGGTAAATTTCCAATAGAGTGACACAATTCGTTCACTCACACCAGTGTCGTTCAAACCAGTTTTAACTTATGGATCTTAGAGCTTGATCAGAAGTAAAATACTTGACCAAAGACTAGAGACCGCAGATATGAGAATGCTGAGAAAGATTAGAGGCATGAACAGATGGCATCAATGGCAATATCATATTAAAAATGAGGATATTAGGAAAGAAACGGTGCTAAATTATCAGCAAGTATCATCCTTTAAATGACCTCTGCCAAAATTTTAGCCACGTGCGATTCATAATTCTCGTTTGGCAAACATTTAAAATGACCGTGTTAGCATTTTTCATAAAAATGAAGAAAAACAAGTTTCATGCAGTGATAAAATACCTTAGATGCAGTTTCATGGGAACTCTACACAGCATTAAAGATGATTTATTTTTGGATAAATGAGTTTAATTGTGATCGTAAGTCTATCGAAGATGAAGCACGCTCTGGATGCCTGACTGAGGTCATTATGAAGGAAACGATTGACAAAATCCATAGTATCTTTATGGAAGAACACTGAGTGAAAGTGCGTGAGAGTGTAGGCATCTCAGCTGATAGGATGTATAATATCCTACACAAAAAAATTGCACACGAAAAAGCTGTGTGGAAGAAATGGGTACCGCAATTGTCGATCAAAAACGCATGCGAAAAGACATTTCAATGCAGTGTTTGGCGATGTTTAATTGCAATTCGCAGGATTTTTTGCACCGATTTGTGAATGAATGCAGATGAAACTTGGATCCACCGCTAGCAAGCAGCAGTCAAAACAGCGGACAATTCTCAGCGAAAGAGCATCGAAACAAGTGAAGACTGTTTTGTCAGCTGGGAAAGTGATGGCCACTGTCTTTTTGGATTCTCAAGGAATTATGATAGACTATTCGGAAAAGGGTAAGACAATAACAGGAGTCTATTATGTGTCATTGTTGGACTGTGTAAAAGAAGAACTGAAGGAAAAAATGGCCAAGATTGGTGCACAAAAAAGTGCTTGTTCATCAAAACAATGCACCATCCCACACATCAGCCATCGCAATGGCAAAATTACACGAATTGAGGTTCGAATTGGTTCCACATCCACTCAATTCTCCAGACTTGGTCCCCTGTGACTTCTTATTCCCCAAGTTAAAAATTTGGCTTGGTGGGAAAAAATTTTCTTTGAACAAGGATGTCATCAAGGCTGTCAATGACTATTTTGCACAATTTGACAAATCCTACCTTTTTTTCAGATTGGATGAAAAAATTGGAAAGTCGCTGGACTAAATGTGTAGACCTCGATGGAGACTATGTCGAGAAATAAATTTGATGGTTTTCAATTTTCAAAAAAATGTGTTTAACTTATTTTTTTACCAAAATTTTCAAACAACCCTCAAAATCATCTATTACATGTTCAGCAATAGCCCCAAAGAAACTCAACAGCTATATTTATATGATTTTTCCAATCAATACACAATTTAAACTTGTACATTGATGACAATGATGTCTTTGTAATGTAACCTTATCCATCTGGCCATCTTATTATCTTCATTGATATTCCAGACCCCCCTCCAGGAACAGCCAATCATATAGTGTTAAAGGGATCAAAATCCTATGCTGTTATATAGCCAGTAAGTGAAACTCAAGATCGAGAACTACGATCTATGAGTTTCAATGCCGAAAAACTATCGGCGAAGGCAATTCGAAGCAAAGGTGGAGCAAGCTCCCTCACTATTCTTGATATTCTCTCATAATGATCTCCTAGGAGCTGTGTTTTGCATTATGAGAGAATACCAAGAATAGTGAGGGAGCTTGCTCCACCTTTGCTTCGAATTGCCTTCGCCGATAGTTTTTCGGCATTGAAACTCATAGATCGTAGTTCTCGATCTTGAGTTTCACTTACTGGCTATATAACAACATAGGATTTTTATCCGTTTAATATCAATTAAGTTGCCAGAAAACTAGCCATTTGGCTTTTCATTTTAATTACAATCATATGGTGTATCATTTCATAGCATAAATGCTTCACCGCCATTGTCAATTTTTCTCCTTGATCACCTCCATATTCTATTTTCATGAACTGATCCACCTCTGTCGGCCAAATCTGACTTATGCTTACAATCTCAGGTCCAAATGGCTATCAATGTGTCAATAACTGCTTTTCTTTTCTCTTAATCATTCTGGCATTTGTAAATAAAAATAAACTATCTCCAACTTATATGATGAACAAATATTATTGTCTTTATCCAGTTAATCATTAGCTTTACTTGAACCATGCAACTCTCCCCATTTCTTCCAATATTTTTCATTTTTTATCCTTTTCCTAATTTAAGGAAATTAATTAATTCTCCTGTAGTAATCTCTCTCTATCAACTCATCTTACACTCTCTTCCATAAGATTCTGACCACTGACACTGACCATTTACAGACTTCTCTTACCCTGAGTAAGCACAGATCTGATTGAAATTCTCACACTTGAAAACAGTAAAAATCATATAATCTGCTTCTACAATATAACATTTGGTAGTAAGGGAGAAAGTTTTTAATTTCCATGAGTATATCATGGATTAGAAAAGGCTCTTTGATTGAAAAGGCCTACGCTTGATTCTTGTCAGAATGAGATGAATCTTGATATGTTATTATTATTATTTTTTTTTAAATAGAAGGTGAGTTAGCTGATCTCATACAGAAGTAGCAGAGTTTCTTCTCCCAGAAACTTTGAATTTTCATCCTGTATACATACAAATCGGCCTTGAGAACATGCAATTTACTGATAAAAAATACTAGTGGTGGTGGCAGCAGGCCGTAGATGGCATTGTGTGTTAATGAGGGTGGTAGTGGTGTTATGTGTAGTTAGTGGATTAAGTGGTAGATGGAAAGTTGTAGAGCAGAATGCTCTCCCTTGCTGAGTCCTTGGACTCCTTGAAGGTGTCACATAATAAGAATATCTATCTCTGTTAACCAGGTTCCCCATTTGTAATAATGTTTGGACAACTTAGTATTATCATATACTAACATGCTGAAAGTCAAAATTAAAAATATTAATAATAACTTTTTTTTTTAGTTATAACTTTTTAAGATTTTGTTGTAAATAACTACATAAAGCTATCTGAAGCTACATGAAGAAGAATGGAAAGGAATTAAAAATCTTGAGGAACACTTACAATAGACAGCTAATATTCAAGTGATAATCATTATAGAAGAAGACATGAAAGTGAAGAAAGGAAAGGAAAAAAATAAACACCGACTAATAAAAAAAGGTTACTGTGCAAACTTACCTTCAGTTCTAATGAGGCTTTCTCAGCATTAAGTTGTTTCACCTTTTGATTAAATGTAACTTCTTTCTGTAAGTGTATTAAAACTGGTTAAAATTCAACTAGATTACAATCTTTACATAACAGACAGTTGCTCATTCTTGCACAGAAAAACTCTGAAGCATGACTTTATAGGATATTTACCTTTTGTAGTTCTTCTTCCAAATAGGATGACTTTAATTTTTCCTCTGTTATATTTCCTCTCAAGTTATTTATTTCACTCAGGGAAATTGCAAGAGATTCACCCTAAAAGAATATTTTCAGACTAATTTAATGAAAAAAAAAGTTAATCATAAAAACACCTTAAAAAGGGAAACTTTGTAAAACCATTATTTGGAAGAGTATAATATGGTATTTACTTACAAGGAAATAATAAAGCAAATACCTCAATTACAAATGAGTTGAATTCAAAAAGCTTGTTTCTACTTTGTTCAAAACTAAATTTCTCATAGGCACAATGATATAAATTATGGTTAGATCCCTAAGCCAAGGTAGCACAAAAGCAAAAAGGTCTAATTAAACTAAATGGATTCTCTTAAAAATCAAAATTAAATAACTAGGATAAGATCTTCAAATAGCCTATAAGGAAGATGTAGAACTGATGATGGTACTGACACAACAATAGATTTTCATATTCCTACAGTTTACCTTGTTGGTAGGAATCCACTTATATACTGAACGAATGAATGAATGAAAATGGGATGTGAGGCATCTGAGAATATTAGCCAACCAAACTGCATTTTGTGCTGACTGAAACTACACATGATGGTACAACATCATCAAATATCATGATGGCTCAGGGACAATGCTTAGTAGGGCCTAATGGGAGGCTAATCTTAAGGCATCTGCAACAGTTGCAGATGCCTTAAGAAAATATAGAGAAAAAAGTAGGAGGGCTAAACTATGCAAAAAAGTTCTTAAACAAAAGTCTTAAGAAGACTTTGATAAGAATATAAAAGATAATATAATAATACCCAATTATATAATAATACTCTATACCCAATTATAAGAATATAATTGGGTACAGAAACAATGGCATTTATATGTTTTATACTAATGCCAGGAGTATCCGGAATAAGGGAGAGGAATTGGTGGTGCAAATAGCATCAGCCTGGCCAAAAATTATTGGGATCACTGAGACATGGTTGACAGAAGGGGATATAATAACAGGAATAGAAGTCGCTGGGTATAGCATTCTTTGTCAGGATAGGAGGGGGAAAGCGTGGTGGTTGGGTACTGCTTATGATAAGTGATGACTATTCCTCTAAGAGTGGAGGCTTTGGAAGGAAGTGAGACAAATGATTTTGAGAGCATATGGTGTGAAGTAGAGGTAGGCAAGACAGGATATTTAGTGGGGTGTTGCTACAATAGGGAACACAGAGGATGGGGACCAGGAGATGTTTAGACAGCTAAGTTTGGCAAGTGCAAGAAGAATGATTGTTATGGGTGATTTTAACCACAGTAGTATAAATTGGAGAGAGGAAGATGCATGTAGCAATAGGGGAATGGAATTTCTAGAATTCTTGAGGGACAAATGTCTTAGGCAACATGTAACAGAGGGAACAATAGGTTCAAGAGTTTTGGATTTGGTTATAGCATCAGAAGAGTTGATAATAACTGAGATGACATCTCTCCCACCAGTTGGAGAGAGTGACCATATGGTTTTGACTTGGAAAATGAATAGACATGCAGGAGTATCAAAGAGACGGGAACTTATGTGGAATTATAAAGCAGGTGATTATAATAGTCTTAGACGTCAACTTGGGGAAGTTTCATGGAAGGAGGAATTGGAAGGGCGGGATATCATTAGTGCGTGGGAAATTGTGAAAGAATATTTGTTAGCAGCAATGGTAAGTTGTATACGAGTGAAGAAGAGGACACAATTTGGAGTAAAGGGGATGACAAACAATATTAAAAAGGAATTGCATGTGAAAAAGAGCCTATGGAAGAGATATAAGGAGACAGGTGAAGAGAGGATGCATGAAGAATATAAGACACAGGCCAGAAGAGTGACTAGTGTGGTATGGAAAGGGAAACTGGAATATGAGAGGGTTGGCCCTAAGGTCCAAAGAAAATCCTAGGGAATTTTTTAGCTATGTGGCCAGTAGGATGAGAAATGACTGTGGAAGAATGACATTGTGGGATAAAAATGGGATAGAGTGACTGATGCAGATGACATAGTGGAATTGTTCAATGAACACTTTATTGGAGTATTTCATCCTAGAGGAGTAAATTTTAATACTAGAGGGATATGGCAGGTTCGAGGTTTAGAGGTACAGGAGGAGAGTGTGTTTCAGATACTGAGTACTCTGGATGTCAGTAAAGCTTTGGGACTGGATGGTATTTCACCACGAGTTTTGAGAGAATGTGCCAGGGAACTGATAGTGCCTTTAACCTGGCTTTTCAATGAAAGTCTGGCTTCGGCAAAGATGCCCAGGGAATGGAAGGAAGGTAAGATAGTGCCATTGCATAAGGGTGGTAACAGACTGGAAGTGCCTAATTATAGGCCAGTCCGTGTATCATCAGTAGTTGTTAAGATCTTGGAGAAAATAGTGAGGGACCGTATACAACATCGGGCAGATGAGGGTATTGTTATCTGTGAGAGTCAACATGGATTTGTGAAAGGGCCCTCTTGTTTTAGCAATATGCTAGCCTTTTATAATAAAGTTACAAGAACATTAGATGAGGGAAAGGCATATACTGCAATTTTCTTAGACTTAGCAAAGGCATTTGACAGGGTGCCACATGATAAGCTGATATTTAAGTTGCTGCACATGGGTCTGGATGTCAGGTTGGTCAACTGGATTCATGCTTGGCCATCCGATAGGTATCAGAGAGCTGTGTATGGTGGGGCAGTTTCAAGGAGGCAGAAAGTTAGAAGTGGGGTCCCACAGGGCTCAGTACTGGGACCTATATTGTTTAACCTTTATATCAATAACATTGTCAGTGGATTGTAGCGGGATATTCAGTTGTTTGCAGATGATGTGAAGCTGGGAAAGGTTATTAGTAATAGTGCAGATGTGGTAGCCTTGCAAAGAGGATTTGAATAAACTAGACAGATGGGCAAATGAATGGGGGAAGGGGTTAATGCAGCAAAATGTAAGGTCTTGAGGTTTGGGAAACATCGATGGGATGCAGCATACTCTATGGGAGGAGTTATGCTGGAGGAAGTAGAGGAGACAAGAGATCTGGGGTTGATGGTTGATAGAAACCTGAAGTTTAGGGGACATATTGCAAAGGTGGTGAAGGTAACACAGAGGATTGCTGCAATTATGAGAAGGACACTGACCTGCAGAGATAAGAGGGTTATCATTCTTCCGTTGTATAAGTCTCTGATCAGACCACACTTGGGCTATTGTTCTCAGATTTGGTCTCCAGGATTTGAAGGGGATAAATTAACTGTGGAAAGGATACAAAGACGGATGACAAAGATGGTTTCAGGACTGTACAAGGATAGTTATGAGGATCGGCTGAGGGAATGTGGACTGCAGAGTTTGGTGGATAGAAGAAGGAGAGGTGATATGATTGAGACTTTTAAACTGTTGAGAGGTGGTTACAGGGTTGACACTGGGGAGTTCTTTCGCTTAGTTGAACAGCGGGAAGGAGTGATGAGAAGAGGCCATCCCTGGAAGTTACGAAAGGAAACTGTGAGCAAGAGGGTGAGGAGTGGTTTCTTTGCGTGGAGGGTGGTTGAACCGTTAAATGCATTGCCTGATTGAGTGGTGAGAGCGAGAACGGTCAATGAGTTTAAGGAGTGGTATGACAGACTTTGTGTTTCTTAGGGGGGGGGGGGATCTCCCCTCGATGAGTCTTAACAGACTTTATGTTCTTAGGAAGGACCTCCCACGATGAGTCTTTTGACTCCATGGAGGCCTGAATAATAATAATAATAATAATAATAATAATAATAAACATCAGGAAAGTGGCAAAATGCTCTGGAGGCTAATATTCTTCCTCCATTTCTAAAAAGCTTATATAGTTGGAGAAAAGAGTAAAATGAATCAGACAACAAATGTGACATGAAAACTTAAACTGAAGATATTTTGGATATCAGGAATGATTACTTTGAAAGACTTAAATGAAAAAAGTGTCAGAACAGTAGCAGAAAATATTCAAGAGGAATGTAATCAGGAGTACATAACAATAGTTTAAGAAGAAAAAGCCATGATCAGGCTGAAATCTGAAAATCAGATGAAGTAGATATTCAACCAGAAATACTCAAATACAGCTGTATAAAAAGTTTTGCAGTTGATACAATGCATAATTCAGAATGACTGGTCAAAAGGTCCAGATGATTGTAGAGTTCTCTTAGTACCCATCTATAAAAACAGAAATAAAATTGAATGTGAGAATTATAGAGGAATTTCTCTACTAAGCTGCTTCAAGTAACATTTATGTAAGCATACATGATAAGAGTAGGCTGGAATTAGCTCATATAGATATTGTTTGATGTTCAGTTGGCAAAAATACTGAGAAAAGCTTGTGCACTTTCTTAAACAAAAAAGAAAAAAAAAGAAAGAACATTGAAAATAACATTTCATTCTCAAATGAAACTCAACAAAAAATCTACATATTTTTCTTATTAATTGGTATATTTATGCAGTATACAAAAAATAAATCGCTCCATATTTGAGAAGAAATAATAAACATTTATAAGTACACGATACAAGAGTTATTTACATTTTTAAGTATCTTATGAGTGGTTCTGAAAATAAATTATAATCTACAGAATGAAGTAGGTATCCCCTCCCACCTAAACCGTGTGCTGAGGCTTAAGTGCTGTGAAAACATCATGTTGGAGGTTTAATGGAATTATCAGCACTGGGAAAGGATTAAAACTAATTTTAATGCTTCCAATATTTTGTCTCAGTCACTGAGACATCATCAAGGATTACAAATAAATTTTGTAACAACACATTCAAATACAATACAATACAATACTAAGTGAAACATGTGGGTGAGGTGGTGCACCCTCTATAGGCATTTGCAGGTGGCCTAAGATGACATTAATTATCAGAAAACTAGGAAATTACCAGGAAACATTAACCATGTGTTTCACTTAGTATTGTATTGTATTTGAGTGTGTTGTTACAAAAGTTATTTGTAATCCTTGAAGATGCCTCAGTGACTGAGAAGAAATATTGGAAGTATTAAAATTAGTTTTAATCCTTTCCCAGTGCTGATAATATTCAATTAAACCTCTAGCACGAGCCCCCCCCCCCACCTAAAAAAAAAGTTGAATGTTTACGTGCATCTACACTCAGACATTCAATTGTTCATATTGTTCTTTCTTTTCAATATAATTGTATCAGTAACTTATAATTTTCAGTAATAAAACTGAAGCTATCATTATTATAAATTAAGAAATTATTTGACATAAGTACTGTATCAGCCTGTAAAAAATATCTGTATTTCTATTTAGGATGTCTCTGTTTTATAGATTTACCTAGTATTCCACTACCATTACAGTTGGCACTAGAAATTACAATATGAGTATAGATAAAATAAAATCTTATTTTAATAAAAATAAAATATTTTTCATAAAAATATTTGTGAAAAATATTATTATGTGATCCCTCCAGGGAGTCCAAAGACTCATTGAGAGATTTTGAAAGTTTATAGGTAGAGATGACCTTGCTAATGCTTCTGCCTGGTATCTCCACTTGGGCCTGGCTCCCACTGAAGAGACCTCAATAAAGGTTGAAACTAGTCTGGGTAGTGGCCCTTTCCTTAGTGCATAACATTATACATATCCGCAAGGAGATGTGTTTTGCATTATGGGAGATACTGAGACAGGAGCGATGTTAGCTTGCTCCACCTTTGCACCATCTTACCCCAGTCCTGAGGATACTTTCAGGAGCAAACTTTGTTTGCTCACACTTGGATAAAGAATTAAACTAAATTTATTATACTCATTGAGAGAGGGCACCTACTCTACAGCTATCTGTCTCCACCACTCAATCCATCATCTACTGCCCACCACCACTAGTATTTTCACAGACAATCATAAACATCCATGCCCACAGAAGGATTCAAGAACCCACAGCCTTTTGGCTGGAGAGTGGATATGCTAATCACTTGGCCAATCAGGCTGGCCAAAAACTCATTCCAATCCTAATGAAATTATTATTATTATTATGTGATCCCTCTGGGGAGTACAAAGACTCATCGAGGGAGGGCACCTACTCTACAGCTCTTTGTCTCCACCACTCAATCCATCTACTATAATGAACCACAACTAGCATCATCACCTACACCAACAATATTATTTTCACATAATAATTTTAGTTTAATCCTTTATCCAAGTGTGTGTGTGTGTGTGTGCAAACCAAGTTTGCGCCTAAAAGTATCTTCAGGACTGGGGTAAAGTAGTACAACAGGCGACTCCTTGCAAAGGTGGAGCAAGCTACCAACACTCCTATCTCAGTATCTCCCATAATGCAAAACACATCTCCTTGCAGATATGTATAATGTTATGCATTAAGGGAAGGGCCACTACCCAGACTAGTTTCGACCTTTATTGAGGTCTCTTCAGTGGAAGTCAGGCCCAAGTGGAGATACCAAGACAGAAGCATTAGCAAGGTCATCTCCTCCTATAGGAGCTGCCAAATGGTGTGCCACCTTTTTATTAAATTACTCTGGATTTAGAGAAAGATGCTGAAAGTTTATTTTTCACTTGGTCAGACTATAATAATAGTCTGACAGACTATAATAATAATAATAATAATAAAAAAGGTGGCACACCGTTTGGCAGCTCCTATAGGAGGAGATGACCTTGCTAATGCTTCTGCCTTGGTATCTCCACTTGGGCCTGGCTTCCACCGAAGAGACCTCAATAAAGGTCGAAACTAGTCTGGGTAGTGGCCCTTCCCTTAATGCATAACATTATACATATCCGCAAGGAGATGTGTTTTGCATTATGGGAGATACTGAGATAGGAGTGTTGGTAGCTTGCTCCACCTTTGCAAGGATTCGCCTGGTGTTGTACCACTTTACCCCAGTCCTGAAGATACTTTCAGGCAAACTTTGTTTGCACACACTTGGATAAAGGATTAAACTAAAATTATAGTCTGACCAAGTGAAAAATAAACTTTCAACATCAGTATTTTCACAGACAATCACAAACATCCATGCCCATGGTGGGAGTCGAACCAGCAATTTTTTGGCTGGAGAGTGGATATGCTAACCACTTAGCCAACCAGGCTGGCAAAGACGCAACATCAAACAACAAAAATATTCCAAAAAATCCATGAAACCAATAAAATTCCAGGTAAAAAAAATCCCTTCCAACTTCAACACTGACTTGACTTTGCTGACATCTAGGGACTCAATATTAATATTAGCTACATCTACCAATACTTAGACATCCTACACTGATCTGTTATTCATCACTGAACTTCAGCTGGCTTCCTGAACAACCACAGCTCATCTCACATTATGCATCATGCATACTGCCGTCGATAAAATGGGCAGGACACACACACACACTGCTGTCAGGCCTGTCATTCCATCTCTAAGATTATCAGACCTGGAATCAGCCTTATATATGATCTGGAATGATATGCTCTGGTTCCAGACTTTTTTTGCCTCATTTTATTGCAGTCATATGCTGTCTTCTTTCTCTTTTTTTTGGCTTCACTATTCTCCTAATTCGGATGACATACACAGACCATTTTGATGATTTTGATTTATCTCTAAAAATTTGATCACAGTCTAATTATCCAAACAGCGAGATAATTCTCCTCAGAGATTTCAATGTCCATCATTACTGCTGCAGACGATATGGATACTGTCACTGTTTCAGCTGCTCTGATCCATGCTTGCTCCAATCAAATATTCTTGCTGCAATGATTACCTTTATTCTCCACTCCACTTACAACCCCTGCTCTCAAGCACCACTTCCACTGAGCTACACAGGCCTATATGCAAAACAGGATGGGTGTTTAAGCCCTAGTTTGTCAACAAATGTAAAAAAGCAGCCCAAAATCTTCAGCATACATTCAACAGTTCCAGTTAAAAACTTCAGCTTCTCAGCTTAGACTAGCTTGTAATTTAAAAAAAAAAAAAAAAAATCCAAAAAAAAAACAGACTTTAGGACCAAATACACTACGCTTGCCTCCTGCTGAAATGGCAATTGAGCCTTCTAGTTCATCACCAAAGTTGATAGGCAAAACTTCTATCTTACAGTTTCCATACACTTCTTTCATTCTGATAGGGTATCTCCTAAAGACAAAACACTCCTATTGTTATCAGTTTTTTACTCCGCTTCTTGTTTAGATTACCAGGGCAAATTTCCTCCCACTGTTCCACAAACTACCCAGAACAAGGTTTTTCTAATCTTTTGTTAGAAGAACAGTAAAATAATATTCAACAGCTTTGATACTAGCGAGTCTCCTAGTTCAGATGTTATCCCACCAGATGCTGAAAACTTGTGCTCCAAAATTAACACCCATCCTATTTTGCTTATAGGTCTGTGTAGCTCAGTGGAAGTGATGCTTGAATCCTTTACGCTAGGCCACCCAAAGACAGACTTAAGTTCAAGTCTTGTTGCCGACTGGATGAACTATTTTTAAGGCTTTCTTTGACTGGTTCCCAAGTAAGTCAATTTTTGGCATAAATAAGTGGATTTTTTCTCCTGGAAACTTTGTACCCATAAACTCAAGAAAATCGACTGTAGAACCCACATTATTTCAGACAGAAACAAACATATCCTGTTAGATACCAAGAGATGGCAGCACTTGTTTGCCAGTCACTTAAACTGCCACTTACAATTAGTGATAGTCATGGGCCTGCTATCTCTGATTGGCTACCAGTGGAGACTGAACTGCTCGCTAGTCTCCAAAAGCTAAATAGGGTTAAGAGGCCTCGCCAACTCCCTATAAGGGAATAAAAGGCATTAACTGATTAGTATTATGTTTTGCCTATATAAGATGTCATACTCATCTGGCATCTACTCAACAGCATGTAAGCAACCTTTTATCGAGTCTGTCCCTAAAAAAAAAAAGGGAAATAAACACCAGCCATTAAACCATTATCCCATTGCGCTTGCCTCAAATACTTTCAAAAGTGATGGAAAAGGTCATCAACGACAAGCTTCATTGTACTATACACTGAGTGACCACTTTATTAGGAAAAGTTCCCCATTTAGGAAATGGGGAATGGATTCCTAATAAAGTGGCTACTCAGCGTAGACTGCAATACAATACTAAAAGTATCATATTTAAAAACACTTATAATTACAACAATTCATCCATAATCTTGGTTTTTGTCTAAGTTATTTTTAGCATGCTTTTCTTTCTTTCTTTTTTTTTTTTTTTAAATGAAAATGCCTGCTTTACTGACATTTCTAATAGCAGTCCATTTAAGCAACCATATAACCTTAAATTGGCTCTGCTCACGCATTCTCGGATGGTAATAGTGTCAAATTTTGTTTCCAATTTCTTCAGTTTTCATATAAATCTGTGATGCTATTTGTCCATTCTAATTTTCTTCACATCTACGGTTCCCAGTTTTCTTTGATTCAATTATTTTATATCTAATATTGCCAGCCTGGTTGGCCGAGTGGTCAGCATATCCACTCTCCAGCCAAAAGGCTGCGGGTTCGAATCCCGCCATGGGCATGGATGTTTGTGATTGTCTATGAAAATACTAGTGGTAGTGGTGGATGGTAGATGGCGTTGGTGTAGTTGTGATTCGTTATAGTTGGTGGAAACAGAGAGTTGTAGAGTAGGTGCCCTCCCTCGATGAGTCTTTGGACTCTCTGGAGGTGTCATGTAATAATAATAATATTCAACTCTAAGATACATGCATTAAAATTAATTTCTACAGTGTCTTATAAGTCATTGCTTTCGCTAATTTCACTCTTATTTCATACTAGTTAACTTGCAGATCACCATACTACTCTTGCTTATTTTGATATATATACAGATAATTTTATATTTAGACTGTATATACTGTCTTCACTAAATTGTGAATAAACAGCTAAAAAGAGCATTATTTATAATGAATTAATTATCTTTGATTTTGACATCAGAGGCGATAACAAGCATCCTTTCCTTATAAGATATCATATCAAAAGCAATTTGAACTGCTTATTTAAAACTTAAATGTCTTTTTTGTAATATATGAAGGTTGCAGCACCATGGGTGAGCAACGATAGTCTGGAAACTTGGCTCTAAAGAACTGTCAAGGAACTTTTATCCAATCGTTTTTGGACTTCTAACAGCAGGATGTTCTCATAAAGGGCATAGACCTCATCCAACTATGCTGGCCTGGTTAGCATATCTGCTCTCCAGCCAAAAGGTTGTGGGCATGGATGTCTGTGAAAAGACTAGTAGTGGTGGTGGTGGGTGGGCGGTAGATGATGATGATGGTGGTGGTGGTTGCAGTGCATTGTAGTTGGTGGAGACAGAGTTGTAGAGCAGGTGCCTTCCCTTGAGTCTTTGGACTTCCTGGAGGTATCACGTAATAATAATAACTGCAGGCATTACACAATTCTGTATAATGCTATGCTCTATTTTATTATTATTATTAGATCAGCATGGAGTCAAAAGATTCATTAAACAAAATCTCCATTGTCACATAGACCTCACTAAACTATGCCTAATTTACAATTCCATACATCACAATATCAGACAATGCATTTTGCTTGTTAACTGATGCAAAGAACTTGCTCCTTCCCCACTCAAATCCTCTTTCTACTGCTTCTAGGAGTGGCTCTTGTTTTCTACTTATCTTCCTCCATTCTATAAAATCTCTCTTCTTCTTCTTCATTTAACTATTACTAATTCCTTAATAAATTTAATATGGCTCAATCATATCTCGTACTTCTCCTTTTAGTTACAAGATGCTGCAAATGGCATTCCCTCAATGTCTTCAATATCCAATATTCCAGAGAATAATCATCCCCCCCCCCCCTTCCAGTATATGTCCATCACCTCAAAGTCAGGTGACTAGAGTCGTCTGCACACAGTAATCCATAAGTGGTTTAAAAAAAAAAGGCATATACAATGCAACCAAAAACTGCTTCACTTTCAAATAAATATTATATAATACCAGCATAATTTTTCTCTTGGCATCTTTCCATATGCCCTTTCCAGGTCTATGAACTATAAAATGCAGTTACTTATTATTTTTTGCATCATGTCTGCAAGAGTAAAGACTCATCATGGGAAAACCTTACCATCACACACAGTGCTCATTAAACCACACCTGTAATTGTAATAGCGATACTCTCAGGCAATACATCCCACTCAACACCCACCCTCCATTCAAAAATACTGTTGCATGCTGCCTTGCTCACACCATCCATATACATGTGTTGCAAGAATTCATAGGGCAAAGTGTGAGCTAGTGCATTTGGCAAAGCATCTGGCAAGTGGTTTGGAAGAGAAGAGTAAGAAATGAGAGGGGCACAAGATGAGCACATGATGAAATCATGCCTTTCTGGCATGAAGACTCAAGATATTGATGATATCAATTTTCGAAATGAGAAAGTAAAAAGTTTGCTAGAATGAATGATTTAAAAAAGTGAAACATATAGAATGTACAAGGATTTCAAAGAGTTACTGGAAGATGGAAAATAAGAGTGTCTCTTGCAAAGGTATGATGGCAGTGAAATGAGAAAAACAGCAATGATTGAAAACGAGTCAATGCTATATATATATAGAAAATGTTTGGAGTTAATTTGATGGATGAAAGGAAATCTATATGCCTGATGGATTGAACTTAAATGGATTTGACCCAGGAGTCTCGAAAAAGCCTCATTCACTGAAAAATGGATATGCAAAATCAGAGAAACTAAAGTTATTAGAAAGGATGTAGGTGAGTGGGCTCCTTTGAGTAAGAATGCAAAAGATGAATGCTGAATTCAGTTTCTCAAGACTTAAATTGGAATCAGACACTCGTTAAAAGATCCAAAGATAATTTAAAACTTAAAGTGTCACTTACGGCAATTTGGGATTTAGCCGACCAAATTGTATTCTTATTGGTTAAACCAAAATATAGAATGATGGTACAACATGACAAAATTTCATGCCGGCTGGGGCGTCGCCCGGTTAAACAAGGCCCCCGTTGTTTTCGCCAGGGAACCAGGGCGAACAGCGAAAAGTCAGCTACTGGAACAAATCTGAAAATAAACCCCAACTCAACATCACCAGAGTTAAAGATTGGTACTATCAACGTAAGAAGCCTGAATGGCAAAGAAATGGAGCTAGCTGAGGAATTAGATAAGTACCAGATCGACATAATAGGGGTGACTGAAACAGAAAAACTGAAGAGATCTTTCTGAGTAATAAATAAAAAATGTTATATTCAGGCAATGACAATCAAGGAAAAGAAGGAGTAGCCATAGTATTCAACACAAAATACGAGGCTAATCTTCTTGAATGGCAGTCTCAAGTAGAGTAATGTGGGCAAATATGAGAATGGGGAACTGGACAATGAGACTTATTTGTGCCTATGGTCCCACAGAAGGTTCTACTAAGGTAGAAGTGGAGGAATTTTTTGAGGCTTTAGAAAAAGCAACTGACACAATGAAAAATGAAAAGTTGGTCCTTGTTGGGGATCTAAATGGCAGAGTAGGAAATGATTGTGAGACATACAAAAATATTTTGGGAAAATTTGGAGAAAAGAGCAAAGCTAATAATAATGGCAAATATCTGTTGGATTTCTGCTCAGGACATGGACTGGTTATTACTAACACCATGTTCCAACATAAAAATGTGCACAAATTCACATGGAGAGAAGAGGCTAGGAATAAGAAAAGTCTCATTGACTATGTTATTGTTGATAGTGATGTTTTCTCCCTGGTGCAGGACACCAGAGTGTACAGTGGATTTGAAATTGGAAGTGATCACTATTTAGTCTTGAGCAAGATAAAATTGAATTTCATATTGAAAAGAATAACATGTAAGAAAGTTTTAAAGGTAATAAAAGTTGAGCAGCTCTCAGATGTGAGCTGTAGACTAAAATACACAAAGATTATTGAAGGAAAAATGAAAGAGTTTGAAAACAGGAATCAAACCTTGGAGATTCAGTGGCAAACTCTGAAGATAACATTGATTCTGCCAGAGAGGCATGTGGTGAGGTTGTCTGTAAGGATAAAAAAATCAGAACTCCCTGGTGGACACAGGAAGTTAAAGAGGCAGTGAAGGAAAAGAAGAAAGCATACCAAAAATTCCTGTCAAATAAATCAGCTTGTGCTCTTAGAGAATATAGAGAAAAATGCAAGAATGCTAAACACTGTGTAAAACTAGCTAAACAAAAGTCATGGGAGGACTTTGGCAAGAATATAGAAAATAAATATCAAGAAGGTGGCAAAATATTCTGGAGGTTGTTGAAGAAGCTTAAGAATGGAGGAAAGAGTGCTGTAAAAGGAATTAGAGATGATAAAGGTGAAATGAAAACAGGAGAAAAAGATATCCTTGAAGTATGGAGTAATTACTTTGAAAAACTGCTAAATGAAACAAGCAGTGATGACAGCACAGTGGTAAAAAACACTGACCAGGCATGCAGTCAGGAATACATATCCATACTTGAAGTAGAAAAGCCATCAAACGCTTGAAATGTGGAAAGGCAGCAGGAATAGATGATATTCGACCAGAAATGCTGAAGTATGGTGGTATAAGAGTCTTACAGTGGCTGCACTGCATAGTTCAGAAAGCCTGGACAGAGGGACGAATTCCCGATGATTGGAGTAGAGCTCTCATAGTACCCATATATAAAAAGGGAAATAAAACTGCATGTGAGAATTACAGAGGTATTTCCTTACTGAGTGTTCCTGGCAAGATCTATGCAAGTATACTTGAGAAACGGTTGAGAAGAATTGTGGAAGAAAAGCTTGGTGAAGAACAAGCTGGATTCAGGCCAAATAGAGGCTGTCAGGATCAGATCTTCACTTTACGACAAATAGTCGAGAAAGCATGGGAATATAACAACGATCTGTATTTAAATTTTGTCGATCTGGAAAAGGCATATGACAAGGTGCCAAGAGAGAAGCTATTCAATATGCTGCAGTTATATGGTGTCAATGGGGCATTATATCAAGCAATACTTAGTCTTTATTTGAGTTGTAAGTCAGCAGTTAGAATTGAAGGATGTACAGGAAGATGGTTTAATGTTAAATCTGGTGTGAGACAAGGATGTACATTATCCCCTCTGTTATTCATTATCTATATGGATCACATTCTGAAGGAAAGTGGTATTAAACATGATATCAAAATTGGAGATGTTAATGTCAGCTCTTTGCTTTATGCGGATGATGTTATACTTCTAAATAAATCCGCTACAAGTCTGCAAGATTCTCTGACTAAATTGAATAGCTGTTGTAATAGATATGGTATGAAGGTCAGCAATAAAAAGACAAAGACAATGAAAATAGGCAGAATCATTGAAAATGTCAACTGTGTTGTGAATGGAGAACCTGTGGAACAAGTAAAACATTTCAGCTACTTAGGCACAATTTTTACTGAAAATGGTAAACTAAATATTGAAATAGACAACAGAATCAGCAAAGCTGGTATCGTGGGAAGTCAATTGAATAAATTCATATGGAATAAGAAAGAAATTAGTCGGAACACTAAATTAGCTGTATACAAGACTGTGTTCAAACCAATTTTAACTTATGGATCTGAGAGCTGGGTCAGAAGTAAAACACTTGACCAAAGACTAGAGACCGCAGATATGAGAGTCCTGAGAAAGATTAGAGGCGTGAACAGATAGCATCAATGGCAATATCATATTAAAAATGAGGATATTAGGAAAGAACTTGACATTGTCAGCATCCAGGAATGCGTTAGCAGAGCTAATCTCAGATGGTATGGTCACTTAAACAGAATGGGCGAGGTAAGATTAGCAAAACAAGTGTTCTCTGCCAGGTTGGCAGCAAAACGACCCAGAGGAAGACCAAGATATAGGTGGATTGATACGGTACAAAGTGCTTTAGACGATAGAAATATAAGATCTGATAATGTTGGAGTGTTGACAAGTAACAGACTGATTTGGAGAAAAATTGTAGATAGGAAATTAATAATGATGTAATTTTTTTCATGTAGTACTATCATATCCTGTACACCCCTTGAGGGTACGTGGCAGGAATTTGATGATGATGATGAAGTGTCACTTACATAGCATGACAGATGAAACATTAGCAAAACAAGTATTTGATAATAGATTGACAAGAAAAAGACTCAGCAGGTGAATGGATGAAGTTAGCACTACTTTAGAAAAGCAAAATATAAAATCTGACAACAGTGGAGATCTAACCAATAACATGATTGTTTTGAAGAAAGCTAGAAAGAAAGGAAGATAATAATGTTATCATTATTAGCTTCTTTTCTCCACTCAATGTGTTGTATAATTAAAGGACTTCTCTTTGTCTTAAAAATCATGGGAAAGAATACTTCTGGTGCTATTCACCCCCCCCCCCCCCCACTGCTGCCATTCATTGTTAGATTCTATTCCTTATGTGTGTGTGTGTGTTGAGCCTATACATGAGATATTGGTTAATCAACCTATAGTTAGTATCATGTATGGGTAGTGGGTCAGGAAAAGGAGAAACTTGTTTACATTTGATTTAAAAGAATGTATCTGTTTCCTTGGGAAACACATAAGGAGAGAGGGGAAACTTCATCGCTGCTACTGCTGTATTGTGGAACAATACAGCAGTAGCAGGGATGAAGGAAGAGGAAAGAAAATTGTTCTGTGGATTTCAAGGTGTACTGTGAAAAGATGTTGGGTGGCAGCTGTAAGTGTTCCAACAAGCTTAGTGCTGAGAGAGGGAATTATTGATGTGATTTCAGATGAACATTTGCTGTGGAAATATTTATAGAATACACATGCAGAAACCAAATGCCTGTGCAAAAGTGGGTGGAGTGAGTTGGTAAAAGATGGGTTATTAATCAATCTAATTGCTCTCCTCTGTATTGAGTAATGGATTTTGAGAGAGCTCTTATGGGCCCACTCTAAATGTGAGAGCAGTATTCAACAGCTGAGCAGATTTGTGATTTGTTTAAGGTTAACAGCTGTTTGAAGGTGAAGTAATGTCTTGAGCGAAAGAGAAATCCTAGTTTTTTTTTTTTTTTTTTTTTTTTAAGAAGCTGAGGATACAATGATTGTGATGTGTTTATGCCAAGAGAAGCTTGATGCCAGGATGATTCTGAGTTATGGCCAGAGCAACTTAAGCCATAAGATCATTATATTATGTCTATAAATAGTGTGTGTGTGTGTGTGTGTGTGTGTGTGTGTGTGTGTGTGTGTGTGTGTGTGTGTGTGTGTGTTCTGTCCAATTTGCCTGTTGTGAAAACTGAAGTTTCAGGGAGGAGGAAACTCTTCCACCTCTACATGAGACTGCTATCTCACCTTCAGATGAAAAACACCCTTATAAAGGTTGTTCATATCCTATACAGGAATAAAACGCAGGTCTTTTCTGATAAGAAACACAAACATTTTAGGCTATAAGTGATCCATTTATATGAGGAGTGTGCAACTGACTGGTCAGTTGCCTGCTGATTTGCAAACTATATGGTCTGTTTAGCTCATCATAGCAATGCCTAATGAGAAGATGCAATTTGTTTTGCAAATTCATGCAATGAGATCTTCACTTATGTGGCTCTTTGAACAGGGGCGGCTCATGCATAGGCACTGCAGAACTGCAGCACCCCCAATTTTTCTCAATATATTTATTAATTTATTTATATTGGCCTGTAATATTTAATTTTATTATCAACAATCCTATACAATTCTCTTATTTTGTATAAAAAATAAATAAAACTTCATCTTGTAGAACTGTGATGTGAATTGAGATGTGAGCTATTAGCTTAACATGGCACTGTCTGTTGTGCAATTCCACTGCTGTTTATATGCAGTTTGCACCAACAGTAGAGTGTTCATAGTGCTTATTGCGTTTACTCCGTCTCTTTAAATATTTGGACATTACAATTAGAAGAATGGATTTTATTTTTAAGTAATTTTGAATTATACTAAATTGTATAATTTTATCGATAATAAACAATATTTTTTCATGAAACAAAATAAGAAGAATATATTTTATTTTTAAGTAATTTTGAATTATACCAAACTGTATAATTTTATCGATAATAAACAATTTTTTCATGTTTAATTTTTTTCAATTTTTACCATAATTTTGATATTTTATCCAAACACATATACACTGTACTCACAGTGTATATGTGTTTGGATAAAATAAGTGTGTATGTATATTTTGAAAGTTGCAGCAACCCATAATTTCAAGCAACAAGCTGCCACTCTGTAAACTCAATGTACAATTGTGTGATCTGTGGGAGGATTCTGAATATTTGATTCTAGTCATCAGTTGAGTAGAAAGGAACTTTTTCTAGAAATTTTTTTCAGATAATTTCAGAATTAATCTCTAGCATGCTCTCACGTGCTTGCATGTGCAAATACACAAACACAGGTTTATAATCCTGTAACTCAGCAAAACTAACAGTGGAATAAGTAGAAGATACACAAATATATACAGATCTTAATACTACACAGAATTCAGAACACCACTTCATATCTAAGAATACACTTAACCCTGGCAATGGCCAGAGGTCTATTAACTGTCTGCTGATTTACAAAATAAAAAAAATAAATAAATAAATAAATAAATAAAAAAAATGTACAGTTTACTCTGGATGGTGTAAAGGTGTAGAGGATTTTTATATTTATAAAATTAAATTAAATCAGCAAACAGTGCAATGAACTTATTGAACAGGAAGCAGTTAAGAATTTTTGAAACACAGCTTGGCTATTGTCTTAAGCATTGGAAGGAAATGTGGTGTATACAAGAACACTGATGCTTATTAAATTTAATAGTGCATATGAGAGAGAGGATGACATATAAACTAATTTCTGTGGTCCATAGCAAAGGTTAATTGATAACAAAGGACTTTATCTGACATTCTGGTTATCCTGAGTAAAGTGGCATTGTTGGATTCTGATTATGTAGAGATTAAAGTAATTATTATTTGCTTCAGAATCCAACATGATCTTCCATCACAAAGGCTGGACTTGTAAATATTATTTAATGTAAACAACTTATTTTACAATTTAATATTCATATAACTACCTTTAATTTTGCCTAATATCTAATTATTTAATCAAAGATATATGTATTAATAATGAAAAGACTGTATTAAATATTATTAATCTATTTTAATTATTACTATGTTAATATTATAAGAACTTGTATTTGATAATTTAACAGCGCATTATTTGAAATGTAAATATTCTCTATTTATTCCTATTTGTAGAAATTTAATGTTATGTAATAGCTCAATTTTATGTTTTGTTTTGTTGTCATGGAAACGTATGTTAGATAGCTTGCACGTTTTGCAACACCATGTGAGGAGAAGGTTTATTGAAAAGAGTTTTGGATGACGTGAACAATTTAGGCGGGAAGAACGGATATAAAAAGCGAGGAACGCTGGAAAAGGGAGAATTAGAGATTTATAAGAGAGAGATTGGCATTAGGTTGGAATCGGAGCATTCGGGAATCACAGTACGATAATAGCGAGTCGGCAAGTCACTCAAGCAGCTAAATAAAGTCTACTAGTCGAGAGGCGGTTAGCTAATAAGTTGTAGAATAACAATTATAGCTACGGAAAACAGCTGAGTGACTACTAAGTAGACTAGCAATACTTGAGTTGAGATTTAATTTCAGGGCCGACCTTTCAAGGACACACGGAAACTTGAAGCATATCACGAAGTAACTAGAGAATAATTAGAGGCAACAAAGTTGAGTTTAATGATAATGGTGTTAAGAATTATGGTACCTAAAGGATTAAACTGATGTCGAAGGAGTAGGCAACTGTGCATATTAAACTTCAAGTTAAGGAATTATTGTGTGTTACCTTAGTACAAGAGTTGTTAGTAGAACACTGAATTAGTTAAGTGATGTCAAATGTAGTGCAAGTGGTTTAATCTGTGAAAGAACGTTTGATTGTGTGTATTGTGATCGTTAATTAATCCAGTTATTTCTAAAAAAGATTTTTTTTTAAACGAGTGCCGTTAATTGATTAAAGTGTATACAGTTACAAAAAGTGTTCGCACATAAGTATATGAAGAAGGAAAGTTGTCGGTAAGAATATTCCAACCATTAATATTCCTATGCTGAGATATGAGTGTGTTTCTTCCTAGAATATCCCTATACTAACAGTAACTATTTTGGAAATTAGCTGAAGTGTAAATTTAAAGGTGTTTGTGAAGAAGTGTTAATGCAAATTTTGCAGTATTTGGAACTTAAGGAACTGTGAGAAGACTGTATTATAGAGACAACAGATTTACCATTGTATGAGTTGAATGATTGAATTTACCTGCGGAGTTAAAATGTTTGTGATATCTTAATTACTGATCTAAACTTAAGTGTAAAATTTGTGATTTTAAAATTAAATGTTCGTTTTTGTTTATCTAAAGTTGTATTTTGCCTGAATCTCTTTTACTGCACCATTCATAAAATATTCGAACCAAAGCAGGTAAATTAAATAAGTCAAATATACTCGGCCAGTATATATTTTAAGAAGAAATAGTTGAAGGTTGATTTTTCTTCAATCCTTGAACTAATTCAGATATAGAGTGGCGCAGTCTTTAAATATAAATTTTCTCTATATTTGAATTAGAAATCAACTAGCAACTATTTTTTTGGTTAAGAACATCGTAGTGACTAACATGTCGGATCCAAGGTACAGATTAAGAAGTAGGATCCAACAGCATCATGATTAATTAGCTGGCATTCGCCACCATTTCATCTGTCAGATGCATACAGGATTTAGGATGCCAATCATCCTTATGGCACTGTATAAAATATGCACAAGAATTCCAAAGTTAATGTGCTTGTCCTGAAACCTGGAAAAAGTCCATTCTTCTTTGCAGTGCCAACAATCACATCTTTAGTATATTTAGATATGCTTGGGATGTTTTTCATGATTCAGTTTAAAGAAGACTTTCTGAACAGTGATAATATTTTCCAAAAAAGTTGAGGTTCTGGCTCATTTGGATTTCATTTCACCATTTGATTTTACTTCCTCATGACATCCTAATGGGTAGGTGGAAAAAAAAGGGAGGGGGGGGACATTGTATGGCTTTTGAGGTCCCTCAACCTTAGTTCATGTGATTTCTCACTGTGGGATATGTGAAGGATAGGGTTTAGATACTACCATAACTGCAAATCCTACAAGACCTCATAGAATGGATTCGCATTTCCACTGACACAATTACACAGGATGTTAGAGAAATATTTTAATGAATGACTATCATTTTGATGTCTATTACGTAAATGGCTGGCTTTGGCATGCAACACTTTTTTCTCATTTCAGTTTTTTGCTTCATATAACTTCTTGATACTACATAATAAAACTGGAAAATGAGTTACAAAAAAACTGCATATTGCAATTACATCGCAACTATTATTTATATAATATTATTATATTACTCTATCCACACCTAGGCAGAGGAGCTTTCTATCAAATTAGTATCAAACTCTTATTTTACACACCTCACATTAACATACAACTTGGCCTGCCTCTTGTTACAAAGTGATGCTATACAATTATTACAAGAGAAGCATTATGGCACAATACAATTTTTTTTAAAAGTAGATAGAGCTTTGCACACACATACACCACTTCAATCCACCAATAAGTTGTTTCAATATCACTAATAAACTCTGATACTGAGTGAAAAAATAGTGCAGAAAGCATCTTTTTAATTAAACAATATTTTATTAATGATCACATTTTTTTTGACAAAAACAGAAGATTAAAATAAAAAGTTAAATAGAAGTATAAAATGATTAATAAATCTCAGCCCACCTTTTCACATAATTTAACTTCAAAGTTTTCACATTTATTCTGCAGTTGAGAGCACTGCATTTTCTGTTCAGTAAGTTCAGATTCAAGAATGGAATACTCCTTGCTTCTTGTATTTAACACAGAGGATAGCTGAAAAACAGTAAAAATAAAGTTAAAACTCATGAACTACAAGGATTATACTTTCCTGCTATGATCAGAAAATATATGCACTGTTTGGTATTAATTATTTCACTCCTGACAGCAAGGATTAGTTCAGGTTTGTGCAAACTAGATCGATCCTGTCTAGGACTTTTTCCACTTATGGATATTGTTCAACTGATTTCAACCAGATATGGAATATAGTTGTTTCTTATATTATTTAGGGTATCTTGAGAATTCTGACATGAACAGATTAACATGAAGGGTATTATAGGAAATGTTGGAGATTCACTTCCTGTACAGACAGCTCTAAAGGTCATACCTTTCAAATGATTTTGAGCAAATTCAGCAAACATACCATAATCAGACAAAATGTTGCAGATGTCTTTGCAAGCAGGACTGTTTGATCAATTTGATTTAGTTATTTCTTGATTGTTTTCACCTGTTTCATTTAAACAAATGTAGAAGCTAGCAAAAACAATATAATGAATTAAAATAATGTCAGCTAATTCTCCAACCAACAGGCTGCAGGTTCAAAACCCACCATGGGCATGGATATTTGTCAATACCTTTAGGTGGGAGATTAATTTAATTGCTTAGTGTGAGATCACCATTCCAATTCAGGAGGTCTGAAGTGGCTTGAAAAAAAAAAAAGTTCCATGTTTGGGTGTCTTGAGGAGCTGTTTTTCCTGGACTAAGTAAAAAATAAATTAATAAAAAATGTAGACAAAAGTTTTTAGCCCACCCATGGTATGAATGTACTATAGGTTTACAAAAAATTTTTTGTGGGTGGGAAAGAGAAGGCAAAAGCAAACCCCAGGAGATTTTTGTTATTATTATTACGTGACACCTCCAGGGAGTCCAAAGACTCATCGAGAGAGGGTACTCACTTCACAGCTCTGTCTCCACCACTCAATCCAACTTCAACTAACCACAACTACACCAATGCCATCAACTGTTGACTACCACCATTAGTATTTTCACATACAATCACAAACATCCGTGCCCACAGCGGGATTCGAACCCTACAGCCTTTTGGCTGGAAAGCGGATAAGCTAACCAGTCCGGCTGATTGGTTGGCTAGCTGGTTGAAAAAATGATTAATGGGAAAATGAACATAACAGATGGAGTTAGTAGCAATGTAACTGGTATAAGAAAGATATAACAGAAGCATTTAGTAATAATTTTGTTAAGGTGTTTCAAGATAATGAATGAAATAGATGGATTTCTAGAGAGAAAGAGGAGAAGAGCTGTAGACAGGAGTGGAAATGAATGAACTTTGGTGTTTAGTATAGTGAGTAATCTAGATGGTGATAAGAATTTAGAATTGGATGGAAACCTGCCTCAAGTGTTTTAAAAGGCTATGCTAGGAAACTGACTGTATCCTTAACCTCTTATTTAATAAGAATTTTACTCTTGGAAGAGTAACACTGGAGTAGAAGAAAGGTAAAATAGGGCTGCTATACAAAGGTACAGCAAAAGCTGATGAACTGATCTACAGACGAGTGTGCATTTCTCAAGTGACAATTAATGTTTTGGAGAGTTTAGTTAAGACTAAAATATATAAATGTGTGACATAAACATGATCTTAGTGAGAACTAGCATGGCTTTGTTAAAGCACAGTCCTGCTTTAGCAATTTAATTGGCACTTCATAATGCAGAAAAAGTAGGAAAATACAGTGTGGTATTTGCGAATTTTGCAAAGGGAACACATACTGAAAATTAAACCAAGTATTCACTCTTTAAGTGCAAAACACATTTATGAAAGACCCAGTTTTCACTGTGGTATGAGAATAAATCTATTCAACAAATCTGAATTAAGCACATAAGAGAACAGCTAGGATACTACTCGTTCTTACTACCCCCCCCCCCCCACACACACAGATATTTGGAACATAAATAGACAATGTTATCATAAGCAAATTGAATGCATTGAACAAAACCTGAAAGGATTGCTCAAGTAGAATTTTTAATCATCCTCTACTGGATATGTTAAAAAAACATACATTTTTCTGGCAAAAAAATTTCAATTTTTTTAAATTAAGTAAATTCTATCAAAACATCTATTCTAAAAAAGGTTTAGATTCACTGTAACTTCTGAAACATGTCAAAAATTAATTTAATGGCAAGGGATTAAAGAGACAACCATGCGCACATGCACACAAAAAATGGCAAGTGATATCAGGCTCAAACATACTACTAAATGCCACTATTCCAAAACATAATATAGCAAATCTGTAAAAGAAACTTTGAAACTTAGAAAATAACAAAGATAATGAATTTTATTTTGAAAGCTTATAAAGGAAATACAAGAGGTCTCAAAACATAAATAAATGAATATAAAATGAAGTTTCATAATCAGTTACAGAATGAAGAGAAAAATCAAATTAATGAAGCGAGAATGATGAAATATACATTGGAAGAAAGTTAAAATGAAAACAAAATCATGATCAATGAAGAGAATAGGAAGGTGGCAAAATGAGTGAAACAGAACACCATATGAAGACTAATTAACAGGACTAGGAAGGAGCTAGAGCATTTGAAGAAGCTCTAATAAGTGGTATAGTTGAAAAGGGTAAGAAATGAATGGTAAGGAGAAAAGCAAGGAGAGTATTAATGAGTGAAAAAAGGAGAATAGGGAGCAACACAATTATGATTAAGGGCACACTTGATGAGTACACATAATGAAATCATGCTTTCCTGGTGCAAAGATTAAAGATATTACTATGCCCTCAGTCTTCAAAAATGAAAAAGAAAGAGTTAATAATTTTGTAACCTAGTGTGTATAAATGTCAAATATTATTATTATACAGGCAACTCCGTGGAGTCTGTAGACTCATCAAGGGAAGCCCTAAACATGGTAAGCACCAGCCAATATTTGTGTAATAACCTATCACATTTTGCTTTGAACTGATTCAGTCATTTCACCCACAACAGATTCTAGCAACCTGTTTCACCGATTCAGCACTCTCCAAGCAGAAAAGTTAGTCTTCACGTTCTTACTCAATTCTCCCTCCACTAGAGTTGTTTTGAAAAATGTCCTCTGTATATTAACCTTTCAGTAATTTATATGTTTCAATCACATCATCTCTTTTCTGTCATTCAACCAATTTCTGGAACTCATAAATCTTCAACCTATCCTCATAAGTGCATTCATAGATCTGCCACCATCTTGGTCATTGCATCAGGATCTGCTCCTCCCTATCCTGAGAAACAGGTGATAGAGCTGTGTATAGCAAGAAGGGGGGTCTTATCAAGGCCTTATAAAGAGGTATCATAACCTGCTTATCTCTGCTCATCAGATGTTCTTTAGTAACCAAGTAATCTGAAGAGCTGTTTTAGCCACTTTTTCACATTGCAAAAGTATGAGGAACAGACAGCCATGGTGGCCACCTTAATAAGATGTAGGATCTCCTTTAACTGCGATGGCTACAGCAGTCACAAGGGGCACACTTTCCACAAGAGCACAATAGCAATCAATGGGAATTTTGGTATATAATGTGGAGTATAATGAGATCCTGGAGTGTTATGGGAGCATATGTCCCTTCACATCACCTGATGCTTCAGTTCATCCCACAGATGTTCAACAGGGTTGAAATCAGATTGCAAGCTATGTGGAGGCCAGTCAAATGTGGTTAGGTTCATGTCCACAATGTTCAGAGCACCACAAACAGAAGCTTGAGCCCAAACTAGGAAAAACAGAACCATACCATCGCATCACCACCTCCGAATTTCATACTTGGGGATACACACTGGTAAGATACGTTCACTGGGCATCTGGCACATCCCCCCACTTGTCCGTGTGCTGAGGCTTAAGTGCTGTGAGGACATCATGTTGGAGGCTTAATGGATTGTATACAGCACTCAGAAAGGATTAAAACAGAATTTAATTCTTCCTATATTTCGTCTGAGTCAATGAGACATCTTTAGGGAGTACAAAAAAACTAACATAACATATAAACAAATAACAAACAATACTAAGTCCAACCACATGGGTGACACTAAAGTCCTATCTAAGTGACTAAGTCCTATCCACCTAGATAGGACTTTAGTGTCACTCATGTGGGTGGGCTTAGTATTGTTTGTTATTTGTTTATGTTACATTAGTTTTTTTTTGTAATCCCTGAAGATGTCTCATTGACTGAGATGAAATAATTCTTCCTATATTTCGTCTCAGTCAATTCTGTTTTAATCCTTTCTGAGTGCTGTATACAATCCATTAAGCCTCCAACATGAGGATCCCACTTGTCCATCTCCTTGGTAGAGAGTGGAGTGATTTGTTGCTCCATAACAGATTTTTCAAGCTTCCATGTTCCACTGTACATGCTAATTGCACCACTGAAGATACTGCATGTTGGTTCAATGTGGAGCTTGCATATTGTAGTCCTGTGATGGAAATCCATGTTGTGAACCTCATTTCTGAATGCTTTTGTAGAGATTTGTGTTCCAATCGATGCATGGAACTTCACATGCAATGTGCTGATGACAAATGGCGGTTTTACATATTACCCTTCATAGCATCCTATGGTCATGTTTGGTGAGTGTGGTGGATCGTCCATTGCGGTAGCATTTGCAGTTGACTTCCTGCGCTTCCATCTCAGTATGGTATCACTGACTGTTGACCTGGGATGGCACAATTTGTCGAACAGATAGGCCTGCAACATGGCATCCTATGAAACTCTAAGTTCCCTTTTCACAGCCATTTTACCCAGACACAGTTGGACCGAGTTGGGAATATTACATTCCTCCAATTTACACTGGCTACAAACACATACTTTTTTACACAGCACGATGCACCTTGTCCACTGGGGGGTGTCCATTGACTTCTTTCCAATCAGTATATCTTAACTGTCTGATATATTCGATATATGAGGGTGTGCTGAAAAGTTGTGATAATTACAATGAAGGAATCGTGCAACATGGATATCAGTCCCCACCCCACCCTCATATATATTGATGAAACATAGAACTTATATGGAATTATATGGAATACTTACATGGAATTTATATATGCTCTTCTTATGGTTATATAAGTTGCTTTAATATCATTTTTTTTCTAGGTGTTTATCAGAACTTTTCAGCCCCTCCCCACCCTCATATCTTGTCTCTTGGATATTATTATATTATCCTACTGGAAGTAACCACTGCCAAATGAATAATCTGTGAGAATTTGATTCTTTAGAGACACTTGTGACATTAAGTTTATAACATATAAGCACGTTTACACAAGAATATTATATTTTAATTTGCCAAATATTTCAGTCTGAAAATAACAGACTATCTTCAGTGGCTATATAGGAATGGTTTTTAACAAGGTGGAATACCAACAATTGATCATTCAAAAGTAGAACAAGATGAGTGATGTTATATCGCTAAGTATTAAAGAGAGGGAAAACATTTTTTATCAGAGTAATGATTAAATTAAAGATATTAATTCACAAATTCATATAATAATCTTAATTTATAAATAATATTAAACTAATGTAGGAATTAAAAGTCTTAATTTAAAAAAAAAAAAAATTAATGTGTTATCCTGATTAAACTTTCCCAAATTTCCGATAAAGATATACAGTCATTTCGATTCAAGTTAGGGCATTGAAGTAAGGCCTCAGCACTTTCTTTAAATAGATGTTCAAATTTATAGCGACACCTGCATAGGAGACTAAAAATAAAATACACAACACAGATATTCCTCTTCGTCCTATAGTGGACTGTATTGATTCATCTAGTTATCGCATAGCCAAATATTTAGCGAAATTACTGAAATCACATATAGGCAAATCACGCTCTTTTTTGAAAAACTCTTCTGATTTCCTAAATAAATTAAAAATTATCTCATTACAACTTACTGATGTTATGGTTAGCTTCAATGTCGAATCTCTATATACTAATGTACCTCTCAAAGAGACTTTACAATTACTTGCTGACATCTTCCCACAAGACATTATAAAATTATTTGATTTCATGATGCAGTCTGTATATTTCTTATGTCAAAACAAATTCTACAATCAAGTGGAAGGAACAGCCATGGGAAGTCCACTTTCACTTGCTCTAGCCAACTTTTATTTGGAACATCTAGAAGATGTCCTGTTCTCATCTATATTCCCTCAACCACCCTTTTGGGTGAGATATATAGACGACGTCTTTTCAGTGTGACCTCATAACAGAGATTCCTTACCTTCCTTTTTAACCAGAATCAATTCCTTACATCCTCGTATCAAGTTTACCATGGAAATTGAAAAAGACAACAAGTTATCCTTTTTAGACATCCTCCTCATCCATTCACCTTCAGGTATTCTAACAACGACAGTTTACAGAAAACCCACTTTCACTGGACGTTATATTCTCACACAATCTGCCCATCATCCTTATCAAAAAACAGGAATCATAAAATGTTTAATCCAATGAGCCAGAACTAATTGTTCAACTCCTCATGAATTACAGAAAGAACTTTCAACTATCAAACATCACATGAAACTAAATGGCTTCTCCGAAAAGAGTACACAACATCTGTTCGATTCTTACAATCCAATCCAAAACAGCAAAGATTCAATATGTAGAGTTCCAATTCCTTATATTTCCGGAATCTCAGAAAGAACCAATTTCAAGAATTCTGAAGAAATATGATTTAACAGCCACTTATATACCTATTAACAAAATATCCACCTATTTCCCTTCTTCTAAAGATAAACGCTCAACTATGTCTCTGCCTGGTGTGTATCAAGTTCCTTGTAGCTGTAATCTTTCCTACTTTGGACAAACAGAATGCTCTATAGAAAAAAGCATTCAAGAACATCAATCATACATTCAGCAAAACAAATTCGATAAGTCTGGATTAGCTCAGCATGGAATAGAGACAAGCCACAACATTCTCTGGTCCAAGACTCGCCTCCTACACAGGTGTCACTATAAATTTGAATGTCTATTTAAAGAAAGTGCTGAGGCCTTACTTTAATGTCCTAACTTGAATTGAAATGACTGTATATCTTTATCGGAAATTTGGGAAAGTTTAATCAGGATAACACATTAAATTTTTTTTTTAATTAAAACTTTTATTTCCTACATTAGCTTAATATTATTTATAAATTAATTTTATTATATGAATTTGTGAATTAATATCTTTAATTTAATCATTACTCTGATAAAAAATGTTTTCCTCTCTTTAATACTTAGGGATGTAACATCACACGGCTCATTCTACTTTTGAATGATCAATTGTTAGTATTCCACCTTGTTAAAAACTGTTCCTATGTAGCCACTGAAGATAGTCTGTTATTTTCAGACTGAAATATATGGCAAATTAAAATATAATATTCTTGTGTAAATGTGTTCATATGTTAACCTGGTTTGGATCAATGTTTGATGTGTAGAGATTCAAATGTTTCTTCACCAGTAATAGGACTTTAATGTGTCGAAAGAATTCTCTTCAGCTGAACAACTATCACCACATCCAGATTACAGTTTCAATATTTTAGACCTTCATTGTGGAATTGCAAATCAGATTGTCAGACCATGTAATTTTTTCCCTACTCCTCAAATATTTAGCCACTGTTTTTGTAACTGCTGCTGTGCTTAGCTACTTATTTTCAACAGGATAATTCTCAGTGTTTCTTACTGTTAGAATTCCATGATTTCAATTATACATGACATTAACGTTAAATGCTCAAAAGGTGCCAATTGTCTAGTTTCCTGTAGGTCACTGATCAGCTTTAAAAATAATTTGCATTTTGTACACTACTGTCCAGAAAAATGTTCTATGCATGTACAGGATGTAATGCTTACATTTCTGTGACATTTTCCAAAAAAAATAATGACATTTTCTTTAAAGACAAGCCTTATAAACTCAAGGAGCCATACAAGTTGTCAAGAACAGGCTTTTACAAATATCCATGTCTATGGCTGGATTCAAACCCATAGCCTGTTCATTGAAAAGCATGCATGCTATCTGCCCCCTGATTATGATATTCAGTGCAAAGGTTAGAACATTCATCATCATCATAAAATTCTTGATATGTATATCCTCATGGGATACAGGATAATGATGATAGTACTACATGAAAAAATTACATCATTACAAACTTCTGATCAACAATTATTTCCAAATTAATCTATTATCTGTCAAGACTCCATATAATAGACTTATATAACATATAAGAAATATAACATATTTCTTATATGTTATATTTCTGTCATTTAAGGCACTTTTTACTGTATCAATCCATCTACAGCTTGGTCTTCCTCTGGATCTTTTTCTTGCCAACCTGGCAAAGAAAATTTTTTTTTTTTTGCTAATCTTTCATCTCCCATTCTATTTAAGTGATCATACTACTTGAGATGAGCTCTACTAACATATTCCTAAATGCTAACAATGGCAATTACTTTCCTATTATTCTCCGTTTTAATGTGATACTCCACTTGATGTCATCTGCTCACTTAACTGATCTTTCTCAAAACTCTCATATCAGAGGTCTCAGATTTATAAGTCAAAATTGGTTTGAACACTGCCTCTTGTATGTATCTAATTAATGTTATAACTAATCTCTTTGCGACTTTTTTTTTAGATTTATTCAGCTGATTTCCTACCACACCAGCTTTATTGATTCTGTTGTCTATTTCCATATTTAATTTACCATCTTCACTCAAAACTATGCCTAAATGGCTGAAATGTTTTACTTGTTCTAAAGATTCACCATTCAGGAAACAGTTGATGTTTTCAATGTTTCTGTCTATTTTCATTGCCTTTGTCTTTAGGGAATCTTGCAGACTTGTGTTGGATTTATTCAGAAGTATAACATCATCTACATAAAGTAAAGAGCTAAGATTAACACCATCAATTTTGATATCAGATTTAATACTGCTTTCCTTCATAATGTGATCCACATGGATAGTAAATAACAGTGGAAATAATGTGCACAAACCCATGTCGCAAACCTGATTTTACATCAAGTGTCAAAGCTATATAACTGAGAGCAGACCTCCACATAGCTTTTAAAGGAATGCAGAGAACCGATCAGGGCTTCTGACCTAATGCCCAATCCTCACCTTCTCATGGCGCATCCCATTAGGTATCTACCTGGATACTGAACAAACGAGGATGAGCTGCAAATTTGAGATTTAGCTGACCAAATTGTATTCTTATTAGCTTAAACCAAAAAAAAAAAAAAAATGATTGTACAACATGACAAAATTTCATACAGGCTGGGGAGTCACCTGGTTAAACAAGGCACCCCCCCCCCCCATTGTTTTTGCCAGGGAACCAGGGTAAACAGCGAAGTCAGCTACTGGAAAAAATTCCTACCCCCCCCATCCCCAATTCGATATCACCAGAATTCAAGATTGGTACTATCCATAAGAGGTCTGAATGGCAAAGAAATGGAGATAGCTAAGGAACTGGATTCGATATAATAGGGGTGAATGAAACAAAAAAAGGAAAACACTGGTGAGTTCCAACAAAATGTTATATTCAGACAATGACAATCAAGGAAAAGAAGGAGTAGCCATAGTATTCAACACTAAATACAAGGATAATCTTCTTGAATGACAGGCAATTTCAAGTAGAGATGTGGGCAAATATCAGAAAATATCTGCACAATGAAACTTATTTGTGTCTATGATCCCACAAAAGGTTCTACTAAGGTAGAAGTGAAAGAATTTTTTGAGACTTTAGAGAAAGCAACTGACACAATGAAAAAGAAAAAGTTAGTCCTTGCTGAGGATCTAAATAGCAGAGTAGAAAATGATTGTCTGACATACAAAAATCTATTGGGAAAATTTGGAGAAAAGAGCAAAGCAAATAATAATGGCAAATACCTGTTGGATTTCTGCTCAGGACATGGACTGGTTATTACTAACATAATGTTCCAACATAAAAAAGTGCACAAATTCACATGCAGAGATGAGGCAAGGAATAAGAAAAGTCTCATTGACTATGTTATTGTTGATAGTGATGTTTTCTTCCTGGTGCAGGATACCAGAGTGTAAAGAGGATTTGAGATTGGAAGTGATCACCATTTAGTCTTGAGCAGGATAAAATTGAAAAGAAGAACATGTAAGAAAGTTTTAATGCGAATAAAAGTTGAGCAGCTCTCAGATGTGAACTGTTGACTAAAATATACAAACATGATTGAATCAAAAATGAAAGAGTTTGAGAACAGGAACCAAATCTTGGAGATTCAGTTGCAAACCCTGAAGAAAATACTGATTGATTCAGCCAGAGAGGCACGTGGTGAAGTTGTCAGTAAGGATTGAAAAATCAGAACTCCATGGCGGACACAGGAAGTTAAAGAGCCAGTGAAGGAAAAGAAGAAAGCATATCAAAAGTTCCTGGCAAATTAGTCAACTTGTGCTCTTGGAGAATACAGAGACAAATGTAAAAAAGCTAAACACTGTTTAAAAACTAGATAAACAAAAGTCATGGGAGGACTTTGGTAAGAACATAAATAAATATCAAGAAGGTGGCAAGATATTCTGGAGGTTGTTGAAGAAGCACAAAAATGGAGGAAAGAGTGCTATAAAAGGAATTAGAGATGATAAAGGTGACATGAAAACAGGAGAAAAGATATCCTTGAAGTATGGAGTAATTACTTCAAAAAAATTGCTGAATGAAACAAGTAGTAACGACAGCACTGTGGTAAAAAACACTGACCAGGCATATAGTCAGGAATACATATCCATACTTGAAGTAGGAAAAGCCATCAAAAGCCTGAAATATAGAAAGGCAGCAGGAGTAGATGATATTCGACCAGAAATGCTCAAGTATAGAGGTAGAAAAGTCTTACAGTGGCTGCACTGCATAGTTCAGAAGGCTTGGACAGAGAGAGAAGAATTCCAGATGATTGGAGTAGAGCTGTCATAGTACCCATATATAAAAAAAGGGAAATAAAACTTAATGTAAGAATTACACAAGGTCTCACTTTAGCGAGTATATGCTTGGCAAACCGAGGAATGAACTGCAGGGCCATCTGCAACCCTCCCACTTTCTTCTTGCAGTGATGACTTCACTCCAAATTGCTAATATAGTTGTGCCTTATAATGCATTTCATGCTGCACCAGTTGTTGCACAGAATAATCAGAGCCCCGTTCAGAGCTTAGGAAGAGGGTCCTGTTCAAGAAGTATATTACAGTCTCCATCAAAAATCAGTGATATTGTGAATGAGCAACACAGAAGATATAATATTAATCTTAAAAGGGAATTTTACATTGGCATGTGGAATGTTCGAGGTCTACAGATCGGCACTCTTGAGATTGTCTGTAAAGAGATGGATAGGTATAAGATTCACATCCTGGGAATTACAGAGACCAGATGGAATGGAGAAGGTCACTTCAAAAGACAGGATGGTAAGCTAGTTATTTACTCAGGTGGTGACTCAAAACATCATGGGGTAGCTTTGACATTGAAGACAGCTCAGGCAAGAAGCCCTTGTTTATAACCCCATTAATGATAGGATACTTTCTATTAGACTTAAGGCTCAGTCTACCAATGTATCAATTGTGGTACCACACAGATAGGTCTGAAGAAGAGAGGGAGAAATTCTATGAAAAATTACAAACTATTTTGGATTGCCTACCAAGGAGAGACATGCTTTACATCTTAGGGGACTTAAATGCAAAAGTTGGAAAGAGTATGAGAGTTAGGCCGGAGTGTGGCATGTTTGGTCTAGGTGAACGCAACATCCGTAGTGAAAGACTGTTGGAATTTGCCCATGCTAACAGATTAGTTATTACCAATACCTGCTTCCAGAAACACCCACGATGGATATATACTTGGATATCTAACATTGATGGATCAAGGCACCAGATTGATTACATCCTGGCTCTCCAGTGATGGAAGACAAGCATCTCTGATGTGGACACTTGTCCTGGAGCAGATTGTGATACAGACCATCAGCTAGTAAGAGCCAAAGTAAGACTAAGACTCCGAAAACTTCCAAGGCTGGCACATTCCACTAGATTGGATGTTAGAGTAATTCCTAGTGGATTCACAGAAGAAACATCAACTCAGATGGATGATTATCTAGAGACAAATGAAGAGAACTTACCAGAAATGCTTTGGGAAGAAATCAAGGTAATAATATAGGATACAGCCAAGAAGTATCTTGACCCAATAAGAAGACCAAGAGAACCATGGATATCAGATTCAAAATGGGAACTAATCAAAAGAAGGCAGTTGGAAAAATGAAGAGACACAGAGACTGAAGAATATAAGAGATTATATAGAGAAGTCAGAAGAGCCATCAAGCAGGACAAGGAAAATTCTATACTAATAAAGAGTTCCAGATGAGGAGGCTCAATTATAAAAGGATATTTTATTTAGTTCGTGACTTAAAGCAAAATTTTAAGCCCAAATTGAATGTCATCAAAGACAGGAATGGAGCATTACTAACTGAAGAAATGGAAATCAAAAACAGATGGAAAGAATACTGTGAGGAACTGCACAGTAGAGTGGATAAAGAAATGTGGAGGAGCCCCTCTCACCAGGAAAATTTTGATTTTGGAACCTCCTCCACTTAGGCATGAAGTTGAAACAGCAGTTCAGCAGCTTAACAGCAATAAAGCATCAGGTGCAGATGAAATCCCAGCAGAGTTAATTAAAACCACAGGGGGAATGGAGGTATAAGAGTGTTTCATAGATTGATTACAAGGATATGGGAGACAGGATCATGGCCTAGAGACTGGAAGAAGTCTGTTTTCATACCACTACATAAGAAAGGAGATATGAAAGCGTGCAACAACTACAGAACTATTAGTTTAGTATCACATTGAAGATCATGCTAAATAGGATTGAGGCCAAAGTTGAAGCAGAGATGACGGAGGAACAAGCAGGTTTTAGGAAAGGTAAGGGCACCAGAGATCAGATCCTTTGCCTTAGACAAATCATAGAAAAATATAAAGAATTTAGACTTCCTCTGGTAATGTGTTTCTTAGACTACTCTAAAGCTTTTGACTGTGTTCAGCATGTGAAACTGTGGGGAGTAATGAAAAGAATGGGTTTTCCTCAACACACTATGTGGTTGATAGCCAACATGTACAGGGAGCACAAGAAGCCACGGTAAGAACAGGTGTTGGATTGACTGATTGGCTTAAGGTTGGAAAAGGAGTAAGGCAAGGATGTTTACTTTCTCTTCACTTGTTTAGTATATATATATATATATATATACGGAGGACATCATGCATGATGTATTGGATAAGCCCAAGACAGGAATTAGGATGGAGGTAGATTGATCAGCATTCTGAGGTATGCTGATGATACAGTACTCCTCTGTAATGACATGGAAGAACTAGGACAAATTCTTGACATAATTAACAAGATCAGTAATAACAGAGGACTTCAACTAAATCCTAGCAAGACAAAGATTATGGTTCTCAAAGGAAATACAAACAGGGAAGCTCTTGAGAAACAAGTTTACATTAATGAAAAAAGAATTGAGGAAGTCAGCAAGTTTGAGTACTGGACCCATTATTAATGTGAAGAATTGCTGTTCAGAAAAAGGTTAGGAATGGCTAAAACAACAGTCAGAGACTTGTTTAAGATCTGGAAGGATGGATCTATCTCCATGGGAACAAAGTTGAGGATTTTGGATGTAGTTGTTTTTCCACCAGTGACTTATGGATGAGAGACTTGGAAACTAAAGAAGTCAGATAAGAAAAGGATATCTGCTTTTGATATCCTTTTCTTACAGAAGGCTGTTGAGGATATCGTATACTGAAACGTGTACAAATGAATGGATGTTAGAAAAGATCAGTATACTAAGGTTCCTTAAGGATATTGACAAAAGAAAGTTAAAATATTTTGGACACATTGAAAGGATGGAAGGAGGACTTCTCAGAACAGTAATAGAAGGTAAAGTTCCTGGAAAAAGAAGAAGGGGGTAGACAATCAATCAGATTGATGGATGGTGTGTGTGTGTGGAGCAACTAATCTTCAGAGAGTTGAAGTCTCCAGAAAAGCAAACAACAGGACTACATGGTGAGGCCAGGTGTGGCACATCACTGAGCATTGGAGTGACCATATGGCATCTGTGGATGTCCAGTGAACATATAAGATAGATAAGAATCACAGAGGTATTTCTCTATTGAGTGTTCTTGGTAAGACATATGCAAGTATACTTGAGAAACGGTTGAGAAGGATTGTGGAAGGGAAGATTGGTGAAGAACAAGTCGATTCAGGCAAAATAGAGGCTGTCAGGATCAGATTTTCCCTTTACAACAGATAGTTGAGAAATCATGGGAATATAACAAAGATCTGTATTTAAGTTTTGCAGATCTGGAAAAGGCATATGACAGGGTGCTAAGAGAGAAGCTATTCGAAACGCTACAGTTATATGGTGTCACTGGGACATTATATCAAGCAATATTTTCTTTATTTGAGTTGCAAGTCAGTTAGAATTGAAGGAAGTACAGGAAGATGGTTTAATGTTAAATCTGTTGTCAGACAAGGATGTACTTTATCCCTTCTGTTATTCATTATCTATATGGATCACATTATGAAGGAAAGTGGTATTAAACCTGGTATCAAAATTGGAGATGTTAATCTCAGCTCTTTGCTTTATACATATGATGTTATACTTCTAAATAAATCCGCTACAAGTCTGCAAGATTCCCTGACTAAAGTGAATAACTGTTGTAATAGATATGGTATGAAGGTCAGCATTAAAAAGACAAAGACAATGAAGATATGCAAAAACATTGAAAATATCAACTGCATTGTGAATGGAGAACCCATAGAACAAGTGAAACATTTCAGCTACTTAGGCATGATTTTTAGTGAAGATGGTAATTTAAATATGGAAATAGACAGCAGAATCAACAAAGCTGGTATCATAGAAAGTCAACTGAATAAATTTATATGGAATAAGAGAGAAATTAGTCAAAACACTAAATTAGCTGTATACAAGACAGTTCAAGCTCTTTTAACTTATGGATCTGAGTCAGAAGTAAAACACTTGACTAAAGATTGCAGATATGAGAGTCCCGAGAAAGATTAGGGTCATGAACAGATGGCAATATCATATTAAAAATGAGGAAAGATATTAGGAAAGAATTTGACATTGTCAGCATCCAGGAATGCATTAGCAGAGCTAATCTCAGGTGGTATGGTCACTTGAACAGAATGGGAGAGGAAAGATTAACAAACCAAGTATTCTCTGTGCAGTTGGCAGGAAAAAGGCCGAGGAAGACCAAGATATAGGTGGATTGATATGGTAAAAAGTGTCTTAGAAGATAGAAATATAAGATTTGATAATGTTGGAGTCTTGACAGGTAACAGACTAATTTGGAGGAAATTTGTAGATAGGAAGTTAGTAATGATGTAATTTTTCATGTAGTACTATCATATCCTGCACACCCCTTAATGGTATATACAGGTAACCCTCATATACAATGAGGCATCCAACAAAAATATTTTTATTTAAATCAGGTAATTCATGTAAGTTAAGAAAACATAAACTATGAAACAAAATACATAGTATAAACTTATAAAAATACAAATTGTACGTAAACTTAATTGCCCATAATGAATAAATGGTTTTAGGCAAAATAAAAATAAACTGCATGTTTTAATCGTCATCACTGTCTTCAAAACGAAGATTTCGTAGATGTTCTTTATTTATGAGTGGCCGGATGTCGTCATCACTTGAAATCTCTTGGACATCATTTGTATAATTCTCATTGCATTCTTCGACTGGTTTAGTTATCAAGAAGTCAGTAATAAGACCTTGCTTACCATTATGCTGCAATTTTTTATCAAGTTCATAATATGGAGCTAAACAAATATCCAATTGTCTCGTAAATTTTCCAGAGCACTCCATTGAGGGATCATTATCCGTAAAATAACTTCCTAACTTTCTTGCCAAGTCCAATCCTTCTGCTAATTTCTTTAAATCGAATTCTTTAACAGATTCATCACAATCAGAATCTTCGGCATAACTTTCCCCGCCTCGTGAATTTTCTGGAGCACTCCATTGAGGGATCATTATCCGTAAAATAACTTCCTAACTTTCTTGCCAAGTCCAATCCTTCTGCTAATTTCTTTAAATCGAATTCTTTAACAGATTCATCACAATCAGAATCTTCGGCATAACTTTCCCCGCCTCGTGAATTTTCTGGAGCACTCCATTGAGGGATCATTATCCGTAAAATAACTTCCTAACTTTCTTGCCAAGTCCAATCCTTCTGCTAATTTCGTTACATTGAATTCTTTAACAGATTCATCACAATCAGAATCTTCGGCATAACTTTCCCCGCCATTTGGTTCAACGTCATTTATTAATTGTGCCAATTTCTCCTCATTTAAATCTATTTCCCCATCAATTAATTCATTAATTTCATTTTCAACCATATCACAAAAGCCCTCTAAATGGCCATTGGTATAAAAAAAAATTTACATAAAAAAGCATTACATATTGTATGTAACTCACCAGAAAATAAAGTGCTCAGCTTGAGATTAACACACACATACACTTATGATTTTTTAGTATACTTTCCTGGCAGTAAACAAAGATAATTTTCAATAATAAACACTTTATATGGTAAATACAAGGGTTACTACAATTTGTAGACCGTGTTATATGAGGGTTACCTGTATTAAGAATTTGATGATGATGATGAACTATAGTGTTTTGAAGAGCTTTCCTCTTGGCACCTTGTCATATGTTTTTTCCAGATCAATAAAACTTAAATACAAATCCTTGTTATATTCCCAAGATTTCTCATCTATTTGTCTTAAAGTGAAAATCTGACCCTGACAATCTTAATTTGGCCTGACTCAGGCTTGTTGTTCATTAAGCTTCCATTCCACCATTTTTCTTGGTGGAATGGAAGCTTGGTCGTTTCTCAAGTATACTTGCATAAATCTTACCAGGTAAGTTAGTAGGGAAATATCACTAATTCTCACATTCAGTTTTATTTCTTCCAGGGAAATAAAACTGAATAAGACATGTCAACATGGTAGTATTAGAGCAACAGGAATACAGGCAGAAATACATATCCATACTTAGCAGAAAAAGTCATCAAAAACCTGAAATATGGAAAGGCAGCTGGAGTGGATGAAGTTCAACCAGAAATGCTCAAATATGAGATATAATAGTTTTACAGTAGCTTCATTACATAATTCAGAAGACCTAGTCAGAGGGTTTGATTCCATTTATAGATGGGTATTATGAGAGACTGTCTCTCTGATGATGTCCATATAACGTTGGATGAAATATATTGGAGTTTTTGAATAGCATTCATGTATTTTGTGTTACATATGTAAGCCATGAAAGTTTTTTTAAATATGCCATTACTGGAAGTTGTGAAAAAAGGTGATGAGTAGGCGGGTGATCAAAGCATGAAATTTGCTGACTGACAGAGTGATGAATGTGAAAATGGTGAAATGATTTAAGGAGTGGTATGACAAATTTTGTGTTGTCTAAGATGGGCCTCCCACAGTAGGTCTTGTGACACCTTGGTTGTTAACAATAATAATCATAATGGTGAAGATGGTAATAATAATAATAATAAAGGTTACAGCACACTGACATTAGTACTGCTAATAGGTGAGTCATTTATTCCACTGTCCTGCCTCAAAGAAAAAAAAAAAATCACTATGTATTATATGTATAATACACACACACATATATATATAAGTATGTAGACTTTGTGGGTTATGGTGAAATATGTAAGAGTTCATAAGGCAGTAAACCAGAACAAAATATTAATAATTACTTTAATCAATATTTCATGTTAATTTCATAGGACTTCTTCAGGTGTAAAAAGAAAACTAGTAGAAAAAGAAACAGAAATGGTTGTCACTTTATTAAAAGTTTAACAAGTGACAACCATTGAATAGTTATATAGGAATCCGATAATTTGAAAAAAGAAAATCTAGTCCTGAGTTGCACTGTTGAGCATGCTGTGTGTGTTTAGCCCTGTGTTAGTAAGGTGCGGTGTCACAGACCCCAAAGATATAGAAAGAAATAACTTTGACACCAGCACCTTATTAACGACAGGTTAAGTGTTTGGCCAAACAAGTTGACCTCTCTCATGTACTCTCTTGTAAGTTCCCAGAAGAGAACCATGATTTTCTTTCAAAATTATCGTGTATGAAGAGTTCCTCAGTTAGAACTTTAGTAAACAGACTGACTACATCAAAACCTGCAAAAATGTCCTATTTATCAAGGTCAATGTTGCTAATGCTGGAAACAAAGTATTCATGAATACTTTACATGGCAAAAAAACCTACTACAAATAACTTACTGGATTAGCCACAGGTAGCCCTCTCTCTCTCCTTCTTGTGCCGACCTATTCTAAGAAAATTTGGAAACTCAAATTTATCCCAAATTACCCCAAAACCAACCACATGGTTTAGGTATATTGACGACATCTTCATCATTTGGAATCATAAAAAAGAAGAACTAATAGATTATCTAAACAAAATTAATTGCTTCCACAACACTATCAAGTTCACATTGGAACTAGAAAAAAAGATAATAAACTTCCATTCCTAGACGTCCTTATTAAGAAACAAACTGATAATAGCATCAACCTGTGGGTATATAGAAAACTTGCTAACACTGGACGCTACCTCCATTTCGACTCGTCTCACCACATGTCCCAGAAACTCAGCATTATCCATATGCTCAAAAAAAGAGCTATACAGTGTACCACAGACCCTGGCGACTTACAAGAAGAATTAATGAAAATATCCAGAGATCTATCCTAAATGTCTACCCTACAAGAATCATCAACAAGATTCTCTTTAATGACAGACTATAAAGACAACGAGATGAAACCCAATACATCAGCTCTATAACAATTCCATTTGTTAGTACTATATCCAAAAAATTAGCTCTTCTTCTTCTAAAACCATATAATATCAGAGTAACATTCAAATCTATTGAGACCATTCAAAAGTTTATAAGATCCCCGAAAGATAGCCATCCTTTGTACAAATACTCTGGAGTTTACAGCATACCCTGTTCATGTGGTATCAGTTACATCAGACAGAATCTAGAAGTTTTGAAACAAGAAAGAAAGAACACACAGGCTATGTAAGGAATAACAGACAAGATATATCAGACCTTTCTTCCCACTTCGCCTCTACTAACCATAATATTGAATGGGATATGAGTCATATGTCCTACATAGAAGAGAACTACCATTCCAGAACATTCAAAGAAGCTGCTACAGTCGCCCGTTTAACAGGTAACTTAAATAAGAATCAAGGCCTAATCCTACCATATATATGGAAAACTCTAATCAGACCATTTAACCAAACAGAAATGAACTTTCATGAAAATTACAATAAATATCTCAGCAAATAAAATGTTGTACTTGCGACACGCGTATTGTATCATGCACAGTGATAACTTTATATAATTTTTAGAATTGTCGGTTAGTTTCCTAGTTTTTGTTACTTTCCATTGCTTACCAGCATATCCTTGAAAATGCTGACAGATATTAGTCAGTGAAACATGTCGGATATTAAACTATTATTTACTTCACTAACATACAGAATTAAGTCTTTAATTTATTAATACTAGTAGTCAAGAAAAAGGTCATAATACAAATTATGACCTTTATACAATATTCATGGTTTTTAATGAAGGATAGTGATGCTAAACTACTAAGCAAGAAGGTATCAAAGAAACTACACCTTATTAAAAGATTAACAAGTGACAACCTTATTATAATTGTAAGATATAACAAATAATTTGTTATTGGTTTGTCAGATAATTTTTTTACCGTCAAAACATTTTCACACAAAATTTGCCAGTGATGAGTGGATGCAGAAAAAAAAAGCAAATAATTTTTGCACAAATATAAAATATTGAAGTGCAGCACTACAACTTTCTGCAGAAAAATCGCCAACTAAATTTAAAGAGTGACCAGCGGCACAAGGATTGTAGACTGCACTCAGACTGTAGTCTGTAATGCATGCCTATGTTAAGTTTGGGACCCCTGGTACCTGCCAGATCCAACACTCTCTTGATCTGCCTCTCTCTCTCTCTCTGTGCGTGTGTGTAACTTATATGACTATACAGCCTTGTTATATTCCCAAGATGAGAAATCTTGGGAATATAATAAGGATTTGTATTTAAGTTTTATTGATCTGGAAAAAAATAGAAAAAACTGTTTATTACTGAAAAGGCAATACTAGTTTTGTCCTGCAAGAAGACTTCATACAGTATAAAACATATACAAGTGAAAAAAATCAGAGGTACATAAAAACTTACTTGAATAAAATTGCCATAGTATTAAATTAAAAATGGTTTGCTAACATATGAAGGTACTCATGGACTAGCTACATTGTTGTGCACATCTAACTTGTTCATTTGCACAACAATGCAGCTAGTCCACGAGTACCTTCATATGGCAGCAAACCATTTTTAATTTAATACTATGACAATTGTATTCAAGTAAGTTTTTATGTACCTCTGATTTTTTTCACTTGTATGTTTTATACTTATGAAGTCTTCTCGCAAGACAAAACTAGTATTGCCTTTTCAGTAATAAACAATTTTTTTTCAGATCAATAAAACTTAAATACAAATCCTCATTATATTCCCAAAATTTTTCACCTTGGGAATAACACGGCTGTATAGTCATATAAGTCACACACACACAGAGAGAGAGAGGCAGATCAAGAGAGTGTTGGATCTGGCAGATGCCAGGGGTCCCAAACTTAACATAGGTACGCATTACAGACTACAGTCTGAGTGCAGTCCACAACCCTTGCGCTGGTCACTCTTTAAATTTAGCTGGCGATTTTTCTGCAGAAAGTTGTAGCTCTGCACTTCAGTATTTTATATTTGTGCAAAAATTATTTGCTTTTTTTCCTGCATCCACTCATCGCAGGCAAATTTTCTGTAAAAAGTTGGAGAAGTGTGAAAATGTTTTGACAGTAAAAAAATTATCTGACAAACCAATAACAAATTATTTGTTATATCTTACAATTTTTCAAGAAATGACACCTTTAATAAATACTACAAAAAAGACTTACATTTTCTACTTCATGCTTCAAGTCATCAACTTCCTGACATTTATCTTTTAAGGTAGATTTAGTGCTTTCTAAGTGATGTTCATAATCTGCTTTCTGGGAAGTGATTGCTGCTTCTGTTGCTGCTAATGTTTCAGTCTAGTTTATGAATGCAACAAAACAATCATTCAAAATTTCAATTAAATTATTGAAGAAATGTTAACTATCGAAACAGTGACAGCAAAAATCACAGCATTTCAAGATTTCATAATAATATTTATATTGGCAGTACAGTGATTCATATAATCTACTTACATTTCTATATAAAGCACATATCTAGAAATTAGTTGTCATCATATCTGCCTGATAATTGTGCAAATGTTATTGTCAAATACTAGCACATTATAGGGTAAAGACATTCCTTTTACTCAAATAAAATCTACTACAGGACTTTGCCACAATGAAACACCTAAAAAACATAATACACTTTCCTAATAGTCTTAATTGATGTAGCATAATTCTAAATAAACAATATATTTGTAGGACTTTTCCTCTTTAAATTTATGATTATAAGTTAAAAAACTTAAGGACTTGTAATTAATGATAAAAAGAGTTAAACTAGATTTGTGAAAATTCTTTTGTTTCACATCATCAAGAGAAATAGATGAATAAACTAAAAAACAGGTCATAAAAACCCAAGTATGTAATGAAATATTTGAAAACAAGAATAACAATGGAAAGTGCGCTGCAATGAAGTTCTTTGCTGATTTACGCTCTGCTGCAAACTACTGGTAACCGTGTGTATGTATGTGTGTAGTGTTGGATTAGAGAAGACAAGACAATGTAAAATCATTCCTTGTTTTGAGAAAAACGACTGTAACCTATGAGGAGCAATTTAGTTTGTTGCCCTAATATTTGATGTTTGATTTCAGTTGCATATGTGGCCAGTCTGATTTGTGTTTCCTTTTGTTCTCTATATCTGATGTGTTCAGATTGACGTACTTCTCTACACCTCTCTATCTGTCAACAAGTATTTAGACATGGGTGCTGGTTTATACACAATACAGTTTAATGGAATAATCATAGCACAAAGAGAAATAATTAAACAGCAAGTTTAATCATTTCAGTATTTCAATATGAAGACATTTTCAGGAATACAATGATAAAATTATAATAACACACACAAGAAACATTAAGTGGAAGAAATGAAATTAGACTATATAAAGACTGAAGTCTTATGAGGGGCACCTCTATGGTTGCTGTTGGCTAGCCTTAGATGTTTTGGGTGGAAGGCCTAAGAATTAAAGCTTCCCAAATCTTGGGAAATTTAATACAACCACATTTATTAAGATTAGGCAGGTTTTTTAAATCTGCTACATTCTACAAAGAGTCTTTCAGGTCTGTATTTACTGTAATGGAGCATGATAGTTTACTTCCATCAGATTCTCTGCAAGGTATTCAAGGAATGGTCTGCTAGACCTGGCTGAGCATAGTTCTGGTGGAGGATGTATTTTATGAGTTCTTCTAGGCTGATGTTAGCAGATCTCCCAGTTTGACCATAATAGGATAAGCTGCAAGAACAAGGAACCCTGTAAACATCTGCAATAGAGAGGGAAGGAAGTGAATCCTTAGGAAAGCTGAGAAGGGAAGCCATTCCCTATATCTGGGACACTTCAGAAAAAATAGTCAGAACTTTAAAGAAATATAATCTCTGCACTGTTTTCAAACATCATTTGAGGTTTTAAAATATGCCCCAATCCAAATAGGTTATTGGATTGGAGCATACCAATGCTTTTGCAAAAATTTATTTATTTGACTATATATCACTTTCATTTCTTCACTCGAGGTGTACAATCTGTATTGCTGTCAACATTTTTTTTTCAAAGTATATCCCATGCAATACTAACCTCTCTTCTTCAAACTGTTTCATTCACTTTACTACTACAAGCTAGTTTCTAAGTCAAAATAGTTGCCTGCATTATCGTTTCATATAAATTCCTTCTATCTTGATACCTCCATATGTGTATTCATCCTCCAAGTCAGGACTACATGGTCACTCTCAACTATGACAGCTTAGTTACAATCATTTTCTCTGATGTTATGACCAAATCCAAAATCCTTGATCCTTGTGCCCCCCCCCCCCACTGCCTATGACTTGCCTCTAAAGAAATAGAAAAAATTCAGTTCCCTTAGTACTGCATGCTGCCACCTCTGCACAGTTTATATTGCTATAGTTGAAGTTCTCCATTACGAATGTTTGTTTTGCACTTGCCAAACTAATTTACCCAAACATTTCTGCTCATTACTATTTACATTCCAGTCTATAGCAAATCCAACTAAATATTTTGTCCAAATCTCTTATAAACATCATTCTCATACCATATACTCTCAAAGCCATCAGTGTTATTTCTACTGTGATTCTCCACCGAGATGGAACAATTCATCTCTTATCATGAATAACACTCCAACAGGTTTACCTTCCCTATCACGCTGAAATATGTTATATTTTTCTATATATTGTATATGCCTGTTATTTGATGGCATTTGTGCAATATTGTCTATAATAATATCTAACTTCTAAGAGGCACCTTTGCAAACCAAAGGATTATATGGTAGTCGGATGAGTGTTGTACAGATTTTCCCACTTAGGACAAAATAATAGTTGGCCATATGGAATGGTCTGGCGGGGAATTAATTTTGGTAGCACATAATAGAGACAGCTGTTAGCGGCAAAGTGACAAGCATAGCTTTTTTCCTTTTGGGCTCATAAAGGAAATTAAGTTTATAGTCAAATATGAGCCCAAAGAACTTTTCCCCTGGTACAACTGGGATTAAACAATTAGGGTAAGTCACATTCAGTTATTGAGTTAACCTTGATGCAAAAAGCATGATACTTAAAACTGAACCTTGAGGGATGCTCCTCTTGGTATACAGTCATGAGAGAGCAATTTCCACTCAAGACTTGGAAGATTCAGTTAGATAAAAAGTTCTTAATAAAAAAGAGGGAGGTTCCCTCTGACACCAAAGTTGTGTAGGCCTTTCAACATTCCAAAACTCCAAGCAATGTTATATCCTTTTTTCCATACCAAAGAAAACTAAGTGCTCATGTTTTAGAAAGGCATCTCTGATGGATGCTTCCAGTTGGACTTGATGATCAGCTATTAAATGATATCTGTGAAAGCCAGTTATGTTCTGGAAAAAATTGGTGGAGCAATTGGTTGATAGTGATAAAGGATTGTGGATTCTTCCCTGGCTCAGGAAAGGCAAAAATAATGGCATATTGCAAGGTGTCGTGAAACAAATTCTATGAAATTTGTTTCACAACAGAATTTGTCTGTTTAATAGGTATAGTAGTTGATCCATGATAGATAGTGACAGATCTTTGATCATCTCATAACAGATATTATCTAGCCCAACAGCAGTTGGGCAACATTTTAGCAAAACAGCTTTCATTTCTTGTTTTGTGAATAGCCTGTTATAATCTTCTGTACAGCTCAAAGAGAACAGAAGTTGGTGTTTTTCTTCTTTATATGTTTGGGAAAGGAACTCCGGGTAATAGGAAGATATTACTGACATATAGTTGAAAATCTCCCCATAGAGTGTCAGCAATTGCAGTTGGTTTGTCAATTGCAAACTCAATTCAAGAATCAAAAGTGGAAGGTTAGCACATGGTGGCTGATGAGTCATGAATAGGTTTAAACATTTAATGACTTTTTTATTTATTATTTTTATTATTTTTTGTTATAAAGAAATACAGAACATGGAAATTTTTTTATCATATAAATGCCTTCCATTTCACAAACACTGGCCCTTTCTATGGCATGTTTCATGATAGCTGTTAATGTTTCTTGCTGCAGAACACTAATTTCTACATGAATGTTCTCCTATGGGGATTACCTGAAGGAAAAGATGTATGTGAATAAGTCGCACACGATCCAACAGCTGAAAGAGACATTTGTAAAGAAATTAGGGTGCTACAGCCATCAGGGAACATGCCAAAGTGGAAGGTACATATATGTGATATAGCTTTTCATAACCGATAAAAAAATTCAGGTGTTCTATATTTCATTATAAAAAATAACAATAAAAATAATAAAGTTAATAAAATTATTAAATTAAAGGGATAAAAAATACCTCATTATTTTTAAGCCAGATAAAAAATTTGGAGATCGAAATCTAAGAGTTTCATGCCGAAGAACTTTTGGCGAGTCCAAGCGTAAGTCAACACCTGGTAGTACAACACTATGGCAACTTGGAGCAAAGGTGGAGCAAGTTCCATCACTATGTAAGTTCAGTTCACTTAAACCTTGGTATTATTCAGGTCTACTTACTCACTGACGAGACCTCAATAAAGGTCGAAACTGGTCTGGGTAGTGACCTTCCTCATAATGTAAAACAGTAATACATCTCCTAGGAGCTGCGTTTTACATTATGAGAAAATATTAAACATAGTGATGGAGCTTGCTCCACCTTTGCTCCAAGTTGCCATAGTGTTGTACTACCAGGTGTTGACTTACACTTAGACTCGATGAAAGTTCTTCGGCATGAAACTGTTAGATTTCTATCTCCGAGTTTCTTATCCGGCTTTAAAATAACAAGAGATTTATTATCCCCTTAACTTAATTTACTTCGCCAGAAAAAAAAAAAAAAAAGCCTTTTGGCTCTTTATTGTAATAATAATATGGGTACACCTTGCTGACAATTCATATAGTAAAGGTATGCAAGTTCAGTTCACTTAAACTTTGGTATTATCCAGGTCTACCTACTCACTGATGAGACCTCAATAAAGGTCGAAACCGGTCTGGGTTTCGACCTTTATTGAGGTTGAAACCCAGACCGGTTTCGACCTCAAAAACCTTCCTCATAATGTAAAACAGTAATACATCTCCTAGGAGCTGCGTTTTACATTATGAGAAAATATTAAGTATAGTGATGGAGCTTGCTCCACCTTTGCTGCGAGTTGCCCTAGTCTTGTACTACCAGGTGTTGACTTACGCTTGGACTCGCCGAAAGTTCTTCGACATGAAACTTTTAGATTTCAATCTCCGAGTTTCTTATCCGGCTTCAAAATAACGAAGGATTTATTATCCCCTTAACTTAATTTATGTCGCCGGAAAAAATAGCCTCTTGGCTCTTTACTGAAAGTTATTAAATGTTTACACCCCTTTGTTACTTATGGGCCACCCTGTTTATATGCTCTTCATTTTCCAGATTTTATCCCTGACTTCTTTGCTGTTGGTTCCCTTCATTGTAGATGATGTGTTTCGATCCAAGAATTCTTTTGGCTCTGATGACAAATATGTCTTGTTTGGGCTCTGGCAGGTTTGAAAGAAATGAGGTTTGTTGTTATGGGATATCTGCAGAAGATACTCTATGTTTTCTTCTGAGTTTCCTTGACTGTTGTGCAATCAGCATTCCACCACAGTATAGGGAAAAGTGGAAACCAACAAGAAGTTTTATGAATTGCAGTTGTGCAAGTTTGTGTAGAAATTGAAAGTTTTTAGACTTAGTTATAAATTAAATTAACGATGCCAAGAAAATTATATTCTTATTTAGTCCTTTATCCAAGTGTATGCTTCATATTGCATGTGAAGTATCTTGATATTAACTGCCTTAGTAACTGAAGTCATTAGCTTCTATATACAAGTAGCCTAGCAATGAAGATACTTCATGTGCAAACTTTGTTTATTTATAGTTGGATAAAGGATTAAAGGGGTGCTTAAGGGTCAAAGCTGTATAACTGAGAGGAGACCTCCACATAGCCTTTAAAGGAATGCGGAGAACCGACCAGGGCTGCTGACCTAATGTCCAATCCTCACCTTCTCGTGGTGCACCCTGTTGGGTATCTACTTTGATACTGAACGAACGAGGATGGGCTGGCAATTTGGGATTTAGCCGACCAAATTGTATTCTTATTGGTTAAACCAAAATAAAAAATGATGGTACAACATGACAAAATTTCATGCCGGCTGGGGCGTCGCCCGGTTAAACAAGGCCCCCGTTGTTTTCGCCAGGGAACCAGAGCGAACAGCGAAAAGTCAGCTACTGGAACAAATCTGAAAACAAACCCCAACTCAACATCACCAGAGTTAAAGATCGGTACTATCAACGTAAGAAGCCTGAATGGCAAAGAATGGCAAAGAAATGGAGCTAGCTGAGGAATTAGATAAGTACCAGATCGACATAATAGGGGTGACTGAAACAAAAAAGACCAAAACTGGTGAGATCTTTCTGAGCAATAAATACAAAATGTTATATTCAGGCAATAACAATCAAGGAAAAGAAGGAGTAGCCATAGTATTCAACACAAAATACGAGGCTAATCTTCTTGAATGGCAGTCAGTCTCAAGTAGAGTAATGTGGGCAAATATGAGAATGGGGAACTGGACAATGAGACTTATTTGTGCCTATGGTCCCACAGAAGGTTCTACTAAGGTAGAAGTGGAGGAATTTTTTGAGGCTTTAGAAAAAGCAACTGACACAATGAAAAAAGAAAAGTTGGTCCTTGTTGGGGATCTAAATAGTAGAGTAGGAAATGATTGTGAGACATACAAAAATATTTTGGGAAAATTTGGAGAAAAGAGCAAAGCTAATAATAATGGCAAATATCTGTTGGATTTCTGCTCAGGACATGGACTGGTTATTACTAACACCATGTTCCAACATAAAAATGTGCACAAATTCACATGGAGAGAAGAGGCTAGGAATAAGAAAAGTCTCATTGACTATGTTATTGTTGATAGTGATGTTTTCTCCCTGGTGCAGGACACCAGAGTGTACAGAGGATTTGAAATTGGAAGTGATCACTATTTAGTCTTGAGCAGGATAAAATTGAATTTCATATTGAAAAGAATAACATGTAAGAAAGTTTTAAAGCGAATAAAAGTTGAGCAGCTCTCAGATGTAAACTGTAGACTAAAATACAGAAATATTATTGAAAAGAAAATGAAAGAGTTTGAGAACAGGAATCAAACCTTGGAGATTCAGTGGCAAACTCTGAAGGAAACATTGATTGATTCTGCCAGAGAGGCATGTGGTGAGGTTGTGTGCAAAGATAAAAAAATCAGAACTCCCTGGTGGACACAGGAAGTTAAAGAGGCAGTGAAGGAAAAGAAGAAAGCATATCAAAAGTTCCTGGCAAATAAGTCAGCTTTTACTCTTACAGAATACAGAGACAAATGTAAGAAAGCTAAACAGTGTGTAAAACTAGCTAAACAAAAGTCATGGGAGGACTTTGGCAAGAATATAGAAAATAAATATCAAGAAGGTGGCAAAATATTCTGGAGGTTGTTGAAGAAGCTTAAGAATGGAGGAAAGAGTGCTGTAAAAGGAATTAGAGATGATAAAGGTGAAATGAAAACAGGAGAAAAAGATATCCTTGAAGTATGGAGTAATTACTTTGAAAAACTGCTAAATGAAACAAGCAGTGGTGACAGCACAGTGATAAAAAACACTGACCAGACATGCAGTCAGGAATACATATCCATACTTGAAGTAGAAAAAGCCATCAAAGGCTTGAAATGTGGAAAGGCAGCAGGAGTAGATGATATTCGACCAGAAATGCTGAAGTATGGTGGTATAAGAGTCTTACAGTGGCTGCACTGCATAGTTCAGAAAGCCTGGACAGAGGGACGAATTCCCGATGATTGGAGTAGAGCTCTCATAGTACCCATATATAAAAAGGGAAATAAAACTGAATGTGAGAATTACAGAGGTATTTCCCTACTGAGTGTTACTGGCAAGATCTATGCAAGTATACTTGAGAAACGGTTGAGAAGAATTGTGGAAGAAAAGCTTGGTGAAGAACAAGCTGGATTCAGGCCAAATAGAGGCTGTCAGGATCAGATCTTCACTTTACGACAAATAGTCGAGAAAGCATGGGAATATAACAAAGATCTGTATTTAAGTTTTGTCGATTTGGAAAAGGCATATGACAAGGTGCCAAGAGAGAAGCTATTCAATACGCTGCAGTTATATGGCGTCAATGGGGCATTATATCAAGCAATACTTAGTCTTTATTTGAGTTGTGAGTCAGCAGTTAGAATTGAAGGAAGTACAGGAAGATGGTTTAATGTTAAATCTGGTGTGAGACAAGGATGTACATTATCCCCTCTGTTATTCATTATCTATATGGATCACATTATGAAGGAATGTGGTATTAAACCTGATATCAAAATTGGAGATGTTAATGTCAGCTCTTTGCTTTATGCAGATGATGTTATACTTCTAAATAAATCCGCTACAAGTCTGCAAGATTCTCTGACTAAATTGAATAGCTGTTGTAATAGATATGGTATGAAGGTCAGCAATAAAAAGACAAAGACAATGAAAATAGGCAGAATCATTGAAAATGTCAACTGTGTTGTGAATGGAGAACCTGTGGAACAAGTAAAACATTTCAGCTACTTAGGCACAATTTTTACTGAAAATGGTAAACTAAATATTGAAATAGACAACAGAATCAGCAAAGCTGGTATCGTGGGAAGTCAATTGAATAAATTCATATGGAATAAGAAAGAAATTAGTCGGAACACTAAATTAGCTGTATACAAGACTGTGTTCAAACCAATTTTAACTTATGGATCTGAGAGCTGGGTCAGAAGTAAAACACTTGACCAAAGACTAGAGACCGCAGATATGAGAGTCCTGAGAAAGATTAGAGGCGTGAACAGATGGCATCGATGGCAATATCATATTAAAAATGAGGATATTAGGAAAGAACTTGACATTGTCAGCATCCAGGAATGCGTTAGCAGAGCTAATCTCAGATGGTGTGGTCACTTAAATAGAATGGGAGATGAAAGATTAGCAAAACAAGTGTTCTCTGCCAGGTTGGCAGGAAAACGACCCAAAGGAAGACCAAGATATAGGTGGATTGATACGGTACAAAGTGCCTTAGACGATAGAAATATAAGATCTGATGAAGTTGGAGTCTTGACAAGTAACAGACTGATTTGGAGGAAAATTGTAGATAGGAAGTTAGTAATGATGTAATTTTTTCATGTAGTACTGTCATATCCTGTACACCCCTTGAGGGTACATGGCAGGAATTTGATGATGATGATGATGATGATAAAGGATTAAACAAGAATATAACTTCCTGGAATCTTTAATTTAAGGCAGATTGTGTAATACACTCCACTGCTGATGGGAGATGAGATGATCACTGGAAAATCGAATTCTACTAAAAAAAAGAGAAGGTGAGCAAGTAAACTAACATGATTTTCCATCATGATATACAAGACAAGGTTGCCCATACAAAAATGTGATATCACAGGAAAAAATCACTCCTCAATAAGCTGTTATCAGTTTCCCACTTAAATAATGAGAAGACAGAGGCTGTGCAGCCAGTTAAGTCAGGGCAGTGAATGTTTAGGCAGGGACATGAAAGAAGGTGTTGATTATTATGTTCAAGAGGAAGATTACGAGGCTGGTCTGAAAAGTTCTCAGCCTCTACCATAGATGGCAACACTATCGCAAGAGATTTTTTAAGTTCATACATCTGTCATAAGCATCCATGTGAAATTGTAAGTCATTCTATCAAGCAGTTTGTTTTATACAGCTGACAGAAACAAAAGTGTTGTCTGTATCCCTTAAAATGGATAAAATTAAGTATCGTGCAGTTAAAAAATTCTTTGTAAAAGAAGGTTTAATGCAAAAAGAAATTTATTTGAAGTTCATAAAAGTTTATGGGCACTCTTTTCGACAATCAAGAAATGGGCTGCCGTGTTTAAATGTGGCCGTATCAGCCTTGAAGACGAGCCACGTGAAGGACTTCCAAAAAGTGTAACAACACCAGAAATCATTGATCAAGTGTACGATATGGAATTGGATGACCCGCGAGTTCAAAGCGCATGAAATTGCTGAGAATATAGGCATTTCAAAAGCACGTGTAGGATATATTTTGCATGTAGAACTGCATAGATGGGTGCTGCGCTTTTTCATAGCAGATCAAAAAAGCACTCACATGAAAATCTTTGAACAGTGCTTGGAGCATTTCAACAAGAATAAAACTGATTTTGTGCATGGATTTATTATTATGGATGATACTTGGATTCACCACACACCAGAATCCAAACAGCAGAAGCGGCAGTTAAGTGCCAAATCAGACAAAGTCAATTCCATCAGCAGGAAAGGTCATGGCATCAGTGTTTTGTGATGCTAAAGGCATTTTGTTTAATAATTATCTTGAAAAGAGTAAAACAATAACTGGGGAATATTATTCCGATCTTTTAACCAGACTAGATGAAAAAATTTGTGAGAAAAGACCCGGTCTGCAGAAGAAAAAAATTATCCTTCATCGGGACAACGCACCTGCCCACAAAGGTGTTTTGGCAATGGGAAAATTAAAAGGGATCTGCACTATGAATTGTTGGAACATCCACCGAATTCTTCAGATTTGGCTCTTTCTGAGTTCTATCTCTTCCCAAAACTAAAACTCTTCCTCGCTGGTCAGCGTTTTCTTCAAATCAAGAGGTGATTACAAGTGATTGCAACTGTAGAGGGATATTTTGCAGATCTTACTGAAAACCACTTACAGGGACAGGATAATGGTGCGGAAGCATCACTGGAATAACTGTATTAGTCTTAAGGGAGATTATGTTGAAAAATAAAAATAATTTTGAAATTATAAATTCGTTTTTTCACTGTTATGCTGATAACTTCTCAGGCCACCCTGTATTATTGTCAAGCATCTGCTACAACTCTTCCTATAATCAGATTGGGTACTATCCCAGAGAGTGGTGTGTCTGTTAAAATCCCATATTAAAAAGTAAATGGGATGGTGACTACAATATGATGCAATCCAGATCATCCTGAGCAACAGAACAAAGATCGATGCAGCATACTATTATAATACATCTGACAGAGTTGGCTGAATACTGCCTCTAATTATTATAGGATACATTTCGCAATGACAAATCATTACTCGCAATGACAAATCATCACCACTGGGTTTCTGGTTTGCCTGTAAGAGACATAAGCACAATAGTTTATATGCTTCCGTTAAAGTCTTGATGTTGAAATTTTGCCAGAATCCATGACAATTTGATTGTAGCAATTTTTTCATTGTTCATTTTTGGTGACATCACCTGGCTTTGGATGTTATGTGGTCTTGTTTTAATTTTTTTTATATTTTTTTGTTTACGGAATATTGTAGACAACCAATGTCCATCGTTTCCTCAAGAAAAACACCCAAGATGACATCAAACTGGACTCTCTTTAAGGGAATAGGTATATGATTTATCTTTTTCATCATATCTATTAATGGGTCTGGAAGAATGCTTATGATTCCCTAAAGTGCATGTTCCATTATTGTTTTCGCTAGCTGATTCACACATAGTAGGAGTAGTTTTAGTACATCATCAGGAGCAAGCACATATCAATTTTCTCTTTGATATGCTCTAAAGAAACAGTGAGCATATCAAACCATTCAGGGGAGGCAGGACCAACATATTGGTCAATGTTCCTCTTGATACTTTCTTGACATTTACCTTCTCAATGTACAAGAGTTTACCAGATGCTACTTTTGTGGTATATAGCCTTTTTGCATCAAGATAGGGGATGCTTTGCTCAGTCATAATTTTCTATATTACATTTCATCCTTCCACCTATGGCATGCTCAGGAGTAAGCTGGGTGATCTCCCTCACAATTGGGTATTTCAGTGTTTTGCACTTAGTCTTTGTTCTCATGATCTTTACTGTCACCCTGAGCACAGTTTGACCTATTATACTGAAGATGTTCAGAAGAAAATGTGGACATTTCAGCATGAATTTTCAGACTTCATATCCTGTTATTATAATCTAAACCCATGCATACCTGAGTATAATGGTTTGGGGAAGTTTCATGTGAAGGAATTGCTCCTCTCAGTTACCTCTGAGGAATAAATGAATGTCTATTTACAGCTGTCACTCTCCCAATGATTGAATATTTTAGGATGATAATGCTATATTTCACAGAGCTGGATATAAAATATGCTGAAGGGAAGTGTTCCAGACCACCCTACCTGATTTAAATCATACAATTGGGGAGTGCAAGTGCAACCAATTAGAGCGGCATGCATTACAAGGATTATTAGCAAAGATTAGCATCTTATAGATCTAATATTAGGATCTATACATAATACTGTTTATTGTCACAATCATCAGCAAATGCCAGTCCTCCCATTTCAGTAAAGTCATCATCTTACCTGACATGTAAGGCTTAATGGCCTGTCACAGTCAAGTAACTTGACTTCTTAGAAACCTGATACTACTTCTTATGATTGGGTGGTTAATCCTATCTGGATTGTGTGATATTGATGTAAATGTCTTGGATTGTGGCAAACTTAACTTCATTTTAAAAATCTGATAAAAAGTTTTCATGCTCTGGATGAGATTTGAACCCAAGTCCTCAAACCAAAGGAGTTCATCTATACGGACTGAGCTAAGGCTGACATCAATATTACAGTGATTTTTGATGTGTGATAGTTCTAATCACAAAAAAAGTAGCTCAATTACTTTCTACTTTTTTCTCCTTTTGTTTTTATTTTGATATTTATCTTTAAGGTGTGTGTTTAACTGATATGTAACTTAAAATTATGCAATTACAATGTAATGTACATAAATGCACTCCTGAGAGTTAAATATGAAACTATTTATCTTTAAGGAGTATTGATCATAACAAATAAGCAAAAAAAGTACCTTATTCCTTAACTCTCCATCTAAGCAAGTAATTTTTTCTTGGGCATCAGTGAGACGAGAAGTGATATCAGAAAGACTTGAGTCTAACTTCATGCAAGAATCAGAGGCACTCTGAAGCTTTGTTTTGTTCTAGAAACAAAAATTGATAGGTTCTGATTAATTTAGTTTAATGGCATTAAAAACAATACACATACACAAAAATAAATAGAAATTTATTAATGCTTTATTAAATTTCCAACCAGTACTGTCAGAGTACTACATAGTGACATATAAAAGGTGTAATAATAAGCAAGAATATGGTGGATGGTCATGATTGAAACTGAGATGATAAATAAATATATACTAACACTTGCTGCACCATAAGGAAAATTTAAATGAATATGAATTGAGTAATATGACACAGCCATATTTGTTAACATGAAGGAAAAAAATTTTTTTTACAGCTGACATGGTCTTAAAAGAAGTCTTTTTTAATGAAATCTTATCATCAGTGGTGAGCTATGGAAATTTTAACGAGCTTGCATCGTCGAGCAAAAAAAAAAAAACTATATTTCACACAAAAACTTTTATTAATACAGCTTGTGTACAAATGCCAATCAAAACGTATGAGAGGACAATCAACCTGTAAAGGCTATAATTTTTAAATAAATATTTCATGATCTAAACATGAAATATTTGCACACAATCATCTGTGTTAATTTATCTTACATAAGAAAAACGTTTTTTAACTATCAAAATATAATAAGAATAAAATCTTTTATAATCGCACATATGAAATAGTACATTTTTTATAAACAAAATATAATTTCTTTTGTTTGCGATAGAAGTTTTTAATAAATATTATCTAAACACAATAATATTGAAGTACGCTATATTTCTCTTTTGTTTTTATACTTCAAATGATAATCAACGGTACTAATCAAGGGGCATTATTTTATAGTCCTATTTATTTATTGTGATTACCAAAAGTGAATTCTTACTTGTAAAATGGTAGTAACAGTAACTATAATATTTTATTTAATAAAATTGCTTTGTCAGGTTGCCGTATGACTTTCTCGCTTAATATATCAGAAAAAATTATTTTTTTTTTTTTTTTGAAAAAATAAAAAAGTAAACAAGAAGAAAAATCACAAATTTGAGAAAAAATTAACAAAGGGCTCAGGTGAGCCCCTTATAGCTCACCACTGCTTATCACTGAAGACTAGAACTACAGAGACAGTGAGAATACTCAATGGCAGAAGTTTTATTTCTCATATATATATATATATATATATATAGCAAAATGTAATATCATATTTTTATCTTGGCTTAAGCAAACAAAACATTGGATACGAAATATCTATCCTGATCATCTATCTGAAGTATGTTCAAAATAATCCATATCTCCATGGCATACCTCCACTTATGAGATTCTAATAAAAGGATCAAACTTGTGTGCAAAGCGTCTCTCTGCTATCAACAAAAAGCATAGTCTGCAAGTCCACATGTACCATAATAAGTGTAGCAGATATATTTTTTCAGTGAAGCAATATCAACAGAAATGGCAGAAGAACTAGAGAATTACCATGGACAATAAATGGTGTTACTGAAATGAAGTGGAATAAAACAGGTGAGGTTCCACTAAATAATAAATACAGTGTGTTATATTTTGGAAATAGCAATCAGGGAAAGAAAGAAAGAAATAGTGACATCATTCACCACTAAACACAAAAGAAAACTCCTTGACCAAGGAAAGTGATCAGAACTCAGTCCATCTTTGCCATGAGTTCCCCAGTCCTGAAGATACTTCAGGTGCAAACTTTGTTTGCTTACACTTGGATAAAGGATTAAACTAAATATATAATTTACAGTCTAACCAAGTGAAAAAAAAGCTTCCAACATATCTCTCTAATCCAGAGTAATTTAATAATAAAGTGTGATACGTTTTGGCAACTGGCATATGGAAATATGACTTCTGCATTGGTTCAACCTTGGTCTCTGGGTCTAGCTCTCACTGAAGAGACCTCAATAAAGGTCGAAACCAGTCTGGGTAGACCCTTCCCATAATGCATAGCATTATACATGTCTGCAAGTGATGTAAAGTTTGTCCACCTTTGCTACGAGTTTCCCCAGTCCTGAAGATACTTCAGGTGCAAACTTTGGATTCTTACACTTGGATAAAGGATTAAACTAAATATATAATTTATAGTCTAACCAAGTGAGAAAAAAAAAATTCCAACAGTCTTTTTTTTTTTTCCTGTTTTTTTTTAAAAACCATAGGTCAGGCTAGGATAAATGTATAACAAACATTTAGATTCATCTTACTTTTGTATAGTGCTGCGTCATGTAGGTTGTAACTTGCTCATATATATGTTTTCCTGATGATGACCTGAATACAGAGGTTGAAACTTAGATTGTTATTTGCGTAATGTTAAGTAATTATTCTAACATGTGTTGTGTCTCTGTAAATTCTTCACCATCATTAACACAGTTACCTAACACTGTCACTCTTGCACATAAATATCAAAATATTAAACTGTTTACTTTATGCAGATAATGTTTTATTCCTAATTGAATAATAACTGTAACAAATTTCCTATGTTCCTATCTGTTTTCATACCTTTGGTATTTGTATTGGTTGTTTTCACAGTAAGTTTGTTACAGCTATTATTCAATTAGGAATAAAACTTATCTGCATAAAGTAAACAGTTTAATATTTTGATATTTATGTGTAAGAGCAACAGTGTTAGGTAACTGTGTTAATGATGGCGAAGAATTTACAGACACACAACACATGTTAGAATAATTACTTAATAAAAACATCAACTGCATTCTCAATGGAGAAACTATAAAACAAGTGAAATATTTATTTCCACATTTTTATTCATGTCGAAGTTTTTGGAACAGAAAACTATGTATACATGAAATGCAAATAAAAAACCGTAAAAAATTTATGTAAAATATTGAAGATGTTTAGGCACATTTCAGGGAAGATGGCATATTAAATATAGAAACAGACAACAGAATTAAGCAATTAATTCTAGGTCTATTTAAATTATATAGATAAGAATGTTTGAATAAACTGACATGGTCAAGAGAGAAATTACACAAATCACTAAACTAACAATATATAAAACAGTGTTCAAGCCAATTTTATCTTACTGACCTGAGATTTGGGTATGTAGTTGATCAAAGATATGAAAATTATGAAAAAAATTAGGAGATTTAAAAGATGGCATCAGTGAAAGATCATATGAAAAATGAAGACGAGGAAGAAACTAGACATTACCAGCATCAAAAATGTTTGAGCAGAGCTAATCTAAAGTATGGTCAGAGTAAAACAGGAATAGTTATCCTAACTGGTGTTTGATGCCAAGATTTCAGAAAAAACAGACTCACAGAAAAACCAAGATCCAGGTAGTTTAATGTATCAGTAGTACCCTAGAACATAGAAATATAAGATCAGATAATATTGGAGTGCTGACAAGTAAGAAATGAAGTTAGAGGAGAATTGTTTATAGGAAATTAGTAAAACGTAAACTTGATTGTGCAGTACCATCACAGTATCCTCTGATAATATTTTTTCATGTTCTTTGGGATGGAAGTAAACATTTACTTTTATATAAAGCATGATAGTTTACAGATAACCTCTAATACAATTTGCACCAAGAAGTGATCTTTGGTGAAATGGATAAGGGTTGTTAACTTAATCTGAGGCATGTGTTGTATCACAGGTTATGTCTGTGTGTCATTTTTTTGTGTGCAGTTTGTTTTTTTAGTAAACCGGATATTTGAAAATCTGAAAACACACCCCAACTCAACATCACCAGAGTTAAAGATCAGTACTATCAACATAAAAATCTTGAATGACAAAGAAATGGAGCTAGCTGAGGAATTAGATAAGTACCAGATGGGTATAATAGGGGAGACTGAAACAAAAAGGGCAAAAACTGGTGAAATCTTTCTGAGCAATAAATACAAAATGTTATATTCAGACAATGACAATCAAGGAAAAGAACGAGTAGCCATAGTATTCAACACTAAATATGAGACTAATTTTCTTGAATGGCAGGCAATCTCATGCAGCGTGACGAGGGTAATATCAGAATGGGAAACTGGACAATGAGACTTATTTGTGCCTACGGTCCCACAGAAGGTTCTACTAAGGTAGAAGTGAAAGAATTTTTTGAGACTTTAGAGAAAACAACTGACACAATGAAAAAGAAAAAGTTGGTCCTTGCTGAGGATCTAAATAGCAGAGTAGAAAATGATTGTCAGACATACAAAAATATATTGGGAAAATTTGGAGAAAAGAGCAAAGCAAATAATAATGGCAAATACCTGTTGGATTTCTGCTCAGGACATGGACAGGTTATTACTAAAACCATGTTTCAACATAAAAATATGCACAAATTCACATGGAGAGAAGTGGAAAGGATAAGAAAAGTCTCATTGACTATGTTATCGTTGATAGTGGTTTTCTCCCTGGTGCAGGACACTAGAGTGTAAAGAGGATTTGAAATTGGAAGTCATTACTATTTAGTCTTAAGCAGGATAAAAATTGAATTTCATATTGAAAAGAATAACATGTAAGAAAGTTTTAAAGGAAATAAAAGTTGAGCAGCTCTCAGACGTGAACTGTATACACAAACATGATTAAAGAAAAAAATAAAAGAGTTTGAGAACAGGAACCTGGCAAGCCTTGAAGAAAACCCTGATTGATTCAGCCAGAGAGGTATGTGATGAGTTTGTTTGTAAGGATAGAAAAATCAGAACTCCATGGACACAGGAAGTTAAAGAGGCAGTGAAGGAAAAGAAGAAAGCATATTGAAAGTTCGAGGCAAATAAATCAGCTATGCTCTTAGAGAATACAGAGAGAAATGTAAAAAAAGCTAAACACTGTAAAAACTAAATAAACAAAGTCATGGGAGGACTTTGGCAAGAACACAGAAAATAAATATCAAGAAGGTGGCAAAATATTCTGGAGGGTGTTGAAGAAGCTCAGAAATCAAGGAAAGAGTGCTGTAAAAGGAATTAGAGATGACATGAAAACAGGAGAAAAGATATCCTTGAAGTATGGAGTAATTACTTCGAAAAATTGCTAAATGAAGCAAGCACTGATAGCACAGTGGTAATAAACACTCACCAGGGATATAGTGAGGAATACATATCCATACTTGAAGTAGAAAAAGCCATTGAAGGCTTAAAATGTGGAAAGGCAGAAGGAGTAGATGATATTCAACAAGAAATGCTGAAATATGGTAGTATAAAAATCTTACAGTGGCTGCACTGCATAGTTCAGAAAGCCTGGACAGAGGGACGAATTCCCAATGTTTGGAGTAGAGCTCTCATAGTACCCATATATAAAAAGGAAATAAAACTGAATGTGAGAATTATAGAGGTATTTCCCTACTGAGTGTTCTTGGTGAGATTTATGCAAATATACTTGAGAAATGGTCGAAAAGAAAAGCTTGGTGAAGAACAAGCTGGATTCAGGCCAAATAGAGGCTGTCGGGATCCGATCTTCACTTTACGACAAATAGTTGAGAAATCATGGGAATATAACAAAGATCTGTATGTAAGTTTTGTTAATCTGGAAAAGGCATATGACAAGGTACCAGGAAAGAAGCTATTCAATATGCTACAGTTATATGGTGTCAATGGGGCATTACATCAAGCAATACTTAGTCTTTATTTGAGTTGTAAGTCGGCAGTTAGAATTCAAGGAAGTACAGAAAAATGGTTTAATGTTAAATCTGGTGTGAGGCAAGGATGTACATTATCCTCCTCTGTTGTTCATTATCTATATGGATCACATTATGAAGGAAAGTGGTATTAAACATGATATCAAAATTGAAGATGTTAATGACAGCTCTTTGTTAATGTTAATGTCAGACGATATTATACTTCCAAATAAATCCTTCACAAGTCTGCAAGATTCCCTGACTAAATTGAATAAATGTTGTAATAGATATGGTATTAAGGTCAATAAAAAGACAAATTCAATGAAAATAGGCAGAATCGTTGAAAATGTCGGCTGCATTGTGAATGGAGAACCTGTGGAACAAGTAAAACATTTTTTCAGCTACTTAGGCATGATTTTTAGTGAAGTTCGTACATTAAATATGGAAATATTAAATATTCATATGGAATAAGAGAGAAATTAGTCGGAACACTAAATTAGCTGTATACAGGACAGTGTTCAAACCAGTTTTTACTTATGGATCTGAGAGCTGGGTCAGAAGTAAAACACTTGACCAAAGACTAGAGACCGCAGATATGAGAATCCTGAGAAAGATTAGAGGCATGAACAGATGGCATCAATGGCAATATCATATTAAAAACGAGGATATTAGGAAAGAACTTGACATTGTCAGCATCCAGGAATGCATTAGTAGAGCTAATCTCAGGTGGTATGATCATTTAAACAGAATGGGTGAGGAAAGATTAGCAAAACAAGTGTTCTCTACCAGGATGGCAAGAAAAAGAGCAAGATATAGGTGGATTGATATGGTAAAAAGTGGCTGAGAAGATAAAAATATATATTTGATTATGTTGGAGTCTTGACAAGTAACAGACTGATTTGGAGGAAAATTGTAGATAGGAAGTTATAGTAATGATGTAAATTTTTCATGTAGTACTATCATATCCTGTACACCCCCTTGAGGGTACATGGCAGGAATTTGATGATGATGATAAATTGGCTATATATGAGATGGTAATATATTTCTTTCGAGTGATAGGTATTAAAGTGTGATATGTGGAATTTCAGCCAATTACTAAAACTTTAGTCAGCACTGGCTAAAAAACATTAAATGACAAGTTAAGGAAAGGGTACTATACTGTCAGCACAAATGGCTTCCTAGAGTTCATTTGATATCATACTGCTAAGTAAAGAGAACATATGACTGTGAATGTATGCCATCATGTGCATATAGAATAGTAAACTGAAAAAGTTAATGAAATTTGGAAGATTAGTGATAAATGTGTATAAGAAAGATACCAATTGTTAATTTCATTCTTTTATCTTCCCTGTCAACAGTTGGGTAATATTAAAATCTTGATCCATCTAATTTATATATTATGATCCACAAATGCCTTGTTGCAAAAGGAAAATTACAATTTATCAAACCATTTTTCTTGCTAATAATTATAAGAGTCATTGATTAGATATTCAAGGATTGATATCTTCATTCCTTACAAGTCAATCACAGAACCTCTATTCCTTATATGCAAGGTATTTTGGAAAATATAATAAATTTAGTTTAATCCTTTATCCAAGTGTTAGCAAACAAAGTTTGGGCCTGAAGATACTTCAAGACTGAGGCAACTCGTAGCAAAGGTGGACCAAGCTCTCATCACTGCTGTCTCAGTATCTCCCATAATACAAAGCGCATCTCCTTGCAGATATGTATAATGCTATGCATTAAGGGAGGGCCACTACCCAGACTGGTTTCGACCTTTATTGAGGTCTCATCAGTGGGAGCCAGGCCCAGAAGTGGAGATACCAAGGCAGAAGCAAGGGGGAGATCATCTTTACCTATAGGAGTTGCCAAAAGGTGTACCACCTTATTAATAAATTACTCTCGATTCAGAGAAAGATGTTGAAAGTTTTTTTTCTATTTGGTTAGACTATAATAAATTTAGTTTAATCCTTTAGGGAGACCTCTCCCTTGGTTCTGCATTGGTATCTCCACTTCTGGGCCTGGCTCCCACTGACAAGACCTCAATAAAGGTCGAAACCGGTCTGGGTAGTGGCCCTTCCCTTAATGCATAGCATTATATATCCACAAGGAGATATGCCTTGCATTATGGGAGATACTGAGACAGGAGTGATGAGAGGAGCTTGGTCCACCTTTGCTACTAGTTCCTCAGTCTTGACGTATCTTCAGGTGCAAACTTTGTTTGCTAACACTTGGATAAAGGATTAAACTAAATTTATTGTAGTCTAACCAAGTGGAAAATAAACTTTCAAGTATTTTGTAAAAAAACACAACCAAACTTCTACATTTGATAGATATGGCAGTAATATTTGAACAATTTTGTTTATTTTTAGTGATAGTATTATTCTGAGTTTGTTTTGTCATAATTTTCATCTTTGTAGTTATGTGGATGTGTGTGTACACAAACACATAAAGGCAAAAAGCAGTACTTTCAAATCAATGTGGGCATTAATAAAATTTGTAGTTAATGTTACATTAATTGCATATTTACAGTAGATGTAATTTGGATGCAATTTGTTATTTCTTCTGAACTAATGAAGGGAGACTAAAATATTACTGACTTTCCTTGGATACAAAATATATATAGTAAATCATCTACTTTTGAATTATCACTATCACACTGTTCATTATGTTTCAGTTCTATTCAAACTCTTTCAATCTAAATTAACACTAATGCTTAGTAAACTTAGTAGCTCGTACAGGCTTATGTTTGTTAATTATCCAATAATAAAGCTTAATGGTATAACTAACACCAAGCAAAAAAATACATTTATTAAACTCACTAATATTTCACTGATTCTCTATCAAGCATCAACAGAGTACAATGAAACTGTGACAGGCACACAGCACTAAACCAAGCAATGGTAGAAACAATTACTTGTGATTATGATGGGTAGAAAACATTGCAAAATATTAGTGAATTTAATAAATGTCTTTTTTTTCCCCTCTTAGTGTTAGTTATACCATTACGCTTTATTATTACGGGCGACTCCAGGGAGTCCTTAGACTCATCGAGGGAGGCTCTAAACATTATGTCCACACAACTATATGACATTCTCACAGTATCTATCATATCTTGCCTTGAACTCACTCACTATCATAGCACACACACAACAGACTCTGGCAGCTTATTCCACTCATTTACCACTCTAAAAGTAAAGAACCCAGCTCTAACACCCTTGCTAACCACACTATTGCCCAGCTTCCATAGATTTCCCCTAGTTCTCCCACCACCAGTCCTGATCTCAAAAATAACCTCTGAATTAATTCTATAGAAACTCTTTAGCAATTTGAATGTCTCAATCATATCTCCCCTTTTCTGCCTATCTAACAATTTCTGCAACCCACAAATCTTCAACCTGTTCTCATAAGTTTCATTCCATAGACCTGCTATCATCTTGGTCACTCGTCTCTGGATCCTCTCCACCTCCTCCCCATCAAGAAGAAACCTAGGTGACCAAATCTGGGCACAGTAGTCGAGATAAGGTCTTATCAAGGCTTGCTACAGAGGAACAATAACTTGCTTGTCTCTGCTCGTCAAAGTATTTTTCAACAACCAAGTGAGTTGATAAGCTGATTTAGCCACTTTTGCAATGTGCCCCCTAAACTTCATCTCCCTATTCACAAACACTTCCAAGTCCCTGGCCTCATCAATCTCCTGGAGTACAGTTCCACTAATGTGGTATACTGCTGCTAATCTTTTCACCCGAAAATGTATAACCTTACATTTTGTCACATTAAATTGACATCCATTCTCCTAAGCCCAGGACTCCAATCTATCCAAATCGTCCTGCAAGATTTTTACATCTTCTGCATTCACTATTGCCCTACCCAACTTTGCATCATTAGCAAACAAATGAACTGTTCCTCTTAGATCCTTCCCTATATCGTTAATGAACAAATTAAACAGCAGTGGTCCAAGAACAGAACCCTGCAGCACACCACTAGTCACAGGCCGTCTTTTGGACTCTACTCCTGAATAAACTATTCTCTGATATCCCTCCATCAACCACCCACCTATCCATCTCACCAACCCTATATCCATTCCCATATGTTGCAGTTTACGGATTAGAATTCCATGTGGTATCTTGTCAAATGCCTTAGCCAGGTCCAGCAGTATCACTGTAAACCCATCACCCTTATCCAGTTCAGCCGTCACTGTGTTATAAAACTTGAGCAAGTTACTGAGGCATGATCTACCCTTCACAAAGCCATGCTGTCCCCTGTACAGTATCTCATTTTCATCAATCTATTCCTGTATTTTTTCCTTGACTTCTTTTTCCAAGACCTTGACAACTCTTGATATGCTGATCGGTCGGTAATTTGCAACAGTAGTCTTGGATCCTCCTTTATGCACTGGAACTATTTTCCCCTCTTTCCACAACTTCGGGACTAAACCATACCCGAGACTCAAATTAAACAACATGGTCAAGGGCACTGATAATTCTTTAGCCACTTCACGTAAGACCCGTGCCGGTATAACATCCAATCCCACAGATGTATTCACATTAAGGTTCTGTAATAGACTATTCACCTCCACTTCATTCATCACAATTCCCGTATAAACTAATGGTTCTCTCATTTTTTCAATGTCAGCACCTGGATGATATATTCTTGCAAAGTGCTCGCTCAGTAATTCCATTAATCGACTGATTCAGTGACCTCCTTACCATCAACCTTCCTTAAAATCATTCTGCTGTGTACATTTTTTTTTTTACTTGCAGCATATTGAAAGAACTGTTTGGGATTCTCTTTAGCTTGCATAACTAGTTTCCTTTCATAATCTGCTTTTGCTTTTTTTACCACAGTCGTTACCCTTCTGGCCTGCGCTTTATACCGTTCATGTGCCTACAGGTCACCTTTCTCTTTAAATTCCCTTAACAGTTGTTTCTTTTTTTGCAGCTCAAGCTTAATGGTGTTATTCATCCATTTAACCTCTACTTGTTTTACTATTCAGACAATCAGCCATAACCTCCTGTAAATACTCCTTGACCATTTCCCATGCTCTATCGCCATCCAGCCCTTGCAGTTTTACATGCCATGACACTGAACCAAGCAATCTCCTAAGCTTGTCATACTTGCCAGCATGGTAATTCTACATATTATGGATAAGCTTAGTGAGCATGATAGAAATTCAACAGCAAATTTAACTAAAATGATGAGTAGAAATCTACGCATTGCACAAGATGTAGTTTCCTGCTATTGTCTTCATGTAAAAGTCATATTTTGAAACAGCACGTGCAATTTTTTTGATTATAGAACATCCATATCACAGGTTTATGTATATAAAAAAAAAAAAAAATGCAAATACTGCTGATATAGGACATCATATTGAATTATGATTTGATCACAGCATTCATTTTCAACAGATAATTACCTTGGCGGTTAAGTAGTGGATAGTGTCTTTGCATTATAATCACAGGTTTGAAGTTTAAATTCCACATTGCATAGATGTTTCTGAAAATATTTGGGTGGCAGATGATTTTCATCACTCAGTGAGAGACAACTCTGTGAAACTGCAGAACATGGAAAAGTGCATGTTTAGTCTAAAGAAAGGATCCCATATTATCTAACCTAGCTGACTTATTTATGAAAAACTTCTTCAGTGCCACAAACTTCTTCTTTAATCCCACAGCAACATAAATTATATATTTAGTTTAATCTTTATCCAAGTGTAAGCAAACCAAAGTTTGTACCTGAAGTATCTTCAGGACTGGGGCAACTCGTCACAAAGGTGGACAAACTTCACATCACTTGCCTTAGTAATCCCATAATGCAAAGCACATCTCCTTGCAGACATGTATAATGCTATGCATTATGGGAAGGGTCACTACCCAGACCGATTTCAACCTTTATTGAGGTCTCTTCAGTGGGATCCAGACCCAGAGGTGATACCAAGGTTGAAACAATACAGAAGTCATATTTAACTATACAAGTTATCAAAAGTAACACTTAGATAAAGGATTAAACTAAATATATAATTTATAGTCTAACCAAGTGAAAAAACTTCCAACATCATTCTCTAATCCAGAGTAATTTATTAATAAGGTGTGACACCTTTTGGCAACTTGTATAGGTAAATATGACTTCTGCATTGCTTCAACTGGGTATAACCTCTGGGTCTGGCTTCCACTGAAGAGACCTCAATAAAGGTCAAAACTGGTCTGAGTAGTGACCCTTCCCATAATGTATAGCATTAAACATGTCCACAAAGAGATGTGCTTTGCATTATGGGATACTAAGAAAAGTGATCAGAACTCAGTCCATCTTTGCCACGAGTTGCCCCAGCCCTGAAGATACTTCAGGCGCAAACTTTGGTTTGCTTACATATGGATAAAGGATTAAACTAAATATATAATTTATAGTCTAACCAAGTGAAAAAAATGTCCAACCTACAGCAACCACTTACCAACTTGTATGTCTCTATTATATCACCCCTCTTCCTCCTATCCATTAGACTCTATAAATTGCATCTTTTCAACCTTTCTTCATATTCAACATTCCAGATATCAGAAATTACCTTACTCAATTGGTCTGGACCATTTCCAACATCTCTTTGTCCTTCTGGAAACCAAGTGACCAAGTCTGTGAACAGTAGTCCATATGTGGCCTAATGAAGGCCTTATAAAATGGAACCAGAATCTGCTTACTTCTACAAGTCAGTAGACTCCATATCATTCCCAGAATTTGTTGTTGTGATCACAATTTTGGCAACGTGTCCTCTAAATTTTTGATCCTTATGCACCATCACCAGAAGGTCTTTTATTTCCTCCATCTCCACCAAGCGTAAATTCCACATACCATCTTTGTTTCCCAAACGGTAAAACTTTACATTCTGCAACATTGATAAATTCATTCAATCTAATCAAGTCTTCTTGTAAGCCAGAACATCTACTCTACTCCTCATACTCATAGTTTGTCACAACTTTAAATCATCTGCAAACAACTGAATATATCTCCATCCAAATCTTTCTCAATATCATTTGACATACAGGTTAAACACCAATAGCCCTAAAACAGATCCCCGAAGAACACCACTGGTGACTTTCCTCTTCTGGAATATTGCTCCTGTGGATTTCCATTCCATGTGCTTCTTGTGCTATGGAAAACAGACAAAATAGTATGCAGATATAACTTGCATGCCATTTTCAAGCAACATATCAAACTGGCCACCATCATTTCATGCATATAGATGTTGCCTGGTTTCTAGAAAGAAGCCAACTTGTACTTGTCTGCTTGTAGAAGCCTTGAAAAACAGTAAATATATCTTTGTGTGTGTGTGTGTGTGCAAGAAGACACATGCACGAATATATATATATATATATATATATATATATATTGTAGTGACGTTCTATTTTCATGTTATGTTCTAAATCCGCCATCTTGGTTCAAGTCACTCTTATCAATATAACAACTAATCGCAAATTGATCACAGATCCAAAAGTAGGGAAATTTATAATTATACTGCGCCACCCTATTTTTAGATTAGTCTATATAAAATAGTAGGATCAATTCTTAATTAAGTTAGCAGTCTCCTCATTTATTTAGGCCGAATTATTTACTATTCCACTTGGGGTTCCTGCAAGATTCGAATATTTATGAACGGTGCAGTAAAAGGGAATTCAGGCAAACACAATATTTAGATTAACAAAAATAAACATTTAATATATGATATATATAACAAATACAAGAATACTGCTTTAAAATGAAACAATACAATCAACTTAATACATCTTGTTAAGTCACTCATGCCAATTCAATGTTCTAAACTTTCACATACAATTCACAGCTTCAAAATCACAAGCTTTCTTAACTCAAGTTAATAAAACGAAACTTCTTATTGAATCAGTCTCCACATATCTATCAGCTGTACTTAATGTTTAATTTCACAGGAAGCACTAATCAAGGTAGACAATATTCCAAGCAATCTTATTTCGGACTTTGAACTTCGAAGATATGTTAATGTTAGAATAAACAAACAAGTATGACTACTCTTACCAGATACAATCTTCAATACATCAATTTATTGTGAGCACACTTATGAATTAACTTATTTAAGCTAGCGGAACACATTAAATAAAATTCTCCAACGCTTTAACTGAACTACTGTTAATCGCGCTTCACTACTCTAAACAACAGCAATAAGGTACTGATATCTTTCCTTGTTTACTTTTCTCCAACTAGTTAATTTCATTATAATTCTTCTCAGGGCAACATAGAATTAAGACGTAATCCTAGACTAACTGGAACTAATCAGAATTTCCCATTGAATGTCCAGTTCTTTATTTATCCGATTACGACATCAATTTTCCTCTACAACAACAGCTGATTTCACTTGCAGCTGAGTATATGATTCACTACGTTTTTGCTCACTTCTAAGCACTATTTTCATGAATTTCTGCCCTAAAGAATTTATAATTTTCCTTCACTTCTTTGCTTGTATCCTACCTTCCTTCAGGCTCTGCAAAACTCTCTCTTTTCCTCTAATTCCAAAATTCTTATTTATATCTTTTTTCTCCTTTCAGTCCCAAGGTCACGCTCTATTCGACTCGTGCTTGTTTATTTCATGCGTCTCCATGACAACAAATGAACGCAAACATTTCGCTAATGTAATACAATGCTCTACTACTACATGAGTGATTACATAACGTTAAATTTTCACAAATAAGAATAAACAGAATATTTAAGCTACTTAATCAGCTTTTTCATTACGTATAGAATTAATTATAATAATACTTTTCGTTACATCATACATATATTTTAGTTATTATAAATTCTGCACATATTATTGCTTAATAAATTAATAGTAGGTTAAATTTAGAATAAATATTTAAATAGTAATCCTAAATTAAGGAATAATAAATAATTTTTATTATTTAAAATTCATTATTCAGCTCCCCTAATCCCCTAAGAGGGATTAGGGGAGCTGACCTCCCGCGTTGTTCGAAAATCCACGTATAACTTTTGACTCCCCAAAAATTTGACTACTGATAGCCCACTGTTGACTGGAAGCCTTACCAATAACATAAACGGTCAATTAACACATGTTTTGTATGATATGCATGTATTATATAATATATTCTTACAATGAAGTAAGCTAGAAAAAAGAGAATGTTATTAAAGAAAATCATAAGGAAGTGAAAATACATTTATAGTACTGTATTTATCGGTACTGTAAGTGTACTTCATCTGTTTACAAGATGAATCATACGTCTGTTAGTACCTACATCAATATTAACTTATATGATACAAAACACTGTAGATGTTATATGCATTACTAACATTAAACATCAAAAATGAAAAGATAATATGAAAAAGAAATTATTCATATTTATTTACAGGTACTGTATAAAGTTTGTGGCATTGCCCACAAAGTATTCTTGGTGAGATTCTTACAGGGTAGTTCACTGTTGCTCTCTCCTCCCCCAATTTTATCCGGGTTCGGAATTGGCATATGGCTGGGTTGTATTCATGACTGTAATTAGTGTGACCAGATAGAGGTTCTTCGTGTCACTGACAAGAATCGAACCCAGGTCTTTCCGACCAAAGGGCTTCATCTATACTGACTAAGCTATGGAGGCTCAGGGTTTATGGTAGCATAGTGCAACCGATATGATTGCTTTGCAGTAGCCTAGCCTATACACTAATGAATGAATGGTTATAAAATTTTTCTTTTATGCTAATTTAGCTAATTAATTAATAAGTTAATTTTATACAGTTATGATTTAATATTGCATCTTTACGTTTGTTTACATTTCTCTCAACTGCAAATAGCCATATTCAGTCTGTAAGTGTTTGTGTGTATAAGTTTCATAAATTTTAACTTTTTATAATAGATTTGTGTATATTTTATGGTAGTAAATGATAAAATAGACTAGTATCTACATATATTTTATACATTCATGACATACCTAACTTTTCCTTCATATTTTCGATATTTCTAAGCTACAAGGTTTGTTTGTGAGTTTTTTCAAATTGTCAAAATCTTTTAAAAATTTTTCCAATAAATTGATTAAAAAAATGGATCCACACAGTTCAAACCTGGGTCAACTGTATATGTGTGGGTATACACACACGCATATATATACAAGGGTTCTTCAAGATCAACTGTGTGTGTGTGTGTGTATATATAAATATATATAATTATTATTATTGCGATCATCATCAGACTGCCAGGAGGTCGTGGACTTATCAAGTAAGGCCATAACATCACCCACACTAGCTGTCATACCCTTTTATACTTATTAATACTAGATGCAATTGCCATTTCAGCAGGAAAACTGTTACACTCATTTACAGTCCTGTGAAAGAAAAATATAGTTCTTACCTCTTTCTTAACAACACACAAACTTAACTTCTAAGGAACTTGTACTTGAAAGTTATGATTCTACCTACCACATAAAGAAAAATTTCATCAACAGATATTCTAATCCCTCTTGGAAGTTTACAGATTTCTATCATATTACCCCTCGTCTCCTGTTTACCAGTGTTTGTAGTCCACATATTCTCAATCTGTCAATCTACATTCCATAATCTCAATACCTTTGCTACTCTTCTTTGTCTTTGCAAGCTTTCCACAGATTCATTATCCCTTTGGATAATTAATGTGAAATGAATTCATTATCTGAAGAATCAGGAAAACTAATGCTTTTAGTGGGGGAGGGAGGGAGGGAGCTGTTAAGTGGATATGTAGACATCAGTGGGCCAGTTGAGTGTAAGAATGTGTATATCCCTAAGTTAATACCACTGGTAGCAAACCAGAATGGGATGGTTAGTATAAAGTGTCAGAATAGCAGTGGGACAGGTGTTTTTCCACTTTATGCACACTAATGACAGGAGTATTCAGTACAAGCAGGAGGAATTTTTGGCATTCATTAGTTCATCCTGGCCAAAAGTTATTGGTATCAGTGAGACATGGCTAATAGAAGATGATATAGTTAGTTAAAAAATGATGGTACAACATGACAAAATTTCATGCCGGCTGGGGCGTCGCCCGGTTAAACAAGGCCCCCGTTGTTTTCGCCAGGGAACCAGGGCGAACAGCGAAAAGTCAGCTACTGGAACAAATCTGAAAACAAACCCCAACTCAACATCACCAGAGTTAAAGATCGGTACTATCAACGTAAGAAGCCTGAATGGCAAAGAAATGGAGCTAGCTGAGGAATTAGATAAGTACCAGATCGACATAATAGGGGTGAATGAAACAAAAAAGACCAAAACTGGTGAGATCTTTCTGAGCAATAAATACAAAATGTTATATTCAGGCAATAACAATCAAGGAAAAGAAGGAGTAGCCATAGTATTCAACACAAAATACGAGGCTAATCTTCTTGAATGGCAGTCAGTCTCAAGTAGAGTAATGTGGGCAAATATGAGAATGGGGAACTGGACAATGAGACTTATTTGTGCCTATGGTCCCACAGAAGGTTCTACTAAGGTAGAAGTGGAGGAATTTTTTGAGGCTTTAGAAAAAGCAACTGACACAATGAAAAAGGAAAAGTTGGTCCTTGTTGGGGATCTAAATAGTAGAGTAGGAAATGATTGTGAGATATACAAAAATATTTTGGGAAAATTTGGAGAAAAGAGCAAAGCTAATAATAATGGCAAATATCTGTTGGATTTCTGCTCAGGACATGGACTGGTTATTACTAACACCATGTTCCAACATAAAAATGTGCACAAATTCACATGGAGAGAAGAGGCTAGGAATAAGAAAAGTCTCATTGACTATGTTATTGTTGATAGTGATGTTTTCTCCCTGGTGCAGGACACCAGAGTGTACAGAGGATTTGAAATTGGAAGTGATCACTATTTAGTCTTGAGCAGGATAAAATTGAATTTCATATTGAAAAGAATAACATGTAAGAAAGTTTTAAAGCGAATAAAAGTTGAGCAGCTCTCAGATGTAAACTGTAGACTAAAATACAGAAATATTATTGAAAAGAAAATGGAAGAGTTTGAGAACAGGAATCAAACCTTGGAGATTCAGTGGCAAACTCTAAAGGAAACATTGATTGATTCTGCCAGAGAGGCATGTGGTGAGGTTGTGTGCAAAGATAAAAAAATCAGAACTCCCTGGTGGACACAGGAAGTTAAAGAGGCAGTGAAGGAAAAGAAGAAAGCATATCAAAAGTTCCTGACAAATAAGTCAGCTTTTACTCTTACAGAATACAGAGACAAATGTAAGAAAGCTAAACAGTGTGTAAAACTAGCTAAACAAAAGTCATGGGAAGACTTTGGCAAGAATATAGAAAATAAATATCAAGAAGGTGGCAAAATATTCTGGAGGTTGTTGAAGAAGCTTAGGAATGGAGGAAAGAGTGCTGTAAAAGGAATTAGAGATGATAAAGGTGAAATGAAAACAGGAGAAAAAGATATCCTTGAAGTATGGAGTAATTACTTTGAAAAACTGCTAAATGAAACAAGCAGTGATGACAGCACAGTGATAAAAAACACTGACCAGGCATGCAGTCAGGAATACATATCCATACTTGAAGTAGAAAAAGCCATCAAAGGCTTGAAATGTGGAAGGGCAGCAGGAGTAGATGATATTCGACCAGAAATGCTGAAGTATGGTGGTATAAGAGTCTTACAGTGGCTGCACTGCATAGTTCAGAAAGCCTGGACAGAGGGACGAATTCCCGATGATTGGAGTAGAGCTCTCATAGTACCCATATATAAAAAGGGAAATAAAACTGAATGTGAGAATTACAGAGGTATTTCCCTACTGAGTGTTCCTGGCAAGATCTATGCAAGTATACTGGAGAAACGGTTGAGAAGAATTGTGGAAGAAAAGCTTGGTGAAGAACAAGCTGGATTCAGGCCAAATAGAGGCTGTCAGGATCAGATCTTCACTTTACGACAAATAGTCGAGAAAGCATGGGAATATAACAAAGATCTGTATTTAAGTTTTGTCGATTTGGAAAAGGCATATGACAAGGTGCCAAGAGAGAAGCTATTCAATACGTTGCAGTTATATGGTGTCAATGGGGCATTATATCAAGCAATACTTAGTCTTTATTTGAGTTGTAAGTCAGCAGTTAGAATTGAAGGAAGTACAGGAAGATGGTTTAATGTTAAATCTGGTGTGAGACAAGGATGTACATTATCCCCTCTGTTATTCATTATCTATATGGATCACATTATGAAGGAATGTGGTGTTAAACCTGATATCAAAATTGGAGATGTTAATGTCAGCTCTTTGCTTTATGTGGATGATGTTATACTTCTAAATAAATCCGCTACAAGTCTGCAAGATTCTCTGACTAAATTGAATAGCTGTTGTAATAGATATGGTATGAAGGTCAGCAATAAAAAGACAAAGACAATGAAAATAGGCAGAATCATTGAAAATGTCAACTGTGTTGTGAATGGAGAACCTGTGGAACAAGTAAAACATTTCAGCTACTTAGGCACAATTTTTACTGAAGATGGTAAACTAAATATAGAAATAGACAACAGAATCAGCAAAGCTGGTATCGTGGGAAGTCAATTGAATAAATTCATATGGAATAAGAAAGAAATTAGTCGGAACACTAAATTAGCTGTATACAAGACTGTGTTCAAACCAATTTTAACTTATGGATCTGAGAGCTGGGTCAGAAGTAAAACACTTGACCAAAGACTAGAGACCACAGATATGAGAGTCCTGAGAAAGATTAGAGGCGTGAACAGATGGCATCAATGGCAATATCATATTAAAAATGAGGATATTAGGAAAGAACTTGACATTGTCAGCATCCAGGAATGCGTTAGCAGAGCTAATCTCAGATGGTATGGTCACTTAAATAGAATGGGAGAGGAAAGATTAGCAAAACAAGTGTTCTCTGCCAGGTTGGCAGGAAAACGACCCAGAGGAAGACCAAGATATAGGTGGATTGATACGGTACAAAGTGCCTTAGACGATAGAAATATAAGATCTGATAATGTTGGAGTCTTGACAAGTAACAGACTGATTTGGAGGAAAATTGTAGATAGGAAGTTAGTAATGATGTAATTTTTTCATGTAGTACTGTCATATCCTGTACACCCCTTGAGGGTACATGGCAGGAATTTGATGATGATGATGATGATAGTTAGTGGAATAGAATGTGTGTTCAGGGAGGATAGAAAGAGAAGAATGGTGGGAGGAGTGTTAGTGATGATAGCTGATGAACTGCAACCAAAGAGAGTAGAAGTTCAACTGCAGGACAGTGAAAATAGCAGATCTGAGACTATCTGGTGTGAGATAGAGGTCAGCAGAACAAAATATACAGTTCAATGCTGCTATAGACCAGAGGATGGGAAAGATGAAGATAGTATTCATTGGCAAATAGACTCATTGAGTGGAAAACAGGTAATTATTATGTGGGATTTCAACATTGAGAACATAGAGTGGAAGGAGAAGAGGACACATGAGAGAAAGGAAATGGAATTCATGCAGTTACTAAGGGATAATTATGAGACAGCATATGATGGAATATACTAGGGGTTCGAGAGTGCTTGATCTAGTAATTGAATCTGGGAATTTATAATGAATATGACCATTGCCACCAACTGGTGAGAGCGATAATATGGTCTTGACCTGGTAGGTGGCTAAATTTGTGGAATTTTCAGTTAAGATGGGATATATGTGGAATTACAGGGCTGATAAGCATGACAAGCTTAGGGGATTGCTTGCATCGGTGCCATGGCATGTAAAACTGCAAGGACTGGATGATGATAGTGCATGGGAAGTGGTAAAAGAGTGTTTGAGGGAGGTAATGGTAGACTGTATACCTGGAGTCAGAAGAGTCAATCAAGTGGGAGTTAAATGGATGAAGATCATCATTAAGCTGGAGCTGCAAAAAAAAAAAAAAAAACAGCACAAGGCACAGGTCAGAAAGATAACTAGTGTGGTAAGAAAGGCAAAAGCAGTGAAGCTTTTGCCTTTGCAATGAAGGCTACAGAGAATTCCAAACAGTTCTTTCAATATGCTGCAAGTAAAAGAAAGAATGTATATGGCAGAATGATTTTAATGAATGCTGATGGTAGGGAGGTAACTGAATCGGTCGAAATAGTAGAATCACTAAGTGAACACTTTGCAAGAGTATATCATCCAGGTGGTGATATTGCAGGAATGAGAGAGCCAAAGGCTTATACGGAAACTGAGGTAAATGAAATTGAGGTACATAGCAGAACTTTAATGTGAATACAGCCGTGGGATTGGATGGCATACCAGCTCAAGTTTTACGTGAAGCAGCAAGAGAATGGTCAGTGCCCATGACCATGTTGTTTAATATAAGTCTCGGCTCTTGGTTAGTCCCGAGGGGGGGAAAGAGGGGAGAATAGTTCCATTGCATAAAGGAGGTTCCAAGATGTTGCAAATTACCGAACGAAATTATGAAATCAGAAGCTGTTGTCAAGGTATAGGAAAAGTTGGTCAAGAGCTAAATACAGGAATGGGTCAATGGAAATAGGATAATGTATAGGCAGTATATTATAATTTTATAATATACTGCAAACAGCTGAGTTGGATAAAGGCAATGGAATTACAGTGATACTGCTAAACTTTGCAAAGGCCTTTGACAGCCACATGGAATTCTAATCAGTAAACTGCAGCACATAGGGATGGGTATAGGGTTGGTGAAATGGATAGAAGGGTAGTTGATGGAGAGATATCAGAAAGGAGTTTATTCAGTAGTAGAGTCCAAAAGAAGGCCTGCAACTAGTGATGTGCTACAGGGTTCTGTTCTAGGCCCACTACAGTTTTAGTTTATACATTAATGATATAGGAAAGCATCTGAGAGGAACTTTTCAGTAATTTGCCAATGATGCAAAGTTGAGTAGAGCAATAGTTAATACAGATGGTGTCAAAACTTTGCAGGATGATCTGGATAGACTGGCAGATTGGGAAAAGGAAATGGATGTCAGTTTAATGAGGCAAACTGTAAGATTTTGCATTTTGGGGTGAAAAGATTACTAGCTGTATACTACATTGGTGGAACTGCACTCCAGGAAATTGATAAAGCCATCTTGACTACTGCCTGCAAATCTGGATGCCAGGGTTTTCTTAGTGATGAGGAGAGGGGGTGCAGAGGATCCTTGCTACAGAGAAAGCACAGGCACATATGGAACATTGTTACTTGTAACATTCTTAACAGTTTGTTATAATAAGCAAGTTAGTTATAAAGGTGTTTGTTACAATAAGACTTTATCATACTTTTTAGTAATATACATATTTATACTTCAATATAATACTCTATTCTTTTATATTATCACACAATTCCCCCCCCCCACACTTATAACTATTTAAGAATTGCACATATCACATATGCGACAGACTGCAAGTATCAGTAAATAATACAGTTAGATCTCAAGTTATGCAGGACTAAGCTCTTGGAATTTATGTGAATGAAAACTATATATAACTTGAACCATATAATATATAGAAAAACAAGAGAAGGGAGAGCTGCAATCAAGATTCAATAATGACTACATTTTCCAAATAAAAATGACAACAAAAAATGAAATGATTACATCCTTAACTGACAGTCACATGATAAACATTTTATTTTTTTAAAAATTAGGCTTAAGTGAGGTTTGGCTTTTCTGCAACTCTTGAAGTGAATTCTTGTAGAGAGGATTATGGAAACAAAAAGGGATTTGCTGGCTGGATGCAACCAGTAGACTTCAGTACTAAATTCCAAAACTGAGTAAACATGTAATAGGATACTGTATAAATCAAATATTTGATCACATTATATAAAACATACAGAAGTGAATCTTCATAACTCAAACAATGTCACTTGAGGTCCAAGTCACATTGTTTCAGTATTATATTATTTATATTTTATAAGAAAAATGCAATTAATCTTATTATATTTCATTTCTTAGAACAGCAGCTTACATCTTGCAGCTGTTTGTACAGTGCTTCTATTTTGGCAGAGCTTTCCTGGGCTGCATTATCAGCATTTTTTTGTTGTTGCTGCCTCAATTCTTGAAGAATAGCCTAGAGATAGAAAGAAAGAGAGAGAGAAGAGATAAACAGCAGTTATTATAATAGTAATCAAATTCTGGTTATGTATTTACCCTTAAGGGATGTATAGTATAGTATGATATTGTAAAATCTCATGGTTGTTTTATGTAACATGTTTGCTTTTTACAAGTTTTGTTTGTGGGAAAAAAAAAAAAAAAGACGTTCAGATATGTAAAAAATATCTGAACCTCTATTTATAATGCAAATTATGTGTTATTCAAATTTGCTACGTACAAGCTGTGAATCTCGGGAAATGAGCATGCACATAAGGTATAAAACTTTATGTATAAAAGCTTTCGCTTTTGAAGAAAAGAGGTGTCACAATATAGGTCATCTCATGGAGATCATTTCATACAGGGCATCATAATGTAGGCTGTCTCATAGAAGTCATCAAGAAGTTGTTAAAGAAGCAAAGATGACAGGAATGTGTGTGTTGGCGAGAAAAATATTTGTCGGTGGAAAAGGCATTCATTGTCGACCATGGTCGTCCTTGTTGCCAGAAAAGGAAAGTTCGTCGATAGAGGAAATCGGCAACTAAGTTAAGAGAATTAGCAGGAAAGACAAAACAGAAAATGGCAGGAAGGTAACAAACATTGTTGTTCAAAAGAAAAGAAACTGTGCAGCAAATGTATGCTGAAGTGATAATTATATTTCTGAAGAATTCAGAAAATGTAGTGAATGCCAAAGAAAGTTGAAGTTAATAGGCCTATATCAAATCATCTCTCTTTCTTGTTTACCAGTATATGCAGTCAATATTCAAGCTGTCTGTATACATTGCATAATCTCAATATTTTTGTATTAAAGTTTCCAGAGCTTCTTTATTCCCTCAGAGACTAACTTGTGCATGCAGTTATCAAGCCCTTGTAATAAGGCAAAATTACTTCCTTATCCTTACATGCAATGTTTGTTTCAATATTGAAATTATTCTCTGAGCTGTATTTGCAATCCTTAGTATATGACTTTCAAACTTCAAAATATTTATCCACCATAACTTCAAGATCCTTAACCTCATCAATTTCTCCAATCCTACTATAATCCTACCAACATAATATGTTGCTGGAACATCATGCGAAAGTACATAACTTTATACTTACTAACACGGAACTTAGTCATTATCATTTGTGCATACTTCTGGCTTATTCAATTCATTTTTAAGTGCTGTATATCAGTAGCCTCCCTGATTGTCCCGTCTATCTTTACATCGTGTTTTAGTGACATTCAAATTCAGCAAGTTGTCCTCAACTCGGAATACAGCTAGTTCTCGTAGACAGGCTTATACGTTGGTTATGCATTACTAAATCACTCAAGGAATTGACAACGTAGATAAGAATATAAATTAAATTACACTTTAATAAATATTTCCATCTTCAAAAGGAACTTACAAAAAAAGGCACATGCACGTAGACACTACAACACAGTAACTGAGAATGAAGTGATGAAGCTATTGTTCTCCTAAAAGTCCTGATGGTGCCCCCAACGGGCTATGTAGTGTTCTTGGCCGTTGGGCTGAAGCATCTGATGATGTAAGCCTCCCAAAATTTGGGGCAGTCTCGTGCAACCAAATTTGTTGAGGTTTGGAGAGTTTCTTAGGGCTGAGGCTGATTCCATGAATAGTCTTTCGAATTTGTATTTGCTATGGTGTATTACTGTAGCTTTCTTCCACCGTATTCTGTGGCGTGTATCCAGAGCATGGTCTGCAAGACCAGAGTGGCTGTACATTTCGGAACACAAGGACTACATCCGTTTTTCACATGTAGTCCTTGTGTTCTGAAATTCTTGTGTTCCATGTACAGTCACTCTGGTCTTGCAGAGTGATACACAGGGGGGGGGGGCGTAGGTGTCAGAGCCCCCTAGTATATATATATATATATATATATATCTTGTATATTTTTATGAATGTCTTCCCATGATTTTTTTAACTACTTTTACAAAGAGCTTTCTTATGTTTTTCTCTGTATTCTTTCAGGACATTTACTGATTTACTCACTTGAATTTTTCAATATGATCTGAAGTTTCACTAAGCCAATGATTAGTGTTTCTTCTGATTTTGCAAACGGATCTCCACAGTGTGGTTCCTTTCCAAATTCTTTCCTTTTTTTATCCAAAAAATATTTTTATATTTGAACTACAATTCATGATTGAAAGCTGCTCAGTTTTAATTAGTTTTAAAACTTGTAGATATTTCTTTTCAGTATAATAATTTTTATCCTGCTCAAAACAAAATAACATTCACTTCCTATTTCAAATCATCTGTATAGACTTGCAGATACTGAACAAAGTGAAGACTGGCTTAGGATGTATGATGTTATTCTATCAATGATAACATCATCCATAAGAATTTTAATATTTTTTGTGTTTTCTCCACATGAATTTGTGTGCATTTTTATGGTGGAACAAAGTTAGTAATGACTAATCAATGTTGTGAACTACAATTTAGTACCTACCAATATCAGTTTTGCTCTTTTGTTCATAATTTACAAAAACATTTCACTGTTGTTTAGACTTCAAACAAAGAACCAGTTTTTTTTTTTTTTCCCCTCTCTCTGTCAACTGTTGCCTCTCTAATGGCTTGGAAACTAACTCTATGTTTTCTTTCTAGAACACTGTGTGGTACTATAGGCAATTTCACATTTTGAAAGTTGACCAATCACTGTACTTCCTACTATTTCTGAAGAACATTATCATACTTAGTGTTGAATACTAAGACAACTCCTTTTTCTGATCACTACTGCCTGAATATATCTTACAGTAAGTTTAGCAGTGTTCCTCTTGTTTCATTCATTTCATGAACATAATTTTTGTTGATATTAATGACCAATCACTAATTCTTCCATTAGTTCCACTTCATATCTCTTCATGGTCCCTATTTTCAGTTCTGCTTGAAGTTCAGTTTATTCCAAACTTATTACTGTGTGTCCTAATTCCCTGACAAAAACTGTAGTGGCCTTGTTTATCTGGGCTCTTTCCCAAAATAAACAAGACATGACATTTCATCAAACTATAACATTGTTTCTGTTCATGGTTTAAGCTAAATCCAGTTTGGTCATTTAAGTATCATAGTACTAGCCAATTGTTCAATCACCATCCTGGCATATACCTAATAATAGGACACACCATGATAAGGCAAGGATTCAACATTCAGTCAGAATCCCTGGTTGATTTTCTTTATTCCTTACAAGCTATAACGAAGCTAGTGATCTAGCTCTGACTTAAGAGTTCTATGAAGAAAGATTTAGATTTAAAGTTAAAAATATATTTAAAACTAGTTTCTTAAATTAACAGTTGTCAACATTATGCAAGCACTGTAATATTTAAATAAGATATCTATAAGCTACTATGTTATCAAGAGAAAAGATATTTATTATAAAAATGTATTGAAAATGAAAAATTAACTAAAAGCCTGTTTTTAGATTAACAAATTATCAACTCAAATAGTTTCCATTAATAGTCAGAAAATTTTAAATTTATTTTGAAGATATTACTTTAACAAATTTCTATTTCTTATTATTGAGATAACCAAAAATAATACCATACATACATTTTCTTGTTTCAGCTGCTGAATAGCAGTACTTATTCCTTCACCTGCTTCAATCTGATAATATATAAAGCAAGACAGATAATCATCTAATGATGTGAAACAATTGCAGAAGTCACTGTATTAAAATAAAGTTACTTATTATGACTAGAATTTGACTTCTATAGAGGAAAAAGATTCAATACAAATGGTTCATACAGATCACCACAGTTATAATATTTCGATTTAATTCAATCAGCATCAATACATTACAATCTTTTTTAACAATTCATTTTATTTCCACTCACCATGCAAAAAGCTCAACTTGCTAAATATATTAAGTTATAATACACTGCCATCATGTTCCAATTTCTATTTACCAAACTTTTTAAATTGCATGTTCCCTCAGTCAACCAAAATAGCTATTTTTCAGCAGTTCTGATTATTTTGATAATGTACCACTGAATATAATCCGCTGTTTCTTTCTCTCTTCCTAGATGCATTTCCACAGTTAAGTTATTACTGCATCAGTATGATAAATGTATAGATATCATATGTGATATCACAGTATGATAAACAATTAAATCTGGCATACATTCCACATGGAGATTGCATCTGAACAATTATTTTATTGGATTTAAACCTCTACTAGTTTCTAATGCATTACAGATTACAGTACACTTCATCAGACTAGAAGAAAAAATAAAATAATAAATTAGAATGACTGAGTCAAGTAAAAGCAAATTAACAATAACAGTAATACAAAGGATTTGGAAAAGACTAACAATGGCGAGCGTGCATAATTCATGTTGTATTATGATGACTAGTAATGGATTCAATAGCAGCATCTACGTAAATCACCAAAAGAGACCACAAATTTAATCTGCATGCTCACAGCAAGCCATACTTGTCAAAGCCAAAGAACCATGCAGAAATATATCAAAAATGAAACATTTGGTGCTCCAGAAAATATGACAGGAACATAAGGCATATTCCAGTAATTGGACCACATTTTTTTTTATTAAGCTAAAAGCACAATAAAGAAATAAAACCCGACAAGTTTCGTAAGTCGTTCGACTTACATCTTCAGGAGTAAAAGGTAACTGAAAGTTAAAACAACAAAAAAGAGAAATTAATAGTTCATACTATACCAGTTGTAGCCGTCTGACTGTTTATAAAATTAAAAAATCAGAATGCAGATTCAAAGCAGTGCTAAGTTTAAACAATGCTGGATGAAGCCGCATTCTGTTGTTCACGATCATAATGTCTGAGGTCTGACTGAGGTATATTTTTTTTTATCAAAGCTGACCAAACTTGGTGTAGAAATAAGCCTTGGTTCTTATTGCATTGTGTTGGAATTCTAAGCATGTTTGCAGCTTCTTTAAATTTCCTTATGTAACAGTTTTTTTTCTAGATAAGACATGTTTGTTTTCTGCCAGAGTACACTGTGGCCAGTGGAAGTGGTATGGAAAGCTAGACCTGATTTGTGTTCTCTTCTGTTTTGTACATCCTTTTGTGTTTGTTCATGCATATTTCCCCAGATCTTCCCTTCTGTCCTACGTAGCAGATGCCGCAAGAGCAATAAATTTTATAAACACCTGGTAACTAATAATTAAGGACGCATATAAAGTAAATTAATTAAAGATAACTTTAATGAATCACTTCCATATTTCGACAATGTCACATTGTCATCTTCAGGAACATAAAGATATGGTATGTGCACTACAGGAACTAACAAAGCAAATGAGGCAGAAATTAAGACACTAATTTTGTTCCTAAAGTCCTAATGGTGCCCTCTTGCGGGCTAATTTGGTAGTCTTGGCCGTTGGGCTGAAGTTCTCATAATGAAAGTCTCCCAAATTTGGGGCAGTTTCATGCACCCAAATTTGTTGAGGTTAGGAACGTTTTTTAGAGCTGCTGAAGATTCTTTGAATAATCTTTCGTATTTAAACTTGCTGCGATGGATTATTTTTGTCTTCTTCCAACGAATTTTATGGTGGGTATCTAAGGCATGGTCTGCCAGCCCAGAGCGGCTGCCTCAGGAAATATGACCTTACTTCCTGTTACAGACCATATAAAAAGTTGGCATCCCTTATCCGCTCTACCAAAGACCAACCACTTCCCCTAGACCTACCTGGTGTATACCAGGTCCCTTGCAGCTGCAAATTGTCCTACTTTGGCCAAACAGGCAGAACAACAAATATCAGGATTTCAGAACACCAAGACTACATCCGGTTTCACCAGTACAGCCGCTCTGGGCTGGCAGACCATGCCTTAGATACCCACCATAAAATTCGTTGGAAGAAGACAAAAATAATCCATCGCAGCAAGTTTAAATACGAAAGATTATTCAAAGAATCTTCAGCAGCTCTAAAAAACGTTCCTAACCTCAACAAATTTGGGTGCATGAAACTGCCCCAAATTTGGGAGACTTTCATTATGAGAACTTCAGCCCAACGGCCAAGACTACCAAATTAGCCTGCAAGAGGGCACCATTAGGACTTTAGGAACAAAATTAGTGTCTTAATTTCTGCCTCATTTGCTTTGTTAGTTCCTGTAGTGCACATACCATATCTTTATGTTCCTGAAGATGACAATGTGACATTGTCGAAATATAGAAGTGATTCATTAAAGTTATCTAATTAATTTACTTTATATGCGTTGTTAATTCCGTAAATTAATTACCAGTTATGTCTAACCAACGTATAAGTCTTACCACTAGAATAATAATTAAGGAATTGACAGCATACACTAGAAATATAAATTAATTAAACTTTAATATATACTTTCCGATATTTCGGCAAACGTCGGAAAATTAAGGGATCTGCACCATGAATTGTTGGAACAATCACCCTATTACCCAGATTTGGCTCGCTCTGACTTCTATCTCTTCTCAAAACTAAAACTCTTCCTCGTTGGTCAGCATTTTTCTTTGAATCAAGAGGTGATTGCAGCTGTACATGGGTATTTTGCAGATCTTACTGAGAACCACTACACGGTAAGGATAATGGTGCTGGAGCATTGCTGGAATAAATGTATTAGTCTTAAGGGAGATTATGTTGAAAAATAAAAATAATTTTGAAATTATAAATTCATTTTGCCTGAGATCTTTTCAGACCACCCTCATATATATTTCACTATGAAAGGCTTCTGTCATATTGTCCCAGCATTAATACTGTCCTGACTATATATACATGTAGTCTGGACAATCCTATATAATCGGGACATCTCCTATTGTCCCGACTATATGTATATAGTCTACATCTGTATTTAATATTTCGGCTATATTGCATATACAGTAAGCAACTACTTGTTTCATCCTACTAAGTCATCCTGTGTCTGAAAAGAAGGCTCTGAACGAGAATTAACCTCCCAACTGGCCAGAATGTACATATATGTCCAGCAAAATCTGGATGTAAGCATGCTATCTGTTTGAAGAACATGGATAAGAAGTGCAATTTGGCCATCACGTCAATTAGAAGGTATGATAATCCTTCAAGATGAAGAGAACACTTAACTAGATTAACTTGCATTCATAGCTGCATCTCGGTTGTTTATAACAAGAAACGCAGTTCCTTGTTCTATGCTGGGTAACTGGATGCTTAGTTCTATTGGATAGACTAAAAATATACAAATTATTTTTATTTTTGTTTTCTCCTTCTATGGTACAATTTTCAATGTTAGGACAAAATAAGATATCCTCATACTTTCTTCAATTAAATATTGCATTATCACCTAAACCAATGTAATTTTTATTTTTTTTTGTTCTAATTTTTCTAATCACTCAGTTGACAATACATTTTATTTAATTTAACTTAATTCAAGATAATTATTTGAAATATTAAAAAAAAGGGTGTCGATGTTCCAAATTATGTTATTTTTATATTTCATAGAAACGGATTGTCTTAAGGACAATCCGTGTAGTATTCTATGAAAGTATCTCAGTGGGGGGGGGGGGGTCCATAATCTCCGTTAGCTTACGGTCTATTACTGGACAGAAAGGAATATTAACAAATATATCCAAGACACAATTCATTTCTGAGATGGTAAGTAGCAGCATTAAGGACATGCTTTGACAACTTTGCTTTATAGATAAATAATATGAAAATATTTAATCATATCACTAAATTTATTTTCTTTATATCATAATCTACAGTTCATTGCGATTTAACGTTTTTGGTTTCATTGTATAATTGATCATTAGATATTGAAATAAGTGGTTATGAGGTAAATTGATATGTTTATATTTTCTGTTAGTTTCAATATTATGCTCCAATTTTAAAGTGATACTTTTGCTTATAGTCATCATCATCATCAGATTCCTGCCATGTACCCTCAAGGGGTGTACAGGATATGACAGTACTACATGAAAAAATTACATCATTACTAACTTCCTATCTACAATTTTCCTCCAAATCAGTCTGTTACTTGTCAAGACTCCAACATTATCAGATCTTATATTTCTATCGTCTAAGGCACTTTGTACCGTATCAATCCACCTATATCTTGGTCTTCCTCTGGGTCGTTTTCCTGCCAACCTGGCAGAGAACACTTGTTTTGCTAATCTTTCCTCTCCCATTCTATTTAAGTGACCATACCATCTGAGATTAGCTCTGCTAACGCATTCCTGGATGCTGACAATGTCAAGTTCTTTCCTAATATCCTCATTTTTAATATGATATTGCCATTGATGCCATCTGTTCACGCCTCTAATCTTTCTCAGAACTCTCATATCTGCGGTCTCTAGTCTTTGGTCAAGTGTTTTACTTCTGACCCAGCTCTCAGATCCATAAGTTAAAACTGGTTTGAACACAGTCTTGTATACAGCTAATTTAGTGTTCCGACTAATTTCTTTCTTATTCCATATGAATTTATTCAATTGACTTCCCACGATACCAGCTTTGCTGATTCTGTTGTCTATTTCTATATTTAGTTTACCATCTTCAGTAAAAATTGTGCCTAAGTAGCTGAAATGTTTTACTTGTTCCACAGGTTCTCCATTCACAACACAGTTGACATTTTCAATGATTCTGCCTATTTTCATTGTCTTTGTCTTTTTATTGCTGACCTTCATACCATATCTATTACAACAGCTATTCAATTTAGTCAGAGAATCTTGCAGACTTGTAGCGGATTTATTTAGAAGTATAACATCATCAGCATAAAGCAAAGAGCTGACATTAACATCTCCAATTTTGATATCAGGTTAAATACCACATTCCTTCATAATGTCATCCATATAGATAATGAATAACAGAGGGGATAATGTACATCCTTGTCTCACACCAGATTTAACATTAAACCATCTTCCTGTACTTCCTTCAATTCTAACTGCTGACTCACAACTCACATAAAGACTAAGTATTGCTTGATATAATGCCCAATTGACACCATATAAGTGTAGCGTATTGAATAGCTTCTCTCTTGGCACCTTGTCATATGCCTTTTCCAAATCGACAAAACTTAAATACAGATCTTTGTTATATTCCCATGCTTTCTCGACTATTTGTCGTAAAGTGAAGATCTGATCCTGACAGCCTCTATTTGGCCTGAATCCAGCTTGTTCTTCACCAAGCTTTTCTTCCACAATTCTTCTCAACCGTTTCTCAAGTATACTTGCATAGATCTTGCCAGGAACACTCAGTAGGGAAATACCTCTGTAATTCTCACATGCAGTTTTATTTCCCTTTTTATATATGGGTACTATGAGAGCTCTACTCCAATCATCAGGAATTCGTCCCTCTGTCCAGGCTTTCTGAACTATGCAGTGCAGCCACTGTAAGACTCTTATACCACCATACTTCAGCATTTCTGGTCGAATATCATCTACTCCTGCTGCCTTTCCACATTTCAAGCCTTTGATGGCTTTTTCTACTTCAAGTATGGATATGTATTTCTGACTGCATGCCTGGTCAGTGTTTTTTATCACTGTGCTGTCATCACTGCTTGTTTCATTTAGCAGTTTTTCAAAGTAATTACTCCATACTTCAAGGATATCTTTTTCTCCTGTTTTCATTTCACCTTTATCATCTCTAATTCCTTTTACAGCACTCTTTCCTCCATTTCTAAGCTTCTTCAACAACTTCCAGAATATTTTGCCACCTTCTTGATATTTATTTTCTATATTCTTGCCAAAGTCTTCCCATGACTTTTGTTTAGCTAGTTTTACACACTGTTTAGCTTTCTTACATTTGTCTCTGTATTCTGTAAGAGTAAAAGCTGACTTATTTGCCAGGAACTTTTGATATGCTTTCTTCTTTTCCTTCACTGCCTCTTTAACTTCCTGTGTCCACCAGGGAGTGCTGATTTTTTTATCTTTGCACACAACCTCACCACATGCCTCTCTGGCAGAATCAATCAATGTTTCCTTCAGAGTTTGCCACTGAATCTCCAAGGTTTGATTCCTGTTCTCAAACTCTTTCATTTTCTTTTCAATAATATTTCTGTATTTTAGTCTACAGTTTACATCTGAGGGCTACTCAACTTTTATTCGCTTTAAAACTTTCTTACATGTTATTCTTTTCAATATGAAATTCAATTTTATCCTGCTCAAGACTAAATAGTGATCACTTCCAATTTCAAATCCTCTGTACACTCTGGTGTCCTGCACCACGGAGAAAACATCATTATCAACAATAACATAGTCAATGAGACTTTCCTTATTCCTAGCCTCTTCTCTCCATGTGAATTTGTGCACATTTTTATGTTGGAACATGGTGTTAGTAATAACCAGTCCATGTCCTGAGCAGAAATCCAACAGATATTTGCCATTATTATTAGCTTTGCTCTTTTCTCCAAATTTTCCCAAAATATTTTTGTATGTCTCACAATCATTTCCTACTCTACTATTTAGATCCCCAACAAGGACCAACTTTTCCTTTTTCATTGTGTCAGTTGCTTTTTCTAAAGCCTCAAAAAATTCCTCCACTTCTACCTTAGTAGAACCTTCTGTGGGACCATAGGCACAAATAAGTCTCATTGTCCAGTTCCCCATTCTCATATTTGCCCACATTACTCTACTTGAGACTGACTACCATTCAAGAAGATTAGCCTCGTATTTTGTGTTGAATACTATGGCTACTCCTTCTTTTCCTTGATTGTTATTGCCTGAATATAACATTTTGTATTTATTGCTCAGAAAGATCTCACCAGTGTTGGTCTTTTTTGTTTCAGTCACCCCTATTATGTCGATCTGGTACTTATCTAATTCTAATTAGATAAGTACCAGATTGCTTATAGTCTATCATTCAAAATATGTATAGGTGCATGTGTCGAATGTGAAATTTCTTTTTCATAGTTTTTACAAAAGAAATAGAACTGAACTCGTATATCACCTTTGATGGCTTAACCCCCCCCCCCACAACACTATCATAAACCCAAAGATTGCTATGAAACATAGCTGCAATTTTTATTTAATTTGTTTTTTCCACAGTAATTGTTCAACATAACTTAATTTTTCGATACAGAAACTAGGTTGTGATTATTATAAATTAGCAAATTATAAATCAGAAAATATACATATTATTTCCTGATTATTATGAATCAAGAAATTATGTGATATTGGAAAATTTAGAAAATTAATATTTAAAAATACTATTTTGATATTGCATCCAACAAATGCAATATCAAAATAAAATGTTTTTAATCAATCCGGAAAATGGAACAACAATAAAACAAGAAATTTCTGCCTGTAAGATATTCAGCTATTACTTGGCGCTATTTAATGTACTGCCTACTGGGATGTGTTCTTTCTTCTGTTTCTCAGTGGGGGGGGGAGGTCTGTAATCTCTGTTAGCTTACAGTCTATTACTGGACAGAAAGGAATATTAACAAATATATCCAAGACACAATTCATTTCTGAGATGGTAAGTAGCAGCATTAACATTCAGGGTAAGAAAAGGAAAGTTCACAATTTGGAACATTTGCCTTTCGAGCAGGGAAATGATGACGAGGAAATTTTTCTAGCTCTGAAGATAGTGATTCTGCCTCTAGTTCAGATATGTTTTCATGCAGATGGGTGATCGCCACTGAATGAACACCAACTTGTCCACAGTTTCCATTCATAGATAAGCCAGGAATTACTGAAGACTGAATCGTGCAATATTTTAAGCTCATTCCATCTATTTTTTGATGATGATATTCTTTCCTTCATAGTGGTACTTTTACTCTAAGAGATAAGCTTAGGTGTTTATGGTTATTCATGACTTATTTTTCACGATATTAACAACACCACAAACACTTTTATCAACAAAGATGTTTTATTAGCGCTTATATTTCGCTGATTTTCATCTCAGCATCATCAGAGCACAACACACATGTAAACGCAACAGTGAGTGAGTGAAACAATATAATTGCAAAAGGCAAAAGATCTAAAGTCCTATTTTTTGGCGCCTTCTAACGGGGGGGAAAAAAAAAAAAAAAAAAAAAAAAAACCAGCAGTTATCCAGGAGTTTTTCTTAGGATAACTGTCTCCCAAATTTTTGGCAAATTAATGCAACCATATTTGTTAAGGTTGGGAGAATTCTTCAAAGCCATTGCTGACTCAAAAAATAATCTTTGAGATCTATAACGACTCCTAAATAGCACATTCGTTTTCCTCCATCTGATCCTGCGTGAAGTCCAAAGCGTGGTCTGCCAGTCCCGACTTGCCATAGTAATAGTAGCGAATGTATCTTTCATGTTATTCCAGGCGGATGTTCACTGATCTTCCTGTTTGCCCATAATAGGCCAAGTCATAGTCACATGGAACTTCATACACTCCTGGGTGTGCTAAAGGGTGAAGTTTATCCTTAGGCGAGCAGATCAGAGTTGCCAGCTTGACATGAGGTTTGAAGGTGGTGCGAAGGCCATCTTTGGCAATCTTTTCCGATGTACCTCTGATAAAGGGTGGTACCTTTACACTTGCCAACATCTTCAGTATACTTTGGAGCCAAATAGATATCAATATGCTCCTTATATTTATAGGGCTCTTGAAATGCATTAGTCTACAGACTGGATTCTGAACATGCCCATGTTTTGTGATGTTATGATTGAGAAACAATTGCGTCTCATCATGAAGTATTTGCAGTTTCAGAATAATGGTCTGGTTGGCCGAGTGGTTAGCGTAATTGCTCTTCAGCCAAAAGGGTGTAAGTTTGAATCCCATCGTGGGCATGGATGTTTGTGATTGTCTGTGAAAATACTAATAGTGGTGGTCGGCTGTAGATGGCGTTGGTGTAGATGATGAAGGTAGTTGCAGTTGGTAGAGACAAGGGTGTAGAGTAGGTACCCTCCCTTGATGAGTCTTGGACTCCCTGGAGATGTTATGTAATAATAATAATAATGAAGAATATAATCAGGCAACATATCCTTGCTCAGTCCTCAACTAAATTTATGATTTTCTGCTAAAAATTCATCAGAAATATAGATCATTATACATTCCTAAGAGAGACTTGAGTATTGATGAAAGACTCTCATGGCATTCAAAGGCAGACTGAAATGTAAGCAGTATATTTCCAAAAAGAAAGCAAAGTATGGAGTAAAATTTTTTATGCTTTATGAATCACAAATTGGATATCTTTGGGATTTCAAACCTTATGTGGGAAAACTGACTGTAATCGAGCATAATAAATATTTGGATCTCTCCTTGTCGATGGGTGCAGTAATGCAGTTACTAGACCCTTTACTAAGGAAAGATTACTGCGTTACAATGGATAACTACTATGTGTGTCCTGAACTTGCCAATTTGCTTTGATAGTATCATACAAATAGTTATGGTACTGTATATGCAAAAAAAAAAAAAAAAAAGCGAGATATGCCTCCAGATTTGACATTAGGAAAGCTATTGAAGTGGAAAATGCTAACTTATTTTTATTTTTGTAGAAAATCATATTTCATAGAATACTACATAGATTGTCTTAAGGACATGCTTTGACAACTTTGCTTTATAAATAAATAATATGAAAATATTTATATCATATCACTAAATTTTTTTTTTTATATCATAATTTGCAGTTCTCATGCAGAGTTATCATATCATAACTCTGTCTCTATTCCCTGCACAATCCATCAATGAAATCTGTGAAAAAGCATGGTTTCAAGAAAAACAAACCCACTGCTGTATATGCAAATACGGATACTAGGGGTGAATTTGATTTGATCAGCAGCAGCATTTGTAAAATATTACAAAAAAAAGTGTCTGGACATATATTGGATTTTTGTTATTTGGAGCAGTCTAGATTACAAAACAGAAATCGCAAAAGCATTGCTACAAGCATATGCTTGTACTTCAGTAAGCAGAAAAAGAGCCTTCCAGACTTCTAATGTTGAATACTGCTAACTAACCATTTTCCCCCAAACCTCTAACACTCACAGCTAATTAAAACAAAACAAAACAAACAAAAAAAAAACTACACACAAATGTATGCTATAACAAATTTATAAAAAATCAGAAAGGACACAATAATATGGTGTCCTGAATGTAAAACTGCTTTGTTCATTCACCATCGTTTTAGGGTGTTTCATACTGTTCAAGATTTTTGATTATAACAAATAAGTAAGTGAGCTAATACCATCTATAATCAGTTGAAGAGGAATATTAAGGCATTCCATATGGAATGCCCAAAGTACACTAAACTAATGATCCTCTTCAACCGATTATAGATGGTATTACTCACCTACTTATTTGTGTGATCAAAACATTTTGCTAATCTTCTAAAGGAGTACATTAGACACCCAGATGCCTGATTCAAAAATATGCAGCACTTTGTAAAAAACTAGGAGAAATTTCTATCTCACCAATGGACATTCTAGCTAGTCTGGATATTGTATCATTATTCACAAATGTTCCTGTAGACGAAGTTATGGCACTTATAATCTTGTCCCTCAGGACATCGCTCAACTATTTAAACAGTGTCTCAATTCAATTTTTTTCTGATGGAAAGGGAAAATCTACAAACAACTTTCGGGCTTCGCAATGGGAAATCCTCTTTCTCCTCCCTGTATGGACTTATTCATGGAAAAACTTCGAAAAAGATGTTTTGTTATCTAGAAATCCTGAACCATCACTTTGGTGGAGATATGTAGATGACATAATCATAATATGGAAATACAGCATGGCTGAGTTATCAGATTTTCTGGCATCTATTAACTCCTTCCTCCATAAACTCAAATTCACTTTAGAACTTGAAAATGAAGGAAAATTACCTTTCTAGATGTTCTAATTATGAAAAATGCAGATGTAGGCATTTCTCTTGGAGTGTATCATAAGCCAACTCATACAGGTCGTTATCTACATTTCTCCTCGTTGCACCATATTTCACAAAAATTAGATATTGCATATACTCACGGTGGCCAAACTGCGGCTCGCGAGCCACATATGGCTCTTCTTAAGTTTTATTGCTGCTCAACTAACAAATAAAAAATATTTATAATTTTTCTTAATTTTCTATTGTTTTTGCATTTTTGGAAATTATGGAGACAACTACCGTGTTTGAATAAAAACTTTAGTTTACTATTACTAAAATTTTACAATTCGACGTTTCGACCTTTATGTTAAGGTCATCTTCTGGAGCGTACAATTATACACAGGAAACAAGCTATACTACAATCATACTGGTTCGTTAAAGACACTGACTAACCGCTACCACAATTGTTGGCCTGACCTCTGGTGGAAAAAAAAAAAAAAAAAAAAAAAATTATACATCAACGCTAAAGTCCTATTATTTGTGTTGTCTACTATATACATATATTAACATTATATTAACATCATTCCAGCCAGTTGGAGTGGAATGGTTTCTAATAATAGCAGATTGGCTAGAGTCCTGACTTGTGTTGAATCTTTCAAATTAGGTTGGCTGAATGTGTGCCATCCAGATCCTTGGAATTTTCATACCATCTTTATTGTTGATATTTGGGTGGTTTATCAGGATTTCGCAGGATTCTTTAAATTTTCTTTCGTACCATGTTTTTGTACGGTGTAGGGAGCAGGTTTTTTGGAAATTATGGAGACAACTACCATGTTTGAATAAAAACTTTAGTTTACTATTACTAAAATTTTACAATTCGACGTTTCGACCTTTATGTTAAGGTCATCTTCTGGAGCGTACAATTATACACAGGAAACAAGCTATACTACAATCATACTGGTTCGTTAAAGACACTGACTAACCGCTACCACAATTGTTGGCCTGACCTCTGGTGGAAAAAAAAAAAAAAAAAAAAAAATATACATCAACGCTAAAGTCCTATTATTTGTGTTGTCTACTATATACATATATTAACATTATATTAACATCATTCCAGCCAGTTCGAGTGGAATGGTTTCTAATAATAGCAGATTGGCTAGAGTCCTGACTTGTGTTGAATCTTTCAAATTAGGTTGGCTGAATGTGTGCCATCCAGATCCTTGGAATTTTCATACCATCTTTATTGTTGATATTTGTGTGGTTTATCAGGATTTCGCAGGATCACATCGCAACACATCAATCACATTGTCCCTTAAATGCATTTCTCTCAACCACACACCAACCTGATTTACAAAGTGGTACCTCCTCCCCAACCAACAGGCTGCAGGTTCAAATCATATTATGGACATTGATGTTTGTGATTGTCTTTAGATGGGAGATAAATTTCATCACCCAGTGTGAGACCATCTTCCTGTTTATTGGAGGCCTGCATTAATTTGATGTTTGGTCGCCAGAGCAGAGTTTTCAGACTATGTAAAAAAATAAAATAAAATTTAATAAAAAAATAATTATTATTGCCGGCCTGGTTGGCTGAGTGGTTAGCATATTCACTCTCCAGCCAAAAGGCTGTGGGTTCGAATCCTGCCATGAGTTTGTGATTGTCTGTGAAAAATACTATTGGTAGTGATGGGCAGTAGATGGCAGTAGACCAATCCTCATAAGGAGCATTCCACAGACCTGCAATTTTTTCAATAAGCTGTGCATGTGTATGCATACACACCTGTCAAAAAAAAAAAGGAATATACATGCATAGTAACTGTGCACACAAAAAATACAAGTCGTGTATTGTGGAAGAATGAAGTGACTAATATTAATGATGTAAGGAAAGACAGCAAAAGTGATCTGGAGAATATGGGTGGAAGGAGTGAATGATAGCGTGTAAAATATAAATTAGAACAAGAAAGAAGTGGCTGAAAGTAATGTGGATGATGATCTTTTAGTAAGGAGAGAGAGAGAGAGTATTGAGCATTCTTCGTAGGACAAAAACAGAAGCTAGAGCAACTGGAGAAATGATTGCCATGTGATACAGCAAGAGAGTGAATGAAAGAAAAAGTGAGTAGGAATGTACAAATGCAAGAAACTGGGATTAAGGAAAAGGTGTGTAGATTTCATGATAAGAGAAATTGATGAAAGCATGTTTCCCAAGTGTCAAGATTAAGGATAATAGTGAAGGTATTAGTTTGCTGCAAAAAGAAGTAGTGAAAGAGTTGTTTGTTTTGGCAGGAACAGGTGATTTGAAAGGTGAGAAATGTGCAATGAGATAAGATATCAAAGATTATTGAAAGAAGTGAAAGTGAAGAGTAAGAAAGTAAAGATTGTGAGTCTGCTGCTTTCATATAATGGTGTAAAAATAGTCATAATTTAAAATTATGAATCTTTTTACAATTGTTTCTTTATGTTAGTATACTATTAATTTCGGTTTCGTAACATATATGACTGGCAGTTGTGATCTGCCCAATATTGATATGTTGAAATGAAATTTTTTCCACTTGGTTATACTATAAATTAAAGATACCAAGAAATTATATACTTAGTTTAATCCTTTATCCAAGTGTGAGCAACAAGTTTGCACTGAACTATTTTCAGAATTGGGGCAACTCGTATAAAGAAGCTAATGACTTCACATCACTTATATGAGTTGCCCCAGTCCTGAAAATAGTTCACGTGCAAACTTGTTTGCTTACACTTGGATAAAGGATTAAACCAAGTATATAATTTCTCATCATCATCAAATTCCTGCCATGTACCCTCAAGGGGTGTACAGGATATGATAGTACTACATGAAAAAAAATTACATCATTACTAACTTCCTATCTACAATTTTCCTCCAAATCAGTCTGTTATTTGTCAAGACTCCAACATTATCAGATCTTATATTTCTATCGTCTAAGGCACTTTATACCGTATCCATCCACCTATATCTTGGTCTTCCCCTGGGTCGTTTTGCTGCTAACCTGGCAGAGAACACTTGTTTTGCTAATCTTTCTTCGCCCATCCCATTCTGTTTAAGTGACCATACCTCCTGAAATTAGCTCTGCTAACGCATTCCTGGATGTTGACAATGTCAAGTTCTTTGCTAATATCCTCATTTTTAATACGATATTGCCATTGATGCCATCTGTTCACGCCTATAATCTTTCTCAGGACTCTCATATCTGCGGTCTCTAGTCTTTGGTCAAGTGTTTTATGTCTGACCCAGCTCTCAGATCCATAAGTTAAAACTGGTTTGAACACTGTCTTATATACAGCTAATTTAGTGTTCTGACTAATTTCTCTCTTATTCCATATGAATTTATTCAATTGACTTTCCACCATACCAGCTTTACTGATTCTGTTGTCTATTTCTATATTTAATTTACCATCTTCACTAAAAATCGTGCCTAAGTAGCTAAAATGTTTTACTTGTTCCACAGGTTCTCCATTCACAACACAGTTGATATTTTCAATGATTTTGCCTGTTTTCATTGTCTTTGTCTTTTTAGTGCTGACCTCCATACCATATCTACAGGGTGTTCGGGATAAATTTGACATATTTATAATTAATTATATTTTTCCGTAAGTTACATGTATTAACACACACTTCTCTTCATTTAAAAGTTTGGACCCTTCTTCATTCATATACAAGATGTCAGAAAGGATGGATAGCTGGAACCCACCTGAATCATGGAAGAGAATAACTTCTATCATGATGATTCGTGCCCGCCATCAAAATAAGGATATTACGACTGCTGCCCAATGCTCCCTGAATACAGTAAAAACAATCAGGCATGAACTAGAGACTTTCAATGGTGACTACGAGGATGTAGCAAGAAGAAAGATCCCTAGCAGACGATCTGATTGCGTTCGTACAGCAGAATTCCTCGCAAATCTGCAGGAACAGGTGTTGAAGAACCCTGGCATTGGAATTCGGGCTTTGTTCGTGGAGTTGCTAACTGTAGTCAAGCCCTGGATAACAAGGGTAGCCAATGGTAGGCCGTATGTATGGCAGCAGGATTCGGCCCCTTGCCACACCTCTGGGAAAAGTCAAAAATGGTTGTCTGAAAATTTCTACGACTTCACCAGTCCAAATGTTTGGCCTCCAAACTCCCCAGACCTTAACCCCATGGATTATTTTGTATGGGGCGCAGTTGAAAAAGACACCAATCGCACTTCCAGTAATACAAAAGCCCAGTTAATGGATAAAATTAAAACAGTTTTTGCGGCCCTTCCCAGGGAGACTGTAGCATCAGCTTGTTCGAGGTTCCGAAGCAGAATTGAAGCTGTGATCGATGCTAATGGTGGTTATTTTGAGTAAATCTTGTTGATAGTATTGTAATTAACTCTGCCTGTAATGTTTTTTTGTCAATTCATTAAATTTAATAGATACAAAGAAGATTTTCTTTTTCCTTACGAAACTGTCAAATTTATCCCGAACACCCTGTATTCATCCTAATTCGCCTACAATACTATACTATACTGTGCTCCAGGTTTGAAATATTTTGAAGGTAGAATTAACATGGGAACAAAGAAAAGGAAAAATACAAGTTTTCCTTTTCTTTGTGCATTTATTATTATGAATGCAAATTTTTTATTCTTTTCATGTTTATTTCATTACCAATTAACAATTTTATATTTATGTGGAGAAACTAGATATCTACCTTTGCATATAGCTCTGTTCTCTCAGATTCTAATCGTGAAATAGTCTCTCTCATTCTACTAAGGTCTCCCTCTAATTCTTTAAGTTTTGTTTCTCTGTAAACAAACAAAAAATACAAATGAGTATTAATTAACCAACAAACCAACATGATGTAAATAGAATGCGTTGAATTTTATCTATTTGTAAAATATTTACATAAATATTTTACAAATGCAGTGCATTTCAAATAAAATTAAATTAAAAACCCACAACATTTAGATGATTCAGAAGTACTAACAATGATCTCTTCATACATAAAAGAACAGGCATATTATTTCTTCATAAATGAATGTTTACCTCCACTTGAAGGTAAACATTAATTTTATTAATGTTTTTTTATTAAACATTAATGTCATGACCACATCCGATCTATACCTATCTTAGCTTCATAAATCTTAAATAACTTTCTTCTTGATGCCAAGATTGCCTCCTCCTTTTCTTGAAAAAAAAAAAAAAAAAGGGTAGCAAATCCTCTAAATTCTTTTTTTTTTACTATTGTGCCTTTTGGTGCAGCTGTCTTCAGGACCATCTTGCTGTCTCTTCACCTTAGTTTTCCTCTGCTCCTTTCTTGTTGGTAATCAGTTACTTTTTTTTTTTCTTGCATTATTTCTACGACTTTTCCATTCTTCTTTTTGTTTTTTGATACAACAATCAATTTCAGTTATTTACAATTTTTCTAGTTTGCATGTTCCTAATTTCTTGTGTTAATGTCTCTCTCTCTAATGTCTAATTCCTTTGCACATTTTAATTTCTGCAGTATCTCATTGTTTTGTGTTTATTATAGATTTGTTATTTGTGTGTATATTCTTAATTAGTTCTGAAACTGGTGTTAGTATTTTTATCTTTAGTGTGGTTATTATATCATTTAGCATTATTTCAAATGATGTATTATGGAATAAATTTAAGACTATATCATGAAAAGTCAAATTGTTTAATACTTGTAAAATAGGCAATTTTTTTATCAGTTTTACAGTTGTTTTTTTTTTTTTTTTCTCCCTGAGAAGAATTAATCTTCTGTAATATATTTTGACTGATTTTTCAGTTTCAATGTATTGCATATGCTTCCTAATAGTATATTTCTTGAGATATGGCAATATTAAAATAATACCATAAATATTTTTATCATCATCAGACCTCTATGGAGCCAAGGCATCATCAAGGGAGGCCATACATGACTCACACTAGCTTCATACCTGCTCTTAAACTTATTCACGCAAGATACACTCACTATTTCAACAAGCAAACACTGTTTCGTTTGCTCACAGTTTTCACTCACCCTTTCTTAACCACATATAAACTTGATTTCTATGCATGCCATCTTGTCCTTTCCCATCTTCCATATAATGAAAAATTTTATCAAATGATATTCTATTTGAGAGGGTGTAAGAAGGATATCATTTGATATCTTTCTTACACCAAATCTGTGCACAGTAGTCCAGATGCAATCATATCAAGGCCTTATAAAAAGGCAAAATGACTTTCATATCCTTACATGTCATGTTCATTTCAAAATATAATTGCTATATTTGCCAGCCTGGTTGGCCGAGTGGTTAGCGTATCTGCTCTCCAGCCAAAAGGCTGTGGGTTCAAATCCCACCATGGGCATGGATGTTAGTGATTGTCTGTGAAAGTACTAGTGGTGGTAGTCGGCGGTAGATGGCATTAGTGTTAGATGAAGGTTGGTGGAGTAGTGAGATGACGAGTTGTAGAGTAAATGCCCTCCTCAACGAGTCTTTGGACTTCCTGGAGGTGTGATGAAATAATAATAATAATAATATATTAAAGCTATATGCTACATAAAAATATACAAAAGATATAATTACAATACAGTAACAATTTTCCACATAGCAGTGAGTTTGAAGCTATGCTATTTGGTGTAATGTGGAATGTAACAAAATAAAATACATAGTGGAGGTACACGTGTGTAGAGGCTTAAGTGCTGTGAGGACATCATGTTGGAGGCTTAATGGATTTTTTACAACACTCACAAAGAATTAAAATAGAATTTAATACTCCTATATTTCGTCCTAGTCACTAGGACATCTACGGGGATTACAAAATCAATTAATGTAACATATGCACAAATAACAAACAATACTAAGCCCAACCACGTGGGTGACACTAAAGTCCTATCTAGGTAGAGCGCCCTCTAAGGGCAGTAGTAGGTGGCCTGGAATGTAAGGTGGGAACTCTGGTGATGAGTGTTTCCCAAATCTTTGGAAGCTTAATGCAACCATATTTATTGAGATTTGGTTGGTTTTTGAGAGCTGCTGCTGCTTCTAAGAAAAGTCTCTCTTTCTTGAATTTGCTGTGGTGGAGCATGGTGGTTTTCTTCCATGATACTCTGTGGGTGGTGTCCAAAGCATGGTCAGCCAAGCCTGAATGGCCATAGTTGTGTTTGAAGATGTAAGACTTGTGTTCCTCTAGACGGATGGATGCTGATCTGTTTGTCTGTCCAAAGTACGCCAGCTTACAGGAACAGGGTACTTTGTAAACTCCAGGCAGAGAGAGAGGAGGGAGCTGATCTTTCGTAGAACGGATAAGGGTAGCCAGCGCTGACGGCATCAACGACGATGCCGTCAGCGCCCTTTGCCTTGGCCATAATTTTGCCGTCGCTCCGAAGGAAGTGCCGGTACTTGACGTAATGGTGAACATTGAACATGGAATCGGTCGCTTACCGTCGGAGATAGCTAACAACATCAGACTTGACGTAGCCAACATCCTCGCGCATTCTTCTCCGCCAAAAAGTAATTTATCATATGCCCAACGCACGGCTCTCCTGAAACTACGTAAAGAAAAAAGTATCGTCATCACCAGAGCGGATAAGGGTAATGCCACAGTGGTTCTTAATACCAGTGAATATAAGCGAAAAATGAACATTATCCTCCGCGATCGCGCTACCTACATCCCGCTAGAACACGACCCCACAAAAACACAAGTTAAGAAACTTAAAATTTTACTCAAAAAAGTATCTTCCTGGCCCCCTGATGTCACGAAAAAACTTAAACCTTTCCGCTCCCATCCCCCCCGAATATACGGTTTACCAAAAATCCACAAACCCAATTCCCCACTCAGGCCTATAGTAGATGCTACCAATGCACCTTGCTATAGACTATCTAAACAGCTGGCCAACACTCTGATCCCCCTCACCGGAAGGTCCCCTTCCTATATAAAAAACTCGACCCACTTTAAAGCCCTCACAGAAAATTTAACCTTGAAGAAGACAGACATATTGGTAAGCTTTGATATCTCCTCTTTGTTTACCAATATTCCCTTAATTGACACCTTATCTCTCTTAGAAAACGTTTTTCCCTCTGACATCTTAGATCTCTTTTCCTTTGCCATTAACTCTGGATATTTCTCTTGGAACAACAAAATCTACAAGCAGATAGAGGGAACTGCCATGGGTTCCCCCCCTCTCACCCCCCCTTGCCAATTTCTATATGGAAGATTTTGAAAAACGAGCCATAGACTCAGCCCCACTCAAACCTTCTATCTGGCTAAGATATGTAGATGATGTGTTCTCTATTTGGCCTCATGGCCCAGACACGTTAGACTCCTTCCTCAGTCATCTCAATAGTCTACATCCAAGAATCCAGTTCACTATGGAAAAGGAAAAGAACAAATGTTTACCCTTCCTAGACACCTTAGTCACAAGCCTGCCTAATGATACACTTACCTTCACCGTATACAGAAAACCCACACACACAGGCAGATACATTCACAAACTCTCCCACCACCACCCCTCTCAACAATATGGCATTATTAAAACTCTTACCAAGAGAGCCCACAATCTTTGTTCCAGTGGAACCGCCCTCACTAATGAGCTTAACCACATACACAGCACTTTCCTCTGTAATGGCTACAGTGATCACAGTATCAAAAAAATAATCAACTCCTCCCCCATTCCCCTTCCTTCTCGTCAACAAGATTTTAAAAATGCCATCACCATACCTTACATCCGTGGCACTTCTGAAAAAATAGCCAAGATACTAAAACAGTACAATCTACACACAGCATATAAGCCACACCGCAAACTGGCTACCCTTATCCGTTCTACGAAAGATCAGCTCCCTCCTCTCTCTCTGCCTGGAGTTTACAAAGTACCCTGTTCCTGTAAGCTGGCGTACTTTGGACAGACAGGCAGATCAGCATCCATCCGTCTAGAGGAACACAAGTCTTACATCTTCAAACACAACTATGGCCATTCAGGCTTGGCTGACCATGCTTTGGACACCACCCACAGAGTATCATGGAAGAAAACCACCATGCTCCACCACAGCAAATTCAAGAAAGAGAGACTTTTCTTAGAAGCAGCAGCAGCTCTCAAAAACCAACCAAATCTCAATAAACATGGTTGCATTAAGCTTCCAAAGATTTGGGAAACACTCATCACCAGAGTTCCCACCTTACATTCCAGGCCACCTACTACTGCCCTTAGAGGGCGCTCTACCTAGATAGGACTTTAGTGTCACCCACGTGGTTGGGCTTAGTATTGTTTGTTATTTGTGCATATGTTACATTAATTGATTTTGTAATCCCCGTAGATGTCCTAGTGACTAGGACGAAATATAGGAGTATTAAATTCTATTTTAATTCTTTGTGAGTGTTGTAAAAAATCCATTAAGCCTCCAACATGACATAGTGGAGGTGTTGTTACAGACTGAATGAATCAGTTAGTGGTGATGACAAAATGCATCACCAAATCCATCTGATGGGTGCTAATCTAATAGACTGATTGGGTAGCAGTGAAATCTCATGAGAAGAATGAAGTCAAATTTATTGAGGTGTTGCAAGATAACTTTCTCAAGTAGCAATGTGATGGAACTCGAGGTCAAGGAGTGTTAGATCTGATTATGGTGTTAGAGGGAGTTTCAGTTAAAGTTGTAACTTCTGCCTCCAGTCAGTAACAGTGATCAAACTGTACTTACCTGGAAAGTAGCTAAACCACCTCTCAGTCAACCATCTCTGGAGCGTTTCCAATATTCCTTCGTCCTTTTCAAAACAACGTGACCAAATTTATGACCAAATCTTGATCAGATCATGTGGTAATCATGTGGTCTGATCAAGGAGTTATATAATGGAACAAAAATCACCTTACATCTACATATTACTGCCACAATCAATTCTACTGTCCTCACAATTTTAGCAGCATTCCTTAAATTTTAGGTCCTTATTTGCCATCACCCCCAGATCCCTCATCTTCTCCATCTTTCTAAGATAACCCAATTATACACCCCGAATCAACCTTTGCTTCCTAAATATTAAAATCTTACACTTTGCAAAAGTGAATTTGCAACCCCACTCACATGCTCATCCATACTCTATTCAAGTCTTCTTGCAAGTTCTCAACATCCGCTCGACTTCTCCTAGTTTTTCCTAACTTTGCATCACTAACATGCAACTACATATCACCATTTAAACATCTTTCCCAATATCATCAATATACAAGTTAAAAGAGTTCAACACCACTAATGACCTTCCTTCTCTGAGATACTGCTCTTTCATACACCATTTGCTGACACCTGTCAGACAGCCCATCTCTAATCACATGCACTAATCCATTATCCAAGTCCATCTGTTCCAATTTTGCTACCAGCTTGTCATGTGGCGATCTATCAAAAGGTCTTTGCAAAATCTAAATACACCACTATGTATGCATCTCCCTTATCCAATGCATTTATCATTTTATGAGCAAGAAGATTGTTAAAATAATCTTTAACAAAGCCTCATGAAGATGTCCAGCATTCTCTTTCATGGACATCATGGAGGTTTGCTAAAGAAAACCCACAAGACGTCCATTAAGGTATTCTCTTTAGGATATCATGGGAGCTTTCTTAAGCAAAATCCATGATCTCCATTAAAGAGAATACCGTGTTGTCAACAAATCCTGAATCTTGGGCCTTAACTAACCTTTCCAACAACTGCAGACACCCAGACTGGCCTCTAATTCAAAATCTTGGTCTTATCACCTTCCTTATCACATGGAACAATTTTGCCTTCTTTCCAATGCAAGACTCAGCTTTTCAAGTCTACCAAAGCTTATTTTTAACTCAATCCATCAAAATATGTGAAGATATACTATCAATCCTTAACTGAAAAGGCTCTATCCTCCTATCCATCAAAACTCTGCATTCTTCAACCATTTGTCCATAGACAACGTTCCAGAGTACTGATATTGTCTTAGTCACTTGTCTCTGGACTCTCTTCAATGTTTTCATATCATACTGAAAATTAGGTAACAAAATCTGAGCATAATAGTCCAAGTGTGGTCTGGCCACTGACCACTGCTTTATGCAGTGGCACAACCACTTCTTTTTTATCCCTACATGCTAGAGACTTATCATAGTGGCACGATATCGTGCAGTACTACTATGATGATAATAGTACTTCTTATCATAGTGGCACTATGTTGTGCAGTCTTTGCAACACGCCCTCTAAATTTCAGTCTATTGTCAACCATCCCTCCCAAATCTCGAATTTCATTCACTTTCTGCAGTGCAGTACCATCAATATAGTACACAACCTTATATTTCTGCACTCCAAAATGCAACATATCAAGACACTTACTAACATTAAAACTACAATCCCACTCCTTTGTCCAAGTCAAAAGTCTATTCAAATCTTCCTGAAAGGAATTAACATCAACAGTGCCACTTATAATTCTTCAACTTGGCATCATCAGCAAACAACTGAGGATCCCCAATCAGTCCACATGATATATCATTTACATGCAAGTTAAATAGAAGGGATCCAAGGAAAGAACCCTGGGGAATGCCACTGGTTATCCTCTGTTCCATCATACACAACTAGCTGGTATTAAGAGAGCCAATAACCAATCCCTGTCTATTCTATCTATCATGTGGTAATCTACCAAAAGCTTTTGCAAAATCCAAGAATATACTGTATACGATTCTACCTTATCTAAAACACTCAAACCTTCTCATAAAATGCAAGTAAATTGCAAAAACAAGACCTATCCTCTACAAATCTATGCTGACCATCATAAAGAATGCTATGTTCATCAACTAAATCTTATCTTCTAATCCAAACCAATCTCTCCAACACCTTGACCACAACTGCAGTTATATAGACTGGTCTATAACTGGAAACTTCTGTCCTAGAACTATGCTTTTGGAATGGTGCTATTTTGCCTTCTTTCCACTCCTTAGGAACGTTACCCACTGCAAGACTTATTAAATAACCAGGTCAGGGGCATAGCTAACTGTTGTGCACATTCCTTATACGTAGTGATATCATCCATTCCCATAGCCTTATTTAACATCTAACCCAAGTCAACCTGATACACCTCTGATTCTTTCACTTCCAATTCTCCTAATACTTGCCTTCCTTATATATTGCATGGCATCATTTACACGAGGATATATATATATGCTCATTAAGTGCTTATTCAATAATTCTACTATATCCTTTGCAATGGTCACTCTGCTACCATGACTATCCACCAGAGTCAACCTGTGATAATTATTCTTCCTCTTGCTTGCCATATAGCAGAATTCCCTTGAATTAACCTTGGCCAGACCAGACAATCTCCTTTCATACCATACCTTTTCTTTCTTTACCATGCTTGTCACTTTCCTGTCCTATGCTTTATACTCCTCATGGATTCAATCGCAACCAACTATCTTGCACCTCTTCTATAACATTTTATTTTCCAACACATCTTGCTTAACTTCACTGTTCATCCATTTTACTTCTACTCTATTTGCTTAACCGATGGTATTATGTAGTTATACACTACTTGTGTCAGGTACTTCCTTATGAATTCCCATGCATTGTCAGTATCTTTTCTTCGCAGCTCATCTACTCAATGTATCAGTGCTAGTTGACCACAGAGCTTCCCATAATCACCCAATATAGTTCCACATATATATAGTTCCACATATATATCCCTTCCTGAAAGAAATTCTCATATGTCTGACCACCATCCAGTGATCACTTCATGGTCACTCTCACCAAATGGGGAGAAGTAACACCCCACATATAACAACATCCTCTGATGACATGATCAAATCCAAATTCTTGATAATCTTGTGCACTTCAGTAAATACTACTAAGGAAGTTGTATTTGAAAAACTCAAGATATTCATACTCTTTTCTCCTCAGATGCCCATATCAACCAATCTATATTGTCATAAACTCACCCTTAACGATTACTTGTCTTATTTGCTAAGCTAGTTTGCCTATACATTTCTTTCTCACTGTGCTCTGCACCACTGGGTCAACAGCACAATCCAACTGGATATTTCATCTTGTCCACCTCTACCTCAAAATCACTGTCATTATTTTCACCTGAAATTTCCACATTGGATGGACATAACTCCTCTGATATTAACAGCAGCAGCATCCCCCCTCCCTCTTCTCTGTCTATCTTCACTAAAAAGATCATGCTCCAATCCTATCAGGATCTCATCCAATTATATCTAAATTATTTTCAACAATTTTGGGGCAAATGTACTCAATTCAATAAATTCATTCTCCTAATGACAATATTAATTATGGAATAACATAAGGAAAACATTTGTTTAATACAAACAGAATTTTGGGCAATGTTTCAAAGCCATTGTCGATGCATTCATAGGAAAAGAGATAGACAAATTAGAATAAACATTCAAAATCTAAGTAGATGTGACAATTTAATGCTTGGAATACATCTGTAAAAAAAAACCCATGTTCGGAGCAATACATCAGTGGCCATTGTCACCCGAAATAGCTCCTTGTGCTCATTTTTGGAAAAATGCCTGGAACTCTTTTTTTTGGAACACTCGAGTTCCTTTATCACATTATACTGGGTGTCAGTGATGTCAGAAAATCGTTGTCCTTTTAGCACATTCTTTAATTTTGGAAACAGCCAGAAATAAAAGGGAACTAAGTCGGGTGAATAAGCAAGATGACCTAATTCAGTAATCGATTTTTTGGCCAGAAACTTTCTCACGATGAGCGCACTATGACTTGCCGCATTGTTGTGATGGATGATCCACTTAGGCCACAATTTGAGTCTTTTTCTCTGAACAGAATCCCGTAGTCTTTTATGGGATTCTGTTTTCACTAAATAGCATTGTTGGCTGACTGTTTGTCTCTGTTTAATGAATTCAGAGCGGACTATCCCTTGTGATGAAAAAAACACACTAGCATATTGAACTATGAACGCGATATGCGCTTTTTTTTTCGGACATGGCAAACTTGGGGTTTTCCACTGCATGCTCTGGTGTTTGTTTTGGGATTGTACTGGAAGCATCGGGTTTCGTCAGCGGTAATTACTCTCGGAAACATGCTTATATGTAGAAAGATCAGTCGCAACTTGAATCCATAGCTGCTTCTGTTCGTCTGTCAAGATCGGAGGCACAAACTTTACAGAAATCTTTTGCATACCCAATTCTTCAGTTAAAATTACGCTGACTGTTTCTTGATTCATTTGCAATTCATCAGCACTTAATCATCAGTTAGACCATACCAAATTCGCACTCTGTTCACATTTGCATCTGTCATTTTTCTTTTTGGCTGCCCACTTTTGGGGGTCATCTTCTCGCCCACCTTTGAATCTCTTATGCCACTCAAAGAAACTTGACTTTTTCAGAACAACATTTCAGTAGCAGTTTTGCCGATTTTCATACAAAACATTTGATGTTAATACGCTGCTCCAAATTTCAATCACACATTTTAATGCCAAAGTTTACAAGCAGATCTCTCTATTGTTTTTGCAACAGCCAACTAGCAAATGGCTCTATCGGCTTGAGGTTTATGCATGCATTAGTTGAAAGACGTACTAACACAATTACTCATGCGACTCCAACCAAATCACCAAATGGGCGACACTATGCAGCTGTTTCAGGCATTAAGTTGTCACACCTCATATGTTATTGTCCTTCTATCATTTATAAAAGTGTTTTGACAAGAAAATAATGTGTTTCTAAAGAAATCAAGTAATTTTACAATATCAGAAGGAAAATCATTGCATTACATAATTCTACAGAATCTGCAAGAGAGACATTTGTGAAGAGCAAAACTACAACAAAAATAATTAAAAGATATGGTAGCTGCAAAGATATTCCTGAAACTTTATTCTTCACATCCTTTCCTTTAGTGTTACACGGTGATCAGCATTCATTTAAGCAAAATTATGAAGACTACAATGATGTTAGGAGTAATTACTTTAATTTCCTGATATTTTGACCTTCAAATTAAGCTCATCATCTGGAGTATACACATATACAAAGACAAGCTATATTACATTTCAAACAGTAAGCCAAAGTGACAATGATTTGATCAACCTTTATTCTACTGGCCTGACCTCTAGTGTGCTTTAGTGTGTTAATGACACCTAGTTTTTGGGTTGGATGATATATAAAGGCCAGTATGTGTAGGCCTATGGTAAACGGTGAAGGAAAGACTGCTGGAAAGACGATGTGTGACAAGTGCATCTAGAAGGGAAGGGAGTTCTGACTTTCAATTTCATTTGTGAATTGTATGCGTTTGTGATGTTTGTTTAGGTGGCTGAGGAAAGTGTATCATGTCTGGTGGCCATGGGACCAGATAAAGAAAATACTGTCTAAGCCAGACTTTTGGTTTTCAAGTAAAAGAATATAGAGTACACAATTCTTCCTTTAAAGATCAAATTCTTGCTGACATCACAGCACTCTTTGACCATGTACTACATTCTGATTATTCTGTGTGGCAAAATATAAAAAGAAGGCACAGCCATGGGCTCATCATTATTCATCAATTGCTAACTTTTATATGGAAGATTTTGAGCAACATATTCTAGATTTCCCTGAATACTTCTATAAATAGATTTTCTGATTCTGTACTTCCAACCTTTCAGTGAACAAGATCCTCCAAACATCTAACTCCAAATGATTCAAATGTAGTCCATCATGCATATATAAGTCCTTTTGTCCATCAAATTAACTCAATACATCTATAAAGTATACATACACTATTCCTCCTGCACAATCTTCTCATTGACTCATTAACAATCATGGCCCTTCTCAATTCTGCACTACTGTTGTTTTTTTACATTTATTATAATAAATGATAATTATCTGGAAGAGCTGATGGCTGCAAATTATCAGCCATCAGCTGTTCCAGTTATTTTAAAAAATCTGTCAGCTGTGCCATTTATGTTATTTCACGGTAACTAGATTGTTTTTTTACAGAGTATTAAGTAATTTCACAAGAGTTCAATCTGATTGCTGCAATGACTTTTAACTCTATTTCCTTTAGAATATCACTGACTTGAGAAATAAAGGAAAATCATTGATTCAAGAAATAAAAAATATATATACAGTTAATGAAACTAAAACACTATATACATTTTAAATAAAAGTAAATAAATAACTACGAACTGATTGGATCCAAGGCCTTCTAAAATAAGTCTATACTTTAGAGATCTCCTTATTTTAAAAGAATAAAATCATTCATTCTGACTCATTCTACTGCTTATTTGTATAGCATACTTTATCGTATCTACTACACTGAACATTTTTGTTTTCACAACAAATTTCTAAAAATAACAAATGTTCATTAGACTCAGTTTCTTTGTTAGGCTTTTTCTGAAAATATAAAACAATCTCTACACTTCCATGGGATCCTTTTCAATTACCTTAAGAAACACATTTGTTTTTAATCATTCCTCCTGTTTCACTGGAGTATAAATATTCTTACCTCTTGCAATTCAATACGACACAAATATCACCAATATATTTAAATTAAACATATTTGGTCTTTTGATAATTAAACATACAAATTTATCGTTTTAATACTGACCATACTGTAATGCGTACAAACATCTTACATTCTTTGGCTACGAACTGTTCAGAATAGTACCCTGGTTTCTGTTGGTTATTAACACTATTGTGGCTTCTTTGAATAACTGGCAGAAACCTCAACAGAAATCAGGGTACTATTCTGAACAGTTCATGCAAAAACCTGATCCTCTCTCTAAATCCATCTGAACTAAGCTAGCCAGTAATCACATTACGCATTTACAACAAACACACATGCGTGATAATGAATAAGAACAATAAGTCCTTCCAGTCTCTGTCACGTGAACGTGTAACCTTAGCTACTAGATTGTTCACAACGTTTTTATGTTCCTTCAATTTGCATTCACTAGTTTTTTATGCTTTTCTGTCAATGCCTTGAAAAAGCTAGACAGTTTGCTAGCGAAATAGGCAAAGAATGTAAGATGTTTGTACGCATTACAATATGTCAGTATTAAAACAATAAATTTGTATGTTTATTTACAAACGACCAAATATGTTTAATTTAAACAGTTTAATGAAACACAAAATTCGGTGCATGGAAAGAGAAAAATGCAGAAAGGCCAAATGTTGCAGGGAATTCTCCATCATTAAAAAGTTCCTCGTAGTCAGAGGTCATATCAACACTATATCAGCTAAAAAAATTTATCTACGAACTCCACCGGCGCTTGTAAGAGAAAGGATTCAACACACTAGGTACGAACTAAATAAAAGTGATATTAATTGCCGCAAGTTCTTTGATGACATTTCTGACAATTTAGAATATCCTATATGGAACCAAATAAATCAAATGATATAATGCAGTTATGAAAAAACTTTCAAACTTTATAAAGACAAACAAATTAGGAAATTCAATGAACTTTACAAGAAAAAATATCGGACAAAACAACCTCCCAGACGACAAAGTAATCATTAATTTGTCGAATCATAGTCTCACTAAAAATGAATCTGACATTCTCAAAAAAAAATGTTTTAACTTTGCGATTACGCCCAAACACATTCCTAAAATAGATTTCTTGTGAGGAATTGAAAAAGGCCTATATCCACTACTGCAAAACGTAGCCAACACTAGTAAATTCAAAAGTACCATAATCCTAGCCAAAGTCAAACAACCTATTCTCAACACGTCTCCTTATGATAGAAAGCCAATCCTCAACTTGAAGAAAAACAAAGATATCATCATTACAAAGGCTGGTAAGGGAAATTCAACAGTTATCCTTAACTCTAAAGACTATCATGATAAATTAAACGTATTACTATCAGACAACTCTACCTATAAGATCCTAGACAGAGACCCCACCATAAAAAATCATAATGAAACAAATCATCTAATCAGAAATTGTAACATTTAGCCAGAAGAAGTGAAGAGAACACTAAAATCATCACATCCCATCACTCCCAGATTATATGGGACACCTACAATACATAAAAAGGATATACCTCTTTGTCCAATCGTTGATGGAAGGTCATTCCCAACTTACCTTTTGGCCAAGCATCTTGCAAACTTATTAAATAATAAAATAACATACTATTTAATTTATATTTAATAACATATATAACAAAATAAAATAAAATAAGAAATAAAACAACAGAATCCTATATCAAGAATAGTCAGCACTTTGTAAATAAACTCCAAGCCATTAAGATTGCACCAACAGACATGCTAGCCAGTCTAGATGTTGAATCCCTTTTCACCAATGTACCAGTAGAAGAGGTAATAAACATCATTCAAGACCTCTTTCTTTCCTCTAGACATCACACAGATGTTTAGACACTGCCTTCAGTCTAATTTCTTCAAGGTTAACAACACTATATACCAACAATTAGAAGGCCTAGCAATGGTAAGCCTGCTATCACCATCTTGTGCAGACCTTTTCATGGAAAAACTTGAAAAAGAAATTCTCTCCACAATCTCCCCTAGACCAACTATATGGTGGAGATATGTAGATGATATCTTCATTATATGGCAAGACAGTTTAGAAAACCTAAAAATTGTTTGTGAATAAAATCAATTCAATACATAACAAGATAAAATTCACTCTGGAAGTGGAAAACAACAGCCAACTGCATTTTTTAGACATCTTGATAAAGAGACAATCAAATAGTATCAAATTATCTATTTATAGAAAGCCTACAGACACTGGAAGATATTTTCCAGTGAGCATTATCCACATGTTGAAAAATAGAGCCCGAAAATTTATATCAGAAGAGGAGGATACACAGACTGAACTCTCACTAATAGCCAACACATCACAAAATGGATATCCCCTGAACATCATCAAAAAATATCTATATGGTGACAATGCCAGACAAGAAGAATAAAGCTCCCAGCACATTTCTGCTGTAGTGATCCCTTTCATCAGGTCAATTTCTTATCAAATAGAATACTAAGAGCTTACAACATCAGAGTGGTCTTCAACCCAACCACCAGCATCAGACAGGTTTTAGGATCCCCAAAAGATAAGGTGCCATTCTACAAATATCCAGGAGTATATTACATTCCTTGCTCCTGTGGTCTTGCCTACATCGGACAAACTTCACGGAGTTTAGAGATCAAACAAAACATGTTGGTGATGTAAACCACAACAGACGTATTTCTTCCGGCTTAGCACATCACTTCTGTGTGGCTAACCACACGATAAAGTGGCAAAACAGTCCATGCCATATTTGGATGACAAGACATCGTTTATTCAAGGATGCCACAATAGTGTTAATAACCGGCAGAAACCTCAACAGAAATCAGGGTACTATTCTGAAAAGTTCGTGGAAAAACCTGATCCTCTCTCTAAATCCATCTGAACTACAGCTAGCCAGTAATCACATTACGCGCTTACAACAAACACGCATGCGTGATATTGAATAAGAAAACAATAAGTCCTTTCAGTTTTTGTCACGCGAATGTGTAACCTTAGCTACTTCACAATGTTTTTATGTTCCTTTCAATTTGCATTTACTAGTTTTTTATGCTTTTCCGTCAACGCCTTGAAAAAGCTAGACAGTTTGATAGCGAAACTGATAGGCAAAGAATGTAAGATGTTTGTACGCATTACAATATGGTCAGCATTAAAACAATAAATTTGTATGTTTAATCACCAATATATATATATATATATATATATATATATATATATATATATATATATATATATATATATATATATATATATTTTTTTTTTTTTTTTTTAATAAATATTTAATGACTTTAAACAGAGATAAATTATTAAGTTTTAATGAAAATGATACAACTAGTTTCAGCCTTTTACAGCCTTCATTAGGTATCCACTAAAGGTAGAACACAATAAAAATTGAAGTTACAAAAAACTGAGAATTACAGGCAAAAAATGCAATATATAATTGACACAGAAAACGTATTTTTCAAGTTGTTCTATCTAATGCGCTATTGTTTGTTGCAAGTTCTCATGAACGTCAGTATTGAAGAACTGCAGCATGACTATCAGGGATGTTGTAACTCAAATTGCTGTTCAAATGTTCAGGATTAAGGAGGATTTCCCTGGACTCCACGATTTTCCTTTCAAACTCATCATTGCAGCGAAAAATGTTTTCGGATTTATCCCAGCAAACTGAGTGACTCCGTAGATCATCATGAGGATAGTTTGAGAAAAGATCATGACTGGATAGCGCAGATGCATGTGATCTTTTATAGGAGATGTCTCTCTTATGCTCCTCTATACGTAGTTCAATAGATTTGTTAGTCTGTCCAAAATAAGGAATATTACAATCGCACCATAACTTGTATAGACCTGGATATTTCAGGTTGTGATGAACAGGCTTCGGATGGCTTATAAGAGAACGGATTTTAGGGAGTGTAGTGAAAAACGTCCTGATGTTGTATTTTTTAAGGACTTTAGTCAATTTATTGGAGACTGAACTAATGTAAGGGATTGAGATGCTACCTTTAAAATCAGTAGTTTCCATAGTACACTGCCTAGGAGGATCCAGAAGAAATTCCTTAATCGTTTTTTCAGAATATCCATTTTGTTTAAAGATAAGAGAAACGTGATTAATTTCTTTTTGTAGCTCATCTCGTTCATTTAAAAGAGAGCGTGCTCTGTGTCCTAAGGTAGAAATAGTTCCAAGCTTTTGTGGTGGAAAGTGATGAGATTGACAGTGCAGATATCTGTTAGTATGAGTGGGTTTTCTGTATATAGAGATTTTAAATCTATCAGAGCATCGTGTAAGAATTACATTAGGAATGGAAGGGCAGTTATTTTGTTCTAGTTCGGCAGTGAATTTTATATTAGAATGCTGGTTGTTAAGATGATGAAGAAAATCCATGAGAGATGTGTGTCCGTGACTCCATATAATGAAAATGTCGTCAACATAACATCTCCAAAGTTTCGGAGGTTAAGTGAGGACGATGCGGCTTTCGTTTCAAAATTTTAAAGGAAAATGTTTGCTAGAACCGGGTTGCCCATTGCTAGGCCTTGGTTTTGTTTGTAAATGGAGTCCCTATATCTGAAGTAGCCAGATTGAATACAATGCTTTAATAAAGCAAATATCTTTTTAGACAATTTGTCCTTTAGTAATGTTAATACCTCCTCAGTAGGGACGTTAGTAAATAATGAGATAATGTCAAAACTTGCTATGATATCATTTTCACTGATTGAAATATTTTTGATATGAGAAACGAAGTCTGTGGTGTTTTTGATGAACGATGAAGATTTATTGGAGAAACACTTGAGGTATTCTGCAAGATGTTTCGAAAGCTTATAAGTAGGACCATCAATTCCTTCCACAATTGGGCAAAGAGAGGCATTTTCCTTGTTGATCTTCAGAACACCATAAATGCGTGGCATAGAGAGCGTAAAGAAAGGCGAATATTGTGAGGAAGTTCAATTGTAGTCTTTAACAGATTGTTTGTGCAGTTTTGTAGTTCCCTTGTTGGATCATCCTGAAGAATTGAATATGTAATGTTGTCTTCAAGCAATTGAAGCATTTTATTGTGGTAATCTTCAGAATTGAGGATGACTGTGGCATTGTCTTTATCTGCAGGTAAAATAATGATGTTTTTGTTCTTTTTAAGATTCCTTAAGGCCTGTCTTTCGGCAGGAGAAAGATTATTTCTTGGAGGTTTAGCATTATTGATAATGAAGATGGATTCAATATGGAGAAGTTTTGCCAAATGATTAGGAATAAGTGAACTGGCTTTTTCTATTTTAGTAAGTAGAGATTCTTTTGGAATAAACTTAGTGAGGGAATGAAATTTAGACCTTTGCTTAGAATATCTTTTTCTGCAACTGTTAAAACATGTGACGAATTGTTTACTACAACTTTGTCAAGATTAATACAGGCTTTAGTAGGAACAGATGTGTTTTGTACTCTCTTAAGAATCTCAAACTTCTTGATAAGATTAAGCTTATTATTATTTTGTATCCGTGTTGCTTGTGCTTCACTGTTAAAGATAAAATTATGAAAATTATCATTATCCATAACCTCTCCAAGTTTTTGAGTTAAAGACCTTTTACATTGAATAAAAAGGCAAGACAGCATTTTGTATCTGAGATTCTTTCGCTGAGAAGATATAACTTTGCTTTACGATAAATTCTTTTAGCGCGTTCTGTTGTTATTTTTTCCTGAAACGATATGAAATTAGGAAAAACTTGATTGAATTTACACCATTTGAGGAAAACTAACCTATTGATTCTCAGTCCTATTTTCTTCAATGTTTTTTTATAATTTTTTTTGATGTCAGTTAGAGATGCCTCATCATTTAGGCTATAGATGTATTCCTGAGCTTCTACTCAGTTGCTATGGTACATTTTAAAAAATAAATATTTAATGACTTTAAACCAAGATAAAATATCAAGTTTTAATGAAAATGGTACAACTAGTTTCAGCCTTTTACAGCCTTCAGTGGATACCTTTAGTGGATACCTGATGAAGGTTGTAAAAGGCTGAAACTAGTTGCATAATTTTCATTAAAATTTAATATTTTATCTCGGTTTAAAGAAAGTCATTAAGTATTTATTTTTTAAAATGTAACATAACTGAGCAGAAGCTCAGGAATATATATATATATATATATATATATATATATATACACACAGTATATATTGTAAAGGGTATTTACTCGGATTATAGACATTTTAAATCATAATTTCACTGACTAGAAACACTGAGATAAGGTAAAATAAAAACTTTAATTAAAACACAACTAGTTTCGTCAGAAAGCCTCAGGTGTACAAATTATCACAAACTGGAAAATAGCAAGATAAAATATGGACTTCTCATAAAAAAGTTAGGAATAAACAGTCAAATTTGAACTGGTGTGAGGTGTTAGTGAGTGGAACTATCTTCAGAGCACCAGAACTGAATTACTGTGCTGAATTTCTTTTGATATTACCACTAATATCCATAAATGCGCTGACAAACTAAAAAGGTGCATCTTAGAATCAAAAGAAATAGCTCTGGACCCCTTGCACATAAACAGCAATTTAAGTTATAGCTTACCTGACTCACACAACAGAGTAATTCAGTTCTGGTACTCAAGATAGTTCCCACTCACTAACGCCTCACTCTAGAAGCCACGCGAATGCCAGTTCAAATTTGACGGTGTTTATTCCTAACTTTTTTTATGAGAAGTCCATGTTTTTATCTTGCTATTTTTCCAGTTTGTGATAATTTGTACACCTGAAGAGGTAGGCTTTCCAACAAAACTAGTCGTGTTTTAATTAAAGTTTTTATTTTACCTTATCTCAGTGTTCCTAGTCAGCAAAATTATGATTTAATATATATATATTTTTATACCATTGTAAAACAGTTTCTTCTACTATTTCATAAGCAACATATCTAAGTAGAGCTCTTCAGGTACACAGAATAATAAATAGATCCGGCATTCTTAACACAGAAGATGAAACCTTCTTTAGGTTTTGAACATTTGAATTAGAACATCTACTCAAATACATTAATTTATTTCTAATCACTTTTGAAAGTCTCAACTTTTCCAGTTGAAAGATTCATTTAGTTAGTTTCCTTTCTGGAATCTTCTATTAATATTTGTCTAACTGTCACGTTTTCTTAAAACTTCTTAAAAACAAATTCTCTGATCACCGTTCTCAAATTTCCCTTCTCTTTTTCTTGTTTTATTTTCACTTCCAAGTACTGAACCCTCTCCTTATCAGATGTCAATTATTCATCAATCTCTCGGTGAGCACATGCACATCATGTAAATGGCGAGCGAGAATTTAGGTAGTAATGGTTGAGAAGCTGTCATCATTAGCAAAAAGAGAATGTCTTTATAAAGAACGACAGATATTTCAACACTTAACAACTGTGAATTACAATACAGAAGACTGGAATTATTACAACTATCAGAATCTAGTAAGTATGTGAGTCTTAAATGCTGTACATTCCATTTCATAAATTAAACACTACACACCAGGGCTAAACTTACCTGTTCAAATGAGAATGCCCTAACCACAGAACTAAACCACATTCTCAACACTTTCTCAGCCAATGGCTATCCCCCCCCCCCAAAAAAAATCCAAAAAATATTGAAACCAATAAACCACAACGTCCCCTCCCACCAACAACAAGGATTACTCTAAATCCATCACCATACCCTATATCCGAGGCACCTCGGAAAAAATTATGAAAATCCTAAAAAAAACATGACTTAATGTCTTGTTACACACCATATAAAAAATTGGCATCCCTTATTCGTTCTGCTAAAGACTACCCCCCCCCTCACACCTACCTGGTGTATACCAGGTTCCTTGCAGCTGTAAGCTGTCCTACTTTGGACAAACCGCCAGGACAGCTAATATCAGAATTTCAGAACACAAGGACTACATCCGGTTTCACCAATACAGCCACTCTGATCTTGCAGACCACGCGCTGGATACCCCCACAGAATACATGGAAGAAAGCCACGATAATACACCGTAGTAAATTCAAATACGAAAGGCTTTTCATGGAATCAGTCTCAGCTGTTTCCATGAAAAGCTTTTCGTATTTGAATTAAAATCAGCCTAAGAAACAATCCAAACCTAAATAAATTTGGTTGCATGAGACTGCCCCAAAGTTGGGAAACCTACATCAGAAGACCTTCAGCGCAATCGCCCAAGAATACCAACATTGCCTGCTAGGGGGCACCATCAGGACTTTTAGGAGAAAGAATAGCTTCCTGCTTCTTCCTCATTTACTATTTGTTGTGCTTGCGTGCACGTGTCTTGTTTTCAAGTTCCTGTGAAAATGGCAACGTGACGTTCCCAAAATATTGGAAGTGTATTAAAATTTATTTTAATGTATATCTAGTATACGTTGTAATTTCCTTAAGCTATTTAGTAAAAATGCATAACCAACGTCTAAGCCTTTCCACGAGAATTATGATAATCCACGGAGATGCCACCACACGTAAGGCATGCCATTACGGTAAAATGAAGTTAAAGCTATAAAGACAACTGAATCGTCTTGCCTTCCTAAAACGCTGCTGGGATATCCAGGTAGTAACAAACTGTGTCAAATTTAAGCACTGTTTCTCTTTACAAAAGGCTCTTTGTATTTATAACCGCACCAGCCAAGCTTTGGTGAGGGAACAAATCACTACGACTTACTGTTTCCTGAATGATGCTAACTTAGCATTTGAAGATGACCTTTCAAGCACCTTAAGCCATGAAATTTGGTCTATTTTATACGACATCTCGTGCACTGCTGTGGAGAAAGAATTAAAAAAAGTAAGAGATCGACACATCAAAAAATTTGAAAATTTAAAAAAGAACTTGAACTCGAAACCACAACTTCCTACCAAAACGGTAGTCGACTTTTCGTCAGTTAGTGTGAAACCTGAAGCACTCGACGCTCTCTCATGTGGCCACAATTTTGCCATTACGCCCAGAAGAATACTTGCTGAAGATATTATGATACGAATTGAACGCGGGATACGACACCTTCCAAACCACGTCGCCAACGATATTAAACTGGATGTGGCTTTGTGTTCTGACCAAAGCAAAACCACCAAAAACTAACATGCCCAGTAAGGAAATTAAATCTCTACTAGAATTAAAGAAAAACAAGAAAATAATAATAATCACCAAAGCGGATAAAGAGAACGCCATAGTATTGCTTAACCAAAAGGATTACACAGGTAAGCTGAATGCTCTATTGTTAGATCGGGTTACTTACCTCCCTATCGAGTACAATCTCACCAACTCACAAATTAGAAAACTCCACAGGCTCCTTAAGAAGGTCACTTCTTGGCCTGTAGAAGTCACAAACAAATTAAAACCATTTAACTCCCCCCCCCATATTTATGGACTCCCAAAAATACATAAGGAAAATGTGCCATTATGTCCCTTAGTGGATGGCATTGATTCTCCCACATACAAACCAGCTAAACATTCGGCCAAAGCTCTCACACACTATACTGGCAACACACCTTCACACATAAAAAACTCAGCCAAATTCAAAGCCAGCATAGAAAACCTTACACTCAAACACACAGACTTAATGGTCAGTTTTGATATCTCCTCATTATTCACAAATGTCCCACTTAGAGAATACTTAGAGCTAATCCAAGGTAAATTTCCTCCCGATATATCAGCCCTATTTCAGTTCACAATAAACTCGGGTTATTTCATTTGGCAAGGAAAATTCTACAAACAAATAAAGGGGACAGACATGGGGTCTCCACTCTCCCCACCCTTGGCCAACTTTTATATGGAGACTTTTGAAGAGAAAGCCTTAAACTCTGCCCCACAAAAACCAACCGTATGGCTTCGCTATGTTGATGATATGTTCACTATTTGGCCACATGGCTCTGATACACTCCTCTCCTTCCTAACACACTTAAACAACCAACACCCCACAATCAAATTTGATCTGGAAGAAGAAAAAAATAACTGCCTTCCTTTCTTAGACACACTGGTCACTCGCCAGCCTGATGGAAAATTCGTTTTCTCAGTCTATAGAAAACCCACCCATACAGGTAGATACATTCACCAACAATCCCCCCCCCCCCACACACAACAATATGGAGTCATTAAGACACTACACAACAGGGCTAAACTTATCTGTTCAAATGACAATGCCCTAACCACAGAACTAAACCACATTCTCAACATTTTCTCAGCCAATGGCTACCCTCCCCCCAAAAAAATATTGAAACCAATACCCCCCCCCCAATCACAACAAGGATTACTCTAAATTCATCACCATACTTATATCTGAGGCACTTTGGAAAAAATTACGAAAATCCTAAAAAAAAAACATGACTTAACATCTTATTACAGACCATATAAAAAATTGGCATCCCTTATCCGGGTTATCCGTACCAAAACCGTACCAAAAAAGTAAAGACCAGCCCCCCCCATAGATCAACCTGGTGTATACCAGGTCCCTCGCAGCTATAAGCTGTCCTACTTTGGACAAACAGGAAGGACAGCTAATATCAGAATTTCAGAACACAAGGACTACATCTGGTTTCGCCAATACAACCACTCTGGTCTTGGAGACCATGCGCTGGATACCCGCCATAGAATACAGTGGAAGAAAGCCACGATAATACACCATAGTAAATTCAAATACGAAAGGCTTTTCATGGAATCAGCCTCAGTCCTAAGAAACAATCCAAACCTAAACAAATTTGCTTGCATGAGACTGCCCCAAATTTGGGAAAGCTATATCAGAAGACCTTCAGCTCAATCACCTAAGAATACCAACATTGCCCGCTAGGGGACACCGTAAGGACTTTTAGGAGAAAGAATAGCTTCCTGCTTCTTCCTCGTTTACTGTTTGTTGTGCTTGTGTGCACGTCTTGTTTTTAAGTTCCTGTGAAAATGGCAATGTGACGTTGCCGAAATATTGGAAGCGTATTAAAATTTATTTTAATGTATATCCTGGTATACGTTGTAATTTCCTTAAGCTAATTAGTAAAAATAAAAAGTAAAAATTCATAAATTAAAGATACCAAGTAATATATAGGGGGTGCTGAAAGCTGTATAACTGAGAGGAGACCTCCACATAGCCTTTAAAGGAATGCAGACAACCGACCAGGGCTTCTGAACTAATGTCATATTCTCACCTTCTCATGGTGCACCCTGTTGGGTATCTACTTAGATACTGAACGAACGACGATGGGCTGGCAATTTGGGATTCAGCCAACCAAATTGTATTCTTATTGGTTAAACCAAAATAAAAAAAGACAAAACATAAAAAAAATTTCATGCCGGCTGGGACATCGCCTGGTTAAACAAGGTCCCCGTTGTTTTCGCCAGGGAACCAGGGCGAACAGCGAAAAGTCAGTTACTGGAACAAATCTGAAAATACACCCAAACTCAACATCACCAGAGTTAAAGATCGGTACTATCAACATAAGAAGCCTGAATGGCAAAGAAATGGAGCTAGCTGAGGAATTAGATAAGTACCAGATCGACATAATAGGAGTGACTGAAACAAAAAAGACCAAAACTGGGGAGATCTTTCTGAGCAATAAATACAAAATGTTATATTCAGGCAATGACAATCAAGGAAAAGAAGGAGTAGCCATAGTATTCAACACAAAATACGAGGCTAATCTTCTTGAATGGCAGTCAGTCTCAAGTAGAGTAATGTGGGCAAATATGAGAATGGAGAACTGGACAATGAGACTTATTTGTGCCTATGGTTATACAGAAGATTCTACTTAGGTAGAAGTGGAGGAATTTTTTTGAGGCTTTAGAAAAAGCAACTGACACAATGAAAAAGGAAAAGTTGGTCCTTGTTGGGGAGCTAAATAGCAGAGTAGGAAATGATTGTGAGACATACAAAAATATTTTGGGAAAATTTGGAGAAAAGAGCAAAGCTAATAATAATGGCAAATATCTGTTGGATTTCTGCTCAGGACATGGACTGGTTATTACTAACACCATGTTCCAACATAAATATGTGCACAAATTCACATGGAGAGAAATGGCATGGAATAAGAAAAGTCTCATTGACTATGTTATTGTTGATAGTGATGTTTTCTCCATCGTGCAGGACACCAGAGTGTACAGAAGATTTGAAATTGGAAGCGATCACTATTTAGTATTGAGCAGGATAAAATTGAATTTCATATTGAAAAGAATAACATGTAAGAAAGTTTTAAAGCAATTAAAAGTTGAGCAGCTCTCAGATGTGAACTGTAGACTAAAATACATAAAGATTATTGAAGAAAAAAATGAAGGAGTTCGAGAACAAGAACCAAACCTTGGAGATTCAGTGGCAAGCCTTGAAGAAAACACTGATTGATACAGCCAGGCATGTGGTGAGGTTGTTTGCAAGGATAGAAAAATCAGAACTCCATGGTGGACACGGTAAGTTAAAGAGGCAGTGAAGGAAAAGAAGAAATCATGTCAAAAGTTCCTGGCAAATAAGTCAGCTTGTGCTCTTAGAGAATACAGAGACAGATGCAAGAATGCTAAACACTGTGTAAAACTAGCTAAACAAAAGTCATGGGAGGACTTTGGCAAGAATATAGAAAATAAATATCAAGAAGATGGCAAAATATTCTGGAGGTTGTTAAAGAAGCTTAGGAATGGAGGAAAGAGTGCTGTAAAAGGAGTTAGAGATGATAAAGGTGACATGAAAACTGGAGAAACAGATATTCTTGAAGTATGGAGTAATTACTTTGAAAAATTGCTAAATGAAAGCAGTGATGACAGCACAGTGGTAAAAAACACTGACCAGGCATGCAGTCAGGAATACATATCCATACTTGAAGTAGAGAAAGCCATTAAAGGTTTGAAATGTGGAAAGGCAGCAGGAGTAGATGATATTCGACCAGAAATACTCAAGGTATGGTGGTATATAAGTCTTACAGTGGCTGCACTGCATAGTTCAGAAAGTCTGGACAGAGGGACGAATTCCCAATGATTGGAGTAGCGCTCTGATAGTACCCATATATAAAAAGGGAAATAAAACTGAATGTGAGAATTACAGAGGTATTTCCCTACTGAGTGTTCCAGGCAAGATCTATGCAAGTATACTTGAGAAACGGCTGAGAAGAATTGTGGAAGAAAAGCTTGGTGAAGAACAAGCTGTATTCAGGCCAAATAGAGGCTGTCAGGATCAGATCTTCACTTTACGACAAATAGTCGAGAAAGCATGGGAATATAACAAAGATCTGTATTTAAGTTTTGTCAATTTTGGAAAAGGCATATGACAAGGTACCAAGAGAGAAGCTATTCAATACGCTACAGTTATATGGTGTCAATGGGGCATTATATCAAGCAATACTTAGTCTGTATTTAAGTTGTAAGTCAGCAGTTAGAATTGAAGGAAGTACAGGAAGATAGTTTAATGTTAACTCTGGTGTGAGACAAGGATGTACATTATCCCCTCTGTTATTCATTATCTATATGGATCGCATTATGAAGGAAAGTGGTATTAAACAAGATATCAAAATTGGAGATGTTAATGTCAGCTCTTTTCTTTATGCGGATGATGTTATACTTCTAAATAAATCCGCTACAAGTCTGCAAGATTCTCTGACTAAATTGAATAACTGTTGTAATACAGGGTGTTCGGGATAAATTTGACAGTTTCGTAAGGAAAAAGAAAATCTTCTTTGTATCTATTAAATTTAATGAATTGACAAAAAAACATTACAGGCAGAGTTAATTACAATACTATCAACAAGATTTACCTAAAATAACCACCATTAGCATCGATCACAGCTTCAATTCTGCTTCGGAACCTCGAACAAGCTGATGCTACAGTCTCCCTGGGAAGGGCTGCAAAAACTGTTTTAATTTTATCCATTAACTGGGCTTTTGTATTACTGGAAGTGCGATTGGTGTCTTTTTCAACTGCGCCCCATACAAAATAATCCATGGGGTTAAGGTCTGGGGAGTTTGGAGGCCAAACATTTGGACTGGTGAAGTCGTAGAAATTTTCAGACAACCATTTTTGACTTTTCCCAGAGGTGTGGCAAGGGGCCGAATCCTGCTGCCATACATACGGCCTACCATTGGCTACCCTTGTTATCCAGGGCTTGACTACAGTTAGCAACTCCACGAACAAAGCCCGAATTCCAATGCCAGGGTTCTTCAACACCTGTTCCTGCAGATTTGCGAGGAATTCTGCTGTACGAATGCAATCAGATCGTCTGCTAGGGATCTTTCTTCTTGCTACATCCTCGTAGTCACCATTGCAAGTCTCTAGTTCATGCCTGATTGTTTTTACTGTATTCAGGGAGCATTGGGCAGCAGTCGTAATATCCTTATTTTGATGGCGGGCACGAATCATCATGATAGAAGTTATTCTCTTCCATGATTCAGGTGGGTTCCAGCTATCCATCCTTTCTGACATCTTGTATATGAATGAAGAAGGGTCCAAACTTTTAAATGAAGAGAAGTGTGTGTTAATACATGTAACTTACGGAAAAATATAATTAATTATAAATATGTCAAATTTATCCCGAACACCCTGTAGATATGGTATGGAGGTCAGCACTAAAAAGACTAAGACAATGAAAACAGGCAAAATCATTGAAAATATCAACTGTGTTGTGAATGGAGAACCTGTGGAACAAGTAAAACATTTTAGCTACTTAGGCACGATTTTTAGTGAAGATGGTAAATTAAATATAGAAATAGACAACAGAATCAGTAAAGCTGGTATGGTGGAAAGTCAATTGAATAAATTCATATGGAATAAGAGAGAAATTAGTCAGAACACTAAATTAGCTGTATATAAGACAGTGTTCAAACCAGTTTTAACTTATGGATCTGAGAGCTGGGTCAGACATAAAACACTTGACCAAAGACTAGAGACCGCAGATATGAGAGTCCTGAGAAAGATTATAGGCGTGAACAGATGGCATCAATGGCAATATCGTATTAAAAATGAGGATATTAGCAAAGAACTTGACATTGTCAACATCCAGGAATGCGTTAGCAGAGCTAATTTCAGGAGGTATGGTCACTTAAACAGAATGGGATGGGCGAAGAAAGATTAGCAAAACAAGTGTTCTCTGCCAGGTTAGCAGCAAAACGACCCAGGGGAAGACCAAGATATAGGTGGATGGATACGGTATAAAGTGCCTTAGACGATAGAAATATAAGATCTGATAATGTTGGAGTCTTGACAAATAACAGACTGATTTGGAGGAAAATTGTAAATAGGAAGTTAGTAATGATGTAATTTTTTTTCATGTAGTACTATCATATCCTGTACACCCCTTGAGGGTACATGGCAGGAATTTGATGATGATGAGAAATTATATACTTGGTTTAATCCTTTATCCAAGTGTAAGCAAACAAGTTTGCACGTGAACTATTTTCAGGACTGGGCCAACTCATATAAGTGATGTGAAGTCATTAGCTTCTTTATACGAGTTGCCCCAATTCTGAAAATAGTTCAGTGCAAACTTGTTTGCTCACACTTGGATAAAGGATTAAACTAAGTATATAATTTCTTGGTATCTTTAATTTATAGTATAACCAAGTGGAAAAAATTTCATTTCAACATATCAATATTGGGCAGATCACAACTGCCAGTCATATACAGGGTGTTCGGGATAAATTTGACAGTTTCGTAAGGAAAAAGAAAATCTTCTTTGTATCTATTAAATTTAATGAATTGACAAAACAACATTACAGGCAGAGTTAATTACAATACTATCAACAAGATTTACTCAAAATAACCACCATTAGCATCGATCACAGCTTCAATTCTGCTTCGGAACCTCGAACAAGCTGATGCTACAGTCTCCCTGGGAAGGGCCGCAAAAACTGTTTTAATTTTATCCATTAACTGGGCTTTTGTATTACTGGAAGTGCGATTGGTGTCTTTTTCAACTGCGCCCCATACAAAATAATCCATGGGGTTAAGGTCTGGGGAGTTTGGAGGCCAAACATTTGGACTGGTGAAGTCGTAGAAATTTTCAGACAACCATTTTTGACTTTTCCCAGAGGTGTGGCAAGGGGCCGAATCCTGCTGCCATACATACGGCCTACCATTGGCTACCCTTGTTATCCAGGGCTTGACTACAGTTAGCAACTCCACGAACAAAGCCCGAATTCCAATGCCAGGGTTCTTCAACACCTGTTCCTGCAGATTTGCGAGGAATTCTGCTGTACGAACGCAATCAGATCGTCTGCTAGGGATCTTTCTTCTTGCTACATCCTCGTAGTCACCATTGCAAGTCTCTAGTTCATGCCTGATTGTTTTTACTGTATTCAGGGAGCATTGGGCAGCAGTCGTAATATCCTTATTTTGATGGCGGGCACGAATCATCATGATAGAAGTTATTCTCTTCCATGATTCAGGTGGGTTCCAGCTATCCATCCTTTCTGACATCTTGTATATGAATGAAGAAGGGTCCAAACTTTTAAATGAAGAGAAGTGTGTGTTCATACATGTAACTTACGGAAAAATATAATTAATTATAAATATGTCAAATTTATCCCGAACACCCTGTATGTTACGAAACCGAAATTAATAGTATACTAACATAAAGAAACAATTGTAAAAAGATTCATAATTTTAAATTATGACTATTTTTACACCATTATATGAAAGCAGCAGACTCACAATCTTTACTTTCTTACTCTTCACTTTCACTTCTTTCAATAATCTTTGATATCTTATCTCATTGCACATTTCTCACCTTTCAAATCACCTGTTCCTGCCAAAACAAACAACTCTTTCACTACTTCTTTTTGCTGCAAACTAATACCTTCACTATTATCCTTAATCTTGACACTTGGGAAACATGCTTTCATCAATTTCTCTTATCATGAAATCTACACACCTTTTCCTTAATCCCAGTTTCTTGCATTTGTACATTGCTACTCACTTTTTCTTTCATTCACTCTCTTGCTGTATCACATGGCAATCATTTCTCCAGTTGCTCTAGCTTCTGTTTTTGTCCTACGAAGAATGCTCAATACTCTCTCTCTCTCTCTCCTTACTAAAAGATCATCATCCACATTACTTTCAGCCACTTCTTTCTTGTTCTAATTTATATTTTACACACTATCATTCACTCCTTCCACCCATATTCTCCAGATCACTTTTGCTGTCTTTCCTTACATCATTAATATTAGTCACTTCATTCTTCCACAATACACGACTTGTATTTTTTGTGTGCACAGTTACTATGCATGTATATTCCTTTTTTTTTTTGACAGGTGTGTATGCATACACATGCACAGCTTATTGAAAAAATTGCAGGTCTGTGGAATGCTCCTTATGAGGATTGGTCTACTGCCATCTACTGCCCATCACTACCAATAGTATTTTTCACAGACAATCACAAACTCATGGCAGGATTCGAACCCACAGCCTTTTGGCTGGAGAGTGAATATGCTAACCACTCAGCCAACCAGGCCGGCAATAATAATTATTTTTTTATTAAATTTTATTTTATTTTTTTACATAGTCTGAAAACTCTGCTCTGGCGACCAAACATCAAATTAATGCAGGCCTCCAATAAACAGGAAGATGGTCTCACACTGGGTGATGAAATTTATCTCCCATCTAAAGACAATCACAAACATCAATGTCCATAATATGATTTGAACCTGCAGCCTGTTGGTTGGGGAGGAGGTACCACTTTGTAAATCAGGTTGGTGTGTGGTTAAGAGAAATGCATTTAAGGGACAATGTGATTGATGTGTTGCGCAAAATCTCTGGCACTGAGCTAGTTGACATTATGGAGGTTTGTTAATAAAGTTTTGATAGCAGGTTATATACATATATATTGCTTAAACCCTAAAAAAAGGAAATATCCTATATGTCCTCCATTCTTTTGTCCTATGTTTCAGGGGCTGTCCAAGATGTGATTGTTAACTTATGCATGAATTCAGTAAGATGAAACCAAGAATATCATTCCTTGTATGCCCTTAATAATTTCTATATCAACCAACAGGGGCATTCAAATTTCAAACATTAAACCTAGATGTAGTAATATTCTTTAAAATAGTTTTAAGCTGATCACATAAAATGCGACAATATGCATAAGGTGCAACAACAACATACATGAACAGGTAGCACAATTTGTTCATAAATGTTGATTTTTTTTTTAAATTTTAGAGATAGAAAGATTCACAAATAACATTGTCACTTTAATTATTGTTACCTTATTTCACTTAATCTTTCATAATCTTCTAAAATAGTATTCTTATCCCATAGCTGACTTTTCAGGTCATCATCATACTTGCACTAAAAAATGAGATTTTAATATTAAAATATATATATTTGTTTAAAAATTATTAACTGATAAAAATTATTAACTGACTTAAACACCGAGAAAAAATACAAAAAAGTTCTGGTGAAGTTAGCATTTCTCAGTTAATTTAGTCAGTTAATAATTTTTAAACATATCATTTAATCGAATCAATTACTCGGTAAATAAATAAATAAATATATATATCAATATATATTACTGGGAACATGTACATATATACAAAGCAAGTATTTGTTATAAATACTTGCTATATACTTATTAGTTTATGTACTTGCTAAATACTTAGTTTATGTAATGTGTTGTCTGTGAGATGTATGCTTTGCGAAGAGCGGTGGGAGTCTGGTTAGATGGTGATAGTGGAGTTAATATGTGCAGAAAGTGTAAGGAGAATGAGGATCTCAAGTGTGTTTTGGGTGGCGAGAGTGATATCATTAACGATAGTCAGAATATAAAAAATAGCGATGTGATAAGGAATTCCGATGGCTAAATAATGGGATAAAGAGAATCCCAAACAGTTTTTCAATATGTTGCAAGTAAAAGGAAAAATGTTCATGGTAGAAGGATTTTAAAAAATGCTGAGGGTAGGGAGGTAACCGAATCAGTCGATATAGTGGAATTACTGAGCGAGCACTTTGCAAGAGTATATCATCCAGGTGGTGACATTGAAGGAATGGAAGAACCAACAGCTTATACTGGAATTGTGATGAATGAAGTAGAGGTAACTAGTCTATTACAGAACCTCAATGTCAATACATCTGTGGGATTGGATGGTATACCAGCTTGTGTTGAACATGAAGCAGCTAAAAAATTGTCAGTGCCCTTAACCATTTTGTTTAATTTGAGTCTTGGGTCTGGTTCAGTCCGAAGGGGGTGGAAAGAGGGGAAAATAGTTCCACTGCATAAAGGTGGTTCCAAGGCTACTGTTGAAAATTACCGGTCAATCAGCATAACAGGAATCATTATCATGGTTCTTGGAGAAAATAGTCAAGATGAAAATACAAGATTAGATAGATGAAAATGGGATACTGTATCGGGGACAGCATGGTTTTGTGAAGGATAGGTCATGCCTCAGAAACTTGCTCACGTATTATAACACAGTGATGGCTGAACTGGATAAGGGTAATGGGTTTACAGTGATTCCACTGGACCTTGCTATGGCCTTTGACAGGATACCACATGGAATTCTAATCAGTAAATTGCAGCATATGGGGATGGATATAGGGTTGGTGAGAAGGATAGGAGGGTGGTTGACAGAGAGATATCAGAGAGTGGTTTATTCAGGAGTAGAGTCCACAAGACGGCCTGTGACTAGTGGTGTGCCACAAGGATCTGTTCTTGGACCTCTACTGTTTAATTTGTTCATTAATGATATAGGAAAGGATCTGAGAGGAACAGTTCATTTGTTTGCAGATGATGCAAAGTTGGGTAGGGCAATAGTGAATGCAGATGATGTCAAAATTTTGCAAGATGATTTGGATAGATTGGAGGTCTGGGCTAAGGAGAATGGATGTGGCAAAATATAAGGTTATGCATTTTGGGGTGAAAAGATTAGCAGCAGTTTATTACATTGGTGGAACTGTACTCCAGGAAATTGATGAGGCACGAGATTTAGGAGTGTTGGTGGATAAGGAGTTGAAGTTTAGGGGACACATTGCAAAAGTGGCCAAATCAGCTCATCGAATCATTTGGTTGCTGAAGAATACGTTGACAAGCAGGTTATTGTTCCTCTGTATCGAGCCTTGATAAGACCCCATCTCGACTACTGTGCCCAGATTTGGTCACCTAGGTTTCTTCTTGATGGGGAGGAGGTGGAGAGGATCCAGAGGCGAGTGACCAAGATGATAGCAGGTCTGTGGAATGAACCTTATGAGAACAGGTTGAGGATTTGTGGGTTACAAAAATTGGTTGATAGGTGGAGAAGGGGAGATATGATTGAGACATTCAAATTACTGAAGGGTTTCTATAAAATTAATTCAGAAGATATTTTTGAGAACAGGGCTGGTTGTGGGAGGACATCCATGGAAACTGGGCAAAAGTGTGGTTAGTAAGGGTGTTAGAGCTGGGTTCTTTACTTTTAGAGTGGTGAATGAGTGGAATGGGCTGCCAGAGTCTGTGGTGGATGCTGTGACAGTGAATGAGTTTAAGGCGAGGTATGATAGATACTGTATGAATGTCGAATAGTTGTGATGAATATGATTTGGGGCCTCCCTCGATGAGTCTACGGACTCCCTGGAGTTGCCTGTAATAATAATAATAATAAAGGAGAAAAATAAAAAGTTTTTTAAAAAACATTTCATTAGTAAGATTATTAAAGAATATTAAGAAAAATGTGAAAAATTTCACTATCTACTACATAGTCATCTATGACAAAATATTATTATTTAAATTAAGGGGATATTAAATCTCACCTTGTTTTAAAACCGAATAAGAAACTCAAAGATTGGAATCAGAGAGTTTCTTGCTGAATATAGTAAACTATAACGTATCGGCGACCACTAGCGTGAGCTAATGCAAGTGACCCTAGTACGTAGGACAATACCGGACAACTCGGTATTGTACTACGGAGAAAAAGTGGCAAAGGTGGTGAAGTTCTGATCGCTATTCTTGGGTATTTCCCATAATGTAAAAACACATTTCCTAGGAAATGTAAGCTGTTATTACATTATGGTGGAAGGTCACTACCCAGACCGGTTTCAGCCTTTTTTGAGGCTTCATCAGTGAGTAGCTAGACCAATTATTATTATTACTGCACAGGAATCTCCAGGGAATCCAAAGACCCGTAGAAGACCACACTATCCATACATTATCTATCACACCCTCTCATCGAACCCAGTGACTGAGAAAACACTCACTAAAGACTCTGGCAACCTATTTCTCTCTTACAACTCTCCACAAAAAATCCAGTCCTGATTTACTAACAACATTCTTATTCATTTTTCAGGGGTGATCTCCTGTTCTTTCCCTACTAGCCAATTTTATAATCCTCAATTATTCATAGGAAGCAGACCATTAACTACCTTCATCACCTGCCTACGGATCCTCTCCACCACTACCTCATCCAAAGAAACCCAAGTGACCAGACTTGAACAAAATAATTCAGATGTGATTGCAGGCGTAGACTTTTGTGGCTAATTGGTTCAAAAGATATTCGGTGATTACACTACATTTTTTTTATTATTCGGTTAGATAAAACACTGTAATAATAGTTCCCGACAAGTTTCATAAATCATAGGATTTACATCTTCAGGGGGCAAATAGTATAACTTAAAGTTTAAACAAGAGAATTAATAAATACAAATCATACCCGTCTGGCTATTCATAAAACTCAAATAACAGAATCTCACTCTGTTATTTATTAATTCTATTGTTTAAACTTTAAGTTATACTATTATAACTTAAAGGAATAAAAGTAAATCCTACGATTTACGAACTTGTCGGGAACTATTATTTCAGTGTTTTATATAACTGAATAATAAAAAAATGTGGTGTAATCACCGAAATATATCTTTTGAATTCAGATGTGGTTATATCAAGGACTTAAATGAATAATAACTTGCTTATCAATACTTATTAATGTGTTCTTCAATAACTAAGTAATAATATGAGTCACCTTGGCCACCTATGAAATACACTCTGTTCATTTCAACTTCCTACCCACTCCAAATCCTTATTTCAATTTCCTGGAGTGCACTTCCAACATGTGGTATGCAGCTTGTAATTTTTTTCATCTCAATATGCATAACATTTTTTCACATTACAATGGCATACAATATCTTTTTGCCTATATTGTCAGCCTATTTACATTATTCTGCATGCTTTTGGCATCAGCTTAATTAAGTATTATGCTACATAATTCTGCATCATTGACACACAACTGAATGGTCATCTCCCATATCATTTACATACACGTTAAACAGCTGCAGTCCAAGAAGAGAGCTTCACGATACACTGCAAGTCATCTTCTTTCTCCTGGATTCTGCTCCTATGCATACTAATCTGTGGGATCTATCTATCAAATATTCCATATTTCCAACATCATATCCATCTCCATTTATGGATAGATCTGTGATCCGATCTCACTTTCAAACTCCAAATCCCTTCCATCACATGCTGTTTCAAGTAATTATTATTACTTAGGAAGTGAATAAATTTCATTTTCTTCTCACAATATTATCTTTCCTCTTTCCAATCTATATCCCCATAGTTAAAGTTCCCTAAAATAATTACTTGACCTACACTCATTGTATTAATTTGCTGATGCATATCTTTCACATCATCCCTATCACCCTCCTCCTCTCAACTTATAGCAGCAACCAGCTGTATTTTGTTCAACTAGCCTGTATTCTGCACCAGATTGCCTGAAATGAACTGCCACCCATGCCCCCCCCCCAATCTTCTAACTCTTTTGGTTACAATTCATTTACAATCATGATTTGAATCCTTCCTGAAATACTATCCATCTAATTTTATCTCTGTAACTTCATCATCTGTTGCCATGTCTTATAATGGTTATAACTTTTGGCAAGGTTGCACTTACAAATGCCATAAAACTTCTCTCTCTTATTCCTGATATTTCAAGCATTAGCATATATAAACTGCAGTCCTATAGGTGCTGGCCTATCTTTACATCTTGTACTGACTGCTCAATATGATTCTGTTACTTGAGAAACTAGATTCTACATTAGGTCAGTCCTATGCTCACTCACCCCCATGGGTGCCTGCATTCCGACTAACCTAATCCACCCCAACAGCTTACTTTTCTTGACTCCACACATCTATACTCAGTGAATGTACTTTCTTGAAACAACTAATTCCAATTCCATTTAGGTGTAAGCCATCAGCACTATATAATCCTTCAGTCCATTAAATGCAGTCCATAGGTCTTTCAACATTGTAGACTATTCCTTTTGCACAACCTACACATTGATTCATTTGGAATAACTGCTGTTCTCCTCAACTCACCATTGTTATAGCATGTCAGCAGATTTACAGTCCTAGAAAAGAAAAAATCATATCAACAGTTTCTATTAAGCACTTGAGAGATTACAGAAAAATATCAGAAAGAACTATGCATTAAAATTAGCTATAGAATGTAAATGGGAAGACTTTGTAAGAAGACAGAAGATAAATATCACGAAGACAGAAAAGTACTGAGATGATAAAAGTGACTTAAAAACTGAGATAAGATGGATAACTGGAATAGTAATTGAATGGCCTACTTTTACTGAACTCAGATCCTGTTCACAGTTTTGGTGATAATAGAACTTTCCACTCTTCCTATTCATTTGGAAAACCTTTTAGTGGTAAGACATCACATACTTCCAGGTCATTTATAGTATCAATTTATATGCCATTCTGCAATAGTATTTCTATGAAAATGCCATGAGAATTGCACAGAAATGCAGGATGACAATCAACTGGTCACTTTTAGTGCATACAAAAGACAGTTTGTCTTTTTTTTCCTCTAAAAAAAAAGACCTTAGGTCTTCGTCTTCTCCCGTTTCCTCTGATAGTGCTCAAATTGGCAGTCAGGATCAAATCTCATAGACTAATAAATGCCATAGGTATTTATTTGCTATATAGGTCAACCTTTCTTGTGTGACAGTGTATAAGGCAGAACACTGAAATAAGTCGATAACATTTATTTACTTTATTTATTTATGTAACATGACGTTTCATCCCAATTGCACAGGATTTTTTCAAGTGTAAATAAGCAAACTAGTAACACACACACACACACACACACACACACACACACACACACACACACACACACACACACACACACTGGTGTCCAAAAGCTAAGAATGAACTACATTTTTACCTGTATATGAAAACATTTTTATGACTACAGCTAAATGTGGACATAAATTTATTGCCAGCATACTAATAAATTATATTACACAAAATATGTGTTATAAATTTTGTACGAATTAAATAGCAATACGTTTTTGGCAAATGCAAATTTCCTAACGACATAGTAAAGGAATTAATGTGCAGTGCTTACAGAAAACAATGTGGAGAGACATTTCAGTATGGAATATGCCTAATCTGAAGTGTGGTGCAGCTCTCACAATGTCGTACCACGCCTAGCACCAAGTGATTTAGGAGTTCGTGAGACAAACTAGCTGAATCCTGCTTCAGAGCAGGAATAAGGTGTCTGTTTTCTGGAAGGGAATTTCAAGCAGCAATGCGTCTTCTTATTGCTTCCCAAAAGTGTTTGTTCTATGGGATTGAGATCGGGGGGAGGTGGGGGGTGCTGGCCACTTGATTTGATTAATATCCTTGGCCTCCAGAAGTATCTCCACTGCTCATGTATGATGCGGTGGTGGTGGTGGTGCATTGTCATCCATAAAAATGAATTCTTCACCTACAGCACCATAAAACAATCGCACATGATGTTGAAGAACTTCTTTGCAATATCGTTCACCAGTCATAGTCCCTTTTTCCAGCACTTGTAGATTGGTGCGTCCATTAAGAATAATGCCTCCCCACACCGTGACCCCAGCACTATTGTATCTATCCCTTTCCAGAACATTCTCATGATGGGAAGCAGTGCCACTTTCACGTCAGATCAAGTGTCGTCCAGAATTGGAGAAGACTAAAACAACTGTCACTCGTAAAGAGCATGTTAGCCCATTCACCAATGGGCTTATCCAATTTTTATGGATACAACACCACTGAAAATGTGCTCTAACGATGAGGTGTGGATAAAAGGATACAGACTACAGGCCATCAGGCATACTTGTCGCAGATGTTTTATCACAGTTTGTCGAGATATCCGTGTACTTGAATGGAGCTGATTTGCAAGCTAACCTGCCATAGTGAATCTATTACATTTTGCTGTTATAACCAAAAATCTGTCTTAATGATCCATCACAGAGTGAGGACGACCTCTTAGTAAATGTCTGAAACACATTCCATTTGTTTGAAATGCTGTCCGGAGCATGATGCAATGCTGTGTGAAATTCCAAACTTTCTGGCATTATCACTAATTCTGTGGCCTCCTTCAAGCTCTCCAATAATTCTTCCCAGCATGAAATCATCTAGATCAGGGATTCTCAACCTATGGTACACGTACCATATGGTACATCTAATATCTTGAATTAAATATAGTGGTACACCACTGAAAAAGGTTGAGAACCCCTGACCTAGATAATATTTTTGAGACATTACAAGACATCCAAGTTTGCAACTTTATTCCTTAACAAAAAGAGCTTCCTCCAAACACAGTGCAGCCTTTTTCCTTTTATCCTGTTGAGTGCTACAGCATGACCCCATTGCATGTAATGCAAAAATTTGAATGTGTACCCACTTTCTACTCGAAATCTTCAGTCATAAAAATTGTTACAAACTGATTTGTCTGAATTTCAGAAATAGTATTTGCCCTTAGGTTTTGGACATGTATATATATATATACTTTGAAAGATTATTAAATAAGAAAAGCAGTTACAGAACACTAGTAGAAAATACTCAAGAGGAATGCAATTATGAGTACACGTCCATACTTGAGAAAGAAAAAGTCATCACAAATCTCAAACATGAAAAGGTAGCTGGAGTAGATTTTATTCAATCAGAAATATTCAAATATCGAATGTGAAATTCTGGATGATTGGAGAATATTTCTGATAATATTCATCTATAAGCATAGAAATAAAACAAAATATGAGAATTACAGACAAATTTCCCTACAGAGAGTTTTGAGGAAAGATTTATGCAAGCATACTTGAGAAGAAGCTACGAGAAATTGTGGAACAGAAATTTGGGAAAGGGTTTTGGTAAAAATGGAGGCTGTTATGATCAGATTTTAATTTCAACATTGAGAAACCATAGGAACATAGCAAGGATTTGTATAAGATTTTTTTTTAGATTTGGAAAGGATAAACATGTATGATCAAGTATAAAGTGTATCTGAATGTGTCCATAGAGTTCAAAGAACAAACAGAATGGGAGAGAAATGGATGTGTAACCTTATTAAAAAAAGAGATCCACAAAAAAGATGATGATATGAAAGGAATATCATGACAACATGAGGGAGAGATGTTACAAAATATATAAATTGCAACCTAGAAAGTTATGAGTATTGCACAGAAAGCTAAATCAGAGTATGAAGAGAAATTGGCCAAACAGAATAAGGCAAACCCAAAAGAGTTTTATCACTATACTGCAAGTCAAGAAAAAAATGAATGCAAAAGAAGTATTTTGATGAATGCAGATAGCCCTTGTATCAGAAGCAGATGAGATATATTTTAGCACTAATGATAATATCCACAATCCTTACCTTCTTGTGGTACACCCTGTTGGGTATCTACCTGGATACTGAACCAACGAGGATGGGCTGGCAATTTGGGATTTAGCCGACCAAATTGTATTCAAGTAGGTATTTCCCTACTGAGTATTCCGGGCAAGATTTATGGCTGTATTCTTGAGAAATGGTTGAGAAGAATTGTGGAAAAAAAGCTTGGTGAAGAACAAGCTGGATTCAGGCCAAAGTCCGGATCAGATCTTCACTTTACGACAAATAGTTGAGAAAGCATGGGAATATAACAAAGATCTGTATTTAAGTTTCGTTGATCTGGAAAAGGCATATGACAAAGTGCCAAGAGAGAAGCTATTCAATACGCTACAGTTATATGGTGTCAATGGGGTGTTATATCAAAAATTAGAATTGAAGGAAGTACAGCAAGATGGTTTAATGTTAACTCTGGTGTGAGACAAGGATGTACTTAATCCCCTCTGTTATTCATTATCTATATGGATCACATTATGAAGGAAAGTGGTATTAATCATGATATCAAATTTGGAGATGCTAATGTCAGCTCTTTGCTTTATATGCAGACGATGTTATGCTTCTAAATAAATTCGCAACAAGTTTACAAGATTCTCTGACTAAACTGAATAACTGTTGTAATAGATATAGTATGAAGGTCAGCAATAAAAAGACAAAGACAATGAAAATAGGCAGAATCACTGAAAATGTCAACTGTGTTTTGAACGGAGAACCTGTGGAACAAGCAAAATATTTCAGCTACTTAGGCATAATTTTTAGTGAAGATCTTCTTCTTCTTCTTCTGCAGCTTCTCCCACTTAAGTGGGATCACTGTTTGTAATGAGTCTCCTCCACACCTTCCTGTCTTGGGCTGTCACCACATTCAAGTTCTTCATCTTCAAGTCCTCTTCTACTAGCTCCTCCATCTCTTCTTTGGCCGCCCACACTTCTACCTTCCTTGCACATTCATCTGCATGACCCTTCTTCCCACATATTCGTTCTCCCTCCTCATCACATGACCAAACCATCTCAACCTTGCCTCCTGTATTTTCGCTCCTAAGTTCGTAACTTTCACTGTTCCCCCTGACAGTCATTTCTCAGACGATCCTTTCTGGTCACACCGCACATCCATCTAAGCATTCTCATCTCTGCTACTTCTATCCTGCTGATGTTATTTTTCCTCAGGGCCACAGTTTCTATAGCATATGTCATAGCTGGCCTCACTACTGTCCTATAAATTTTGCCTTTCAGATTGATCGGCACCCTCTTATCGCATAACACTCCAGCCATCTCCTTCCAGTTCCTCCAACCCGCTTGTATCCTGCATCCCACTTCCTTCTCAGCTCCTCCATCTTCTTCCACTATTGAACCTAAGTATCTAAAGTCTCTCACCTTCCTGATGACATTTCCTTCCAGCTCCAGATCTGTCTCCTGGCTGCCGCCGCTCACTGCGCAACACATATACTCTGTCTTACTTCTGCTCAGTCTCATACCTCTCTCTTCCAATACTTTTCTCCATCTTTCCAGTTTAGTTCCCGCTTCTTCTCTTGAATCTACACACAGCAAGATGTCATCTGCATACAACATTGTCCAAGGCACATCTTCTCTCACCTCCATCACAATATTAAACGGAAACAGACTTAATGCTGACCCTTGATGCAAGCCAACTGTTACTTGAAAACTTTCTGTCTGTCCCAAACAGGTCCGAACACTTGTCTTCACATTTCTGTACATTTCCCGCACCATGTTGTCTATTTCCATAAATATGGAAATAGACAACAGAATGAACAAAGCTGGCATGGTAGGAATTCAATTGTTAGGAATTCCTACAATGGTAGGAATTCAATTGGTAGGAATTCATATGGAATAAGAGAGAAATTAGTCGGAACACTAAATTAGCTGTATACAAGACAGTGTTCAAACCAGTTGTGACTTATGGATCTAAGAGATGGGTCAGAAGTAAAACACTTGACAAAAGATTAGAGGCTGCAGATATGAGAGTCCTGAGAAAGATTAGAGGCGTGAAAAGATGGCATCAATGGCAATATCATATTAAAAACGAGGATATTAGGAAAGAACTTGACACTGTCAGCATCCAGAAATGTGTTAGCAGAGCTAATCTCAGGTGGTATGGTCACAAACAGAATGGGTGAGGAAAGATTAGCAAAACAAGTGTTCTTTGCCAAGTTGACAGGAAAACGACCCCGAGGAAGATAAAGATACAGGTGGATTGATACAGTACAAAGTGCCTTAGACGATAGAAAAGTAAGATCTGATAATGTTCGAGTCTTGACAAGTAACAGACTGATTTGGAGGAAAACTGTAGATAAGAAGTTAGTAATGACAAATTTTTCACATAGTACTATCATATCTTGTACACCCCCTCCCCCCCTTGAGGGTACATGTCAGGAATTTGATGATGATGATAATTTCCAGATGGGATATTATCATGTGCTAAAAGAATGTTAAGTCGAAATGGCTTGGCCCTTGACATGTTGGTGTAACTTAAATCTCAGCTAAGGAAAGATCTCACAGCAATGAAAAGAATGTATGGTTATTCCAATGTACAAGGATGGTGCTAAAAATCAATGTGTAACTACTAACTTATCAGTATCTCTGGAGATGTTGGCTGGTAAGAACTTCAATACATAAATGGGTTGACAGACACACTATAATTTGCAAAGAACAGCATGGGTTTATGAAGGGAGTTCATGTGCTAGCAGTTTGTTCATAATTTATAATAATGTTATAAGTGAATTAGATATGGAATGGATACACTATGGTACAGTTGTACTTTGCTAAGTCATTTGATAGGACACCACGTGAAAGGCAGCTGCAAAAACTGGAGAACATAGGATCTGAATATGCTACCAACTTGGATAAGTGGGTAGCTGATAGATGGGTATCAGAGAGTGGTATATGGTAGGTGTGAATCTACTAGATTTTTACGGTAATACGATTGGTTTTCTCCAGGATCAGTACTCGGACCATTGCTGTTCAATCTATATATTAATGATGTTGGGAAGGATCTGATAGGAGTTCAATTGTTTGCTTATGATGCAAGGGTAGGCAGGACAATCAGTATGCTATTGATATATAGCACTTACAGAATGACTTAAATAATAAAACAGTATGCAAATGATAATGCTATCAATTCAATATTAGCAAGTGGAAAGTTATGTACTTTAGTGTGACAAGATTTCAAAGGCATATTATATTGATGGGATTATGCTATAAGAAAGTGATGATACAAGAGTTCTTGGAGTTATGGTATGTAGGAAATTAAAATTTAATGGTCACATTGCAAAAATCACAAATACAATGCAGAGGATAACTGCAATGTTGAAATAAATAATGAATGTAAGGAGAAGTAATCTCCTTACATTCAATATCTTACAAGATTTTACCTGCCCACACCTGGACTACTTTGTGCAGATTTGTTTTTTCTCACTTCATAGAGAATAAAGCTGTGGAAAGGGTGCAGAGAAGAGTAATAAAGATGATGTCAGGATTATGGAATGCAGGTTATACTGGAGAAAGATGGGATGATATGATAGAGATCTATAAACTTCTGATAAGATGTTATAGGTTATCATCTGATGAAATTTTTTGTTATATGGAAGGTGGGGAGAGGACTTGACTTCCACAGAGGCATCTGTGGAAGTCAAGTTTATTTGTGGTTAACATGTGAGAGCAAGATTTTTCTCTCATAGAGCAGTGAGTGATTGAGTGAGTTAGCGGAACAATTTTCATACTGAAGTGGTGAGTGTATCCAGTGTGAATGAGTTTAAGAAATGGTATGACATCTGGTATAGATGATCTATGACCTCTCTCAATGAGTCCTTGACTCCCAGGAAGTCTCTGATAATGATGATAACAACAATAAATAATAATAATGCCAGACTGGTTGGCTGAGTGGTTAGCGTATTTGCTCTCCAGCCAAAAGGCTGTGGGTTCGAATCCAGTCGTGAGCATGGATGTTTGTGATTTTCTGTGAAAATACTAGTGGCGGTGGACAGTAGACGGCATTGGTGTAGTTGGTACAGACAGAGTTGTAGAGCAGATGTCCTCCCTTGATGAGTCTTTGGACTCCCTGGAGGTGTCATGTAATAATAATAATAAATTAATAGGTTACATCATTCTGTTTGTACTGTATCAAACAACATTATACAATGCAATACAGAAGTCTATACTTAACACTGAATCAGCAGGAAGGAAGTGTTGGATAACTTATGAAAATGCCACTTTATGTTAAATCTGGTGGATGACAAGGATGCATGGTATCTCCATTAAATATATCCAAGTTGGAGATATTCAGTATGATGTTTACTTTATGCAGATGATGTTATACTTGCAGATAAATGCAGTAAAAGATCCTCAAGATCTTTTAAAATGAATAACAGCTATAATTGATTTGGCATTAAAATCAGCTATAAAAAGACAAAAGCTATGAAAACAGGTAAATCATGGAAAACAAACTGAATTCTTAGTGGGGAGCCTATAATACAAGTAAAAAAAAGTGATTATTGGGATAGATCTTACTGTATCACATGGACAGAACTGCCATGACACTTGAAGTGCATGTGTTGGCAATATGAATTTCTTCCATATGAATGTAGATAGAGATTTTAAGTGATGACATATTAATAAATATACAGCATAAATAAATAAATACATTTTCATATTTTTTGTATCTTGAAAGCACAAAAATGCAAATACTTTATAATATCTAGCATAAGTAAATCCATTTTTCTGATATTTGTAGAAGTATATATTACCTAGATGGTGCATACCAGAGGAGGGGTCACTACATGCTTGTCGTTCGGACTGCAGAAAAGATAAATGCTATTTTTATTTAATGACATTTTTTGGTTTCAGGGCAGTTTGTCCAATTATTTTCATCCAATCAAAATCTCGTCCAGTAGGACATTTCATCCGAACTTTATTCTGAGATTACTTGGAGCGAGTGGCATTATCTTCTCTGATGGCACATTTAAAACTGCATCCTCACAATTTGCTCAGTTGTTTACTATGCATGGAATATTTCGAGAGCATGTCATGCCTCTGGTGTATGCTCTAACTCCCACAAAAACTGAGACTACATATCGGTCAATATACCAGCATGTTGTCAACACTGCAAAACAAGCAGAAATCATTGTGAATCCACATACTGTTATGATGGATTTCGAGCTGGCAAACATGAATGCTGCATGGGAGATATTTCCTAATGCAAATATAAAGGGCCTGAGTACTTTTCTCAGGCCCTTTGGCAACATAGGGCAGCGTTGGGTCTGTCACAGCAGTATAAAGTTGCAGGAAGCCCTATAAATGAAGAAGCATCAATGCTGTTGGGCTTGCCATTCGTGCTGATCGACGATGTACTCGAGGTATTTGACTACATTGCAGAGATAGTTTCGTAAGACCTGGAAGGAATGATAGAGTATGTTGAACGTGTTTACATCAGAGGGCATCGAGCTCAAGGGCGTAGGGGTGGAAAACTCTCGCTTTCCACCCGAGGTATGGAATATCCATGATTTGGTCATCAATGGGATGCAGAGAACCAACAATTCTGTAGAAGGTTGGCATAACAGATTCCCTGAAGGAGGAACAGAGGCAGAACGAACAAGATACAACGTCTTCTTGGACAAAAATGTCGACTGGACGATTGTTCCCTTGGACAAACTTATAAAAGGACAAAAAAATCTTGGACTATCTGCCCTCAAACCCATTTTTTGAATGGGTTTTTGAATCTTGCCTTGAATGGAACACAATAACAGTACTCATGAGGTCTACGCAGTGTGAAGATTAAATGTTGTTAATGACAAAGACTTTTTGAAAATGGTTCGATATCATGATCGCACGTGTATGCATGACAAAATCTGAAAGATGTGATTGTGGAGAGACTGAACAAGAGAAAGTATGGATTTGTAGAAAGTGATATATTTTGTTAGACTATGAGATATCAACAAATGAGAAACAGACTGATGGAATGAAACTTATAAATGTGTAAATGAAAGAAATGTAAATGGAATGAAAGCTAGTGAGAGTGAAAGTAATGAAGATGCAAAATTCACTGTGCAGAATTTATGGAGGCAAGACACGTGCTAGAGTAATTACTTTACTTACATAACTGGTAATTAGTTTAGAATTAACAACGCATATAAAGTATATTAATTAAAGGTAACTTTAATGAATAACTTCTATATTTCGGCAACGTCACATTGCCATCTTCAGGGATATAAAGATATGGTATGTGCACGCAGGCACTAACAAAAGCAAACGAGGAAGAAAGCAAGAAACTAATATTGTTCCTAAAGTCCTAATGGTGCCTCTGGCGAGCTAATTTGGTTGTCTTGGCAGTTGGGCTGAAGTTCTCATAATGTAAGTCTCCCAAATTTGGGGTAGTTTCATGCACCCAAATTTGTTGAGGTTAGGAACGTTTTTTAGAGCTGCTGATGATTCCTTGAATAATCTTTCGTATTTAAACTTGCTGCGGTGCATTATTTTTGTTTTCTTCCAACGAATTCTATGGTGGGTATCTAAGGCATGGTCTGCCAGCCCAGAGCGGCTGTACTGGTGAAACCGGATGTAGTCTTTGTGTTCTGAAATCCTGATATTTGTTGTTCTGCCTGTTTGGCCAAAGTAAGACAATTTGCAGCTGCAAAGGACCTGATATACACCAGGTAGGTCTAGGGGAAGTGGTTGGTCTTTGGTAGAGCGGATAAGGGATGCCAACTTTTTATATGGTCTGTAACAAGAAGTAAGGTCATATTTTTTGAGGATATTGGTTATTTTCTCAGAGGTGCCCTGGATGTAGGGGATGGTGATAGATTTGGTGTAATATTTATTGTGGAATTGTATACCAGGTCCCTTGCAGCTGCAAATTGTCCTACTTTGGCCAAACAGGCAGAACAACAAATATCAGGATTTCAGAACACAAAGACTACATCCGGTTTCACCAGTACAGCCGCTCTGGGCTGGCAGACCATGCCTTAGATACCCACCATAGAATTCGTTGGAAGAAAACAAAAATAATACACCGCAGCAAGTTTAAATACGAAAGATTATTCAAGGAATCATTAGCAGCTCTAAAAAACGTTTCTAACCTCAACAAATTTAGGTGCATGAAACTACCCCAAATTTGGGAGACTTACATTATGAGAACTTCAGCCCAACTGCCAAGACAACCAAATTAGCCCACCAGAGGCACCATTAGGACTTTAGGAACAATATTAGTTTCTTGCTTTTTTCCTCATTTGCTTTTGTTAGTGCCTGCGTGCACATACCATATCTTTATGTTCCTGAAGATGGCAACATGACGTTGCCGAAATATAGAAGTTATTCATTAAAGTTACCTTTAATTAATATACTTTATATGCGTTGTTAATTCCGTAAACTAATTACCAGTTATGTATGACCAACGTATAAGCCTTGCTACTAGAATTACTTTACTTACAATTAAGCAAATAACACTTAATATTTTGACTTCTATAACTGAGGTCTTCTTCAAGTGTCATCTCCTAGGAGGAGGTTGGCAACCATGTCACGGAACTTAAGATATTTCTGATTCTCCATGGTCGACTATAGGATAGTAGTAATGTGGTGAGCCGGATCTCTTCCACGTCTGCAATAACCAGCTAATTTGGCTCAAACTACCAGCCATTGATCTGTATTCAGATTTTTCCGCCTGCTAGTTGTTTCACATTGCCGTTGATATATGAATTTTCTTCCACCAATGATGAAACAGATGTCACTGCAGTCCTAACATCGTCACCAGCCCCTTTAGTCAGGCATTTTTCAAGGATCTCTGTAAGCCTTCACAGCTACCATATCAGCCCGAGGCAGCAAAGTCTCCACCTTGACCCTCCAAAGTCCACCCTCCACGATGTGGGAAATGGACTTTGGAGGGTCATAATCAGGAAAAACATACATATGCACAGGACATTAGATAGATGATGACACTAGAGTAAGCTAAATCTAAATGCTTTGTTAATCATTTACACTAACCTGAACTCTGGTGGAAAAATATATATATATATAATAAATAAAAATTACTTATTTAATTTACATAAATAAAATTATTTTTGAAATAAAAATAAGTATAATAATATACAGATGATTAAAAAAAATTACAGTGGAATGACATTAAACATTTCTAACTCCCTCTTATCTTAAGGTTTTCTTGTGTTTGGGTTCTGCTATCATGTTCTGGATGTTATATCGATTGATCATGGATAAGTTTCCAGATTCTTGGAATTACTAATCTATCATTCTTGTTAAGATTAGGATGATGCTTCAGCATCTCACAGGCTTCCTTGAAGTTTCTTTTAAACCAGGTTTTGGTGTTGTATAGGGACTTGGCGCTTTCCAGCTTTGTGACATTTACGAAGCATGTGGTCTGAAAGGCCTGTTTTTAGTGAAGGAATTTAATGTACAGTTTATGTTTGTCTTTTCTTGTAGGAATGGTGTGCCCTGTTTCTGCTATGTAGGGTAGGCCGTTGGTGCACTGGATTTTGTAAATCCCCAGGTGGGCAAGGTAGGGGATCTTTGGATGAGTTGAGTATACTTTTTAATTTTGCAGGAGAAAGTTGCCTTGTTGTATTTATGTAGCGTTCTATCTATTTTTTCTGATACTCCCCTAATGTATGGTATGGTATGGTTATGGCATTCTTGTAATCTTTTTTTTGCTTTTCATGGTATTATTGTGGAGGATCTTGTGAATCAATTTCAAATTCCTTCTTCTAGTCACACAAGGGTGAGTAGAAATACTTTCAACTGGCAAAAATAATATTAATAATTAACATCTGTGATATTATATCTGTGTTCTGTAAGTTGCTGGGTGGAACAAATAGCATATGATCCTATAAATTCTAGACTTGCATCAGTGAATTTATGATGTTATAATTTAGAAAAAAATTATGAGGAGAAAGAAAAGAAATTTTTTTTCAAAGTATAGATAATTAATCGATAATAAACAATTGTATATACATCTGATAGTTCAGCAAATACCTATAGGGAGAGGTTAATTCGATGAAGAAATGATGATCAGGTGATTCATTTAGGAGTGGGTTGTTAGGAATATGTGTGAGTTGATGGAGATGCAAATTGTCTTATAAAATTTGTTGTGCTTGACATGTGCATTTATTTCTGATTTATTTATATTTTGCTTTATTTTCTTTTGTTTACTGATACATTTTACACAATAATAGTATAATTTCCAATCAACATCAGAATTATCCATCTTTCGCAAATCCTATGCTCATTACCCCCCCCCCTTTTTTTTTTTGTTAGTGGCGCTTCTGTCTTATTAACAATAGATAACTCACATATACTAGAATTTTGTTGTAGATTAACCACTTATATTACATAGAATTATTAATTTTTATTCAGGAAAATTAAAAATTTTACTTCATCTGTTCTTTCCAAAGAATGGAATAAAAATGTTCCTATACCATGAAAAACATTCCAACCTGAACAGATGCTATACTGAAGAAGCAAGAAAAAACAAGTAGCTTTATTTATCACTAAATACAGTACAGAACATTTAGCAACAATTAGTGTAATTAGAAATAACTGGAATGACACTCATAATGGAAAAAAATCCCCTCTCACAGATCGATGCTGCAAAACAGATTTATTTCAGCACTAAACAAAGCAGCTAACTAAATATATTAGTCCTAATGTCCTAAATAACAGTTCCACAAAATACTCATAACAGATATTTATAATGCAGTCTTTGGATAAAGAAAGCACACAATTTGAAATCAGTTTGAATTATATTTGAGATATTCAATATCATCCAGACACTACAAATGCTAAGTTTACAAATAAAATTCTACCGAAAAGTTGCAACTAACATGGAGTATAAGCTTTGTGAAAATGCAAAAAAGTTTATGCAGAAGCAGCATATATACATTATAGGTAGTTACTGCCAGCAGTTTATGCATGTGCAGACACTGCCTGGCATAAATGTGTCCACAGAATGGTAGAGGAAAGATTAGCAAAACAAGGCAAAAAAAGACCCAATGGAAGACTAAGATCTAGTTGGTTTGATAAAGTAAAAAGTGCTTTAGAATACAGAAATATAAGATTTGATAATATTGGAATCTTAATAGATAACAGATTAATATGGTGGAAAATTTCAATCAGAAGTTAGTAATGATATAACATTTCATGTAGAACCATCATAATATTCTGTATCCCCCCCAAACATACATGGAATTTGATAACGATGATGAATAAGTGATGATGCTGTATTGAACAATGAGAGAGGCCACAGGTTAAACTAATCTCGCAATACTGTTACAGTTGTAAAAACAAACATCAAGTTCTAATGGAAGTGAAAAGTGATACAACAGTTAATGTGACAATTTTACTGCTAAAATGGAAAAATGTTTAATGATGTAGAATGATGACCAAACTGGTTGGCATGTTTCCTTAAGTCAAGCTATTCAGAATAACTTTTTTTGTTTGCGAAAATTATCCTAAATTTTTCATTTGCATACCTCACATAAATAAATGCTTTGTCATTTATGTACACGTGTTACTGAGTAAAAATGTTATTAAATCATTAAATATATCTACAAGTGAAAAAAGGCAGTGATTCACTATACAACGAAATTCATTATATGATGATGGTCCAGAAACTAATGTGTTATGTGACCGGAGCATGACTGTTTAAGAAAAAGGAGGATAAGAAGTTCAAGAAGTTTTTAAGCCTGTGTATGGATGTAGACAAATGCTTGCTTGGTTCTTACAGGCTTATAGAGGAGGAGAGATGATAGTAGACAATACAGCAAAACAGAATGTCTATGTCCATGAGAAAGCTAACTGATGCCTCACCTTTTCACATTCAGTGGTTGGGTGAAGCTGGAATTTATATAATATTGGCAGCTGAATAATGGAAAGTACTCTCTTGAGCAGAAAAAATTATAAGTTTTCAGGGGCTGAGCACCACAGTTTCAGTGGACATCACACAAAAGGTATTTGAAGAAAGAGAATGTTACATGGAAGGCCACTGTATGAGCTACAGCAGATGGAGTGGAAAATCTTTATTTTGTGTTACCACCAGTCTGATTGTCTAAGTGATTAGCAATCCACTCTTCAACCAATGGAGTTAAAGATTCACATTCTGTAGCAGGCATGGATATTTGTAATATCTTCAGCTGAAAGATGAATTTCACTATCCATCGTGAGACTACAATCTGGATCATTGGAGGATTGAAGTGGCTTGAAAAACCTCCAAGTTGGTCTCTAGAGTAAGGTTTATGGATTATGAAAAATAAATAAAAAATGTAAAAATTAATAAAAATAGAAAAATCTTTAGCCCTCTGAAGGTATAAATGTACTATAGGTTTAGAACTTTTTGTGAGAAGGAGCAACATAAAAAAATTGCAAAATCTTGTAGTGCAGAGATAACTCAAGCTTCAAGATTTTTCACGTCCAATGGAACGCTGGTCCTCTGGTCATTCTGAAGTACCATGAAGCTAATTTATTGAATTTTAATGTTACCAAAACACATTCCTATCTTATCCTAGAAGAAAGACCATGTCTTACTCTTTTGTACCATTTGATTGCTTCTGATAACATTCCACTTGCCAACCCAGTTTACTCAAAACCTTGTGTGTAAAGTTAAAAAAATAGATATAGCAGTGCTCTATATGGAGGGACAGTGTCTCAGAGGATGAGACACAGTTCATTTCATTTTTGTCTCTTGGGGCAACTTCTTGAAGACGTTTCTTCTTAATTCTCCACAAATTCCCCACAAGGGACCATCTTTGGACCTGTGCTAATGTGAAGTTGCAATTTAACTAAAACATGGCACAATTATAATATAGTCAGCTCTCACTATAGTAAACTTGTATGGGCTGCAGAAATAATTCTTGATGATGAACAGTATGATATAGTGAATTAAGTCCCTTTAGAGCAGCATTATGTATGCAAGTCTCAAGTTGGAGACTTTTCAGTAGTTGTTATACACCTCCAAATCAAAATATTAGAATAATCAAATAAAATGTGTTGAATGATTTGCAATTTTAATTTATTGCATAGAAAATAATTATTATTACCAAATATGAATTAACATAATTCAAATCTAAATACTTTGTAGATTATATTACCATGTAAACACATAAAAATGCAATATAATTATAAGAAAACTGCTATTTGAAAAAATTCACAAAATTAGAATAATTTTTAACATGGTTCAAAATATTAGATTAATGCAAAAATAAATGCACAAAAATTACATGGAAACAACATTAATAGTTTGTTGCATCCCCCTTAGCTTTTGTGACAGCTTGTAAATGGTTGGGCATATTATTTACCTGCAGTTCACAGTCTCTTTTTTTTTTTTTTTTTAAATCGAAACATGCCTATATGGTGAGCAGACTAGAAACAAGTTGATTTTTGTCACTTGGTGCAACTTCTTGAAGACATTTCTTCATAATTCCCCTACAAGTTCTTGCAATAGGGTTTAAATTTGGTGAGTTTGCAAGCCTACATTGATTTGACTTTCTTTGAGTCAAATCAATGTGTGACAAGAAGCTGAATCTTGCTGAAAAAAGGAAATCACCAGCACATAAATCTTCTGATGCTGGTAACATAAAGTGCTCAAGAATTTCTCAGTACACTTAGGAATTGACTCTTTCGTACATAATACACAGCCTACCTGGACACTCTCCAGTCATACAAGCCCATGACAGTACCATGACAAAGGTTGCAAATTTCACCGAACATTTAATGCATTCTTTATCAAATGCTTCTTTTGGCATCTTCTTCTAAGATGCCAAACATGCCTCTGGATGACCATAGGACACAAAACATATTTTCATTGCTTAATAAAAAGTACCTTTTCCAGTCCTGTTGACCCCACAACAATCTTTGCTTATGCCATCGCACTCCAGCTGCCTTTTGCTTGGAAATCATATGCAGCTTTGTCTTAGGCACATGTGATTTAAACCCAATTTGTGAAGTCTTCTCAACATCGTAAATTTAGACACATCAACACCTAGTTCGTTCCTTCTCTTGTGAAAATACCTTACACTTTAGAAGCGGTTTTTCTTACTATATTCTTCAATCTCCTCTCATTGTACTTATTACCTTTCAATTACTATTGCAGCGATTATTTTGAAAACTCCATTTATTAGATTACTGCCTCAATACTCTACTCATACTTGCTTGAGAACATTTCAACTCCTTAGCTATAAACTGTTGAGTTTGGTTTTCTTTGTGTAGAAACACCATATGAAACTTCTTAGTTCTGATATGTCAATCATTCAACCAATGTTTAGCAAATGATTAATTTAAACCCATGAGCAAACGATTCCTCACACACGGGTCAGTCCCACAGCTACTGAAATATATGTTATTTCTATGCTCTCCTCAAAACCAATTGGAAAAATTTAGAATATTCTAATATTTTGAATAAGGTTAAAAATTATTCTAAGTTTGTGAATGTTTTCAGATAACGGTTTTCTTATAATTTATATCACATTTTTATGTGTTTACATAGTTATATAATCTACAAAGTATGTAGATTTAGATTATGCTAATCGATATTTAGTAATAATTATTTTTTATGCAATATATTAGAATTGCAAATCATTCAACAAATTTTCTTTGATTATTCTAATTTTTTGATTCAGAGGTGTAGTGAGTAAATTTGTGACAGTAATGTCTGCTATAGTGAATTTCGAAAGTATGGAGTTTCTGTAGTAAGATTTGAACAGATTAGTGATGTGGACAAATGATAAAAGATAGCAGTTGTGCCTTGTCAGGTGCACGATTAAGCCTTCTTGATTAAAGAGATTGAAAAATGCACACTATATTGTTTGGAATTTACTGGAGAAAATAAGGCCAAGGATCTAGGTATTTTAGTGAATAGGTAGGTTGGGGTTTAGTAGTCTCATTGTAAACATAATACAAATGACTCCAGCATTGAAGAAAATAGGGATAAGAAACTATTCTTCCATTTTATAAGGCTATAATGTAATGAAATGCGACTTCTCACAGTTGTCTAGATTCTGGCAAGGATGAGGAAAGAGAAGAAAGATTCAAATATGTTGATTATGTTAAGAGATTAAGGGAACGTTAGCTGTGTAGCTCAGACTTTTCATAAATGACAGGAAGGAGAGAATACAAAGTCATCCCTATTAAATTTGCAGAGGCAAGTGATTACTAGAGAGAGAGAGAGAGAGAGATGAAGTTAAATTTTGATACATATGGTTAGCGTTAGCAGCAGAATACAATGCTAATGGGGAGAGGGAATAGCAAGTACATTAGCTAGTCACTAAAAATGTATTAGTGAGTTAAGAAACAATATGACATGTACTATGTATGCCAGAGGAAAGAGTTCCTGCACAGGCGCCAGGATAGTAAAGGCGCCAAAGAGGAGGAAATAGTTAAAAAAAAAAAAAAAAACACGTTTTTTTTAAAGTGATTTTTTTATTGGAGGGGGGGGGGGGGATAGGGGCGCCAACTAAAGTTTTGCACACAGGTGCCAGACACTATGATTGTCTCTACTGGTGTACTTAAAAAACAATCAACAATAACAATAATTAATTACATTTAGCACAAAAAATTCTTACTAACCTGTTCCTGATAAGTAGCTTGTAGATTAGCTAGCTCACATGTTATGTCATTCAAGCAGGATTCTTTCTCCTTTAATTCAGATATCATCTAATAATAATAATAAATGCAACAATGTAAAACAATATTTTTATAAAATTTAATAGCTATAAAAGCACATACAGTAGGAAGCTCCTCTATTTTTCTTGTTGAGAGGCTTATACGCTGGTTAAACATGATAACTAATATTTAAGGAATTGACAGCGTATACTAGACATATAAATTAAATAAACTTTAATATATACTTTCCGATATTTCGGCGAACATCACGTTGCCATCTTCTTGGGAACTTATTACAAAAACACGTGCACACAAGTACTACATAACAGCAAATGAGAACTGAAGCTAGGAAGGTAACGTTTTCCTAAAGTCCTAGTGGTGCCCCCTGGTGGGCTATATTGGTGGTTCTTGGCCTTTGGGCTGAAGTTCTTCTGATAATTGTTTCCCAAATTTGGGGCAGTCTCATGCATCCAAATTTGTTGAGGTTTGGCATGTTCCTAAGGGCTGAGGCTGATTCCATGAATAGTCTTTCATACTTGAACTTGCTGCGGTGTATGACTGTGGCTTTCTTCCATCTTATTCTGTGGCGAGTATCCAGAGCGTGGTCTGCAAGCCCCGAGTGGCTGTACTGGTAAAATCGGATGTAATCCTTGTGTTCTGAGATTCTGATATTTGCTGTCCTGCCTGTTTGGCCAAAGTAAGACAATTTACAGCTGCAAGGGACCTGGTATACACCAGGTAGATCTAGGGGGAGTGGTTGGTCTTTAGTGGAATGGATAAGGGATGCCAATTTTCTATGTGGTCTATAACATGTGGTTAAGTCATGTTTTCTTAAGATTTTGTTGATTTTTTCTGAGGTGCCTCGGATGTAGGGAATGGTGATGGATTTAGAGTAATCTTTTTTGTGAAGGGGAGGGGGGGGTGGGTTGTGGATCACTGGGTTAAGTATTCTCTGGATTTTTTGGGGGGGGGGGGGGTAGCCATTGGCTGAGAAAGTGTCATGGATGTGATTTAGTTCAGTGGTTAGGGCTTGATCATTTGAACAGATTACTTTTGCCCTGTTGAATAGTGTCTTAATAACTACATAACAGCAAATGAGAACTGAAGCTAGGAAGCTAACGTTTTCCTAAAGTCCTGGTGGTGCCCCCTGGTGGGCTATATTGGTGGTTCTTGGCCTTTGGGCTGAAGTTCTGATAATTGTTTCCCAAATTTGGGGCAGTCTCATGCATCCAAATTTGTTGAGGTTTGGCATGTTCCTAAGGGCTGAGGCTGATTCCATGAATAGTCTTTCATACTTGAACTTGCTGCGGTGTATGACTGTGGCTTTCTTCCATCTTATTCTGTGGCGAGTATCCAGAGCGTGGTCTGCAAGCCCCGAGTGGCTGTACTGGTAAAATCGGATGTAATCCTTGTGTTCTGAGATTCTGATATTTGCTGTCCTGCCTGTTTGGCCAAAGTAAGACAATTTACAGCTGCAAGGGACCTGGTATACACCAGGTAGGTCTAGGGGGAGTGGTTGGTCTTTAGTGGAGCGGATAAGGGATGCCAATTTTCTATGTGGTCTATAACATGTGGTTAAGTCATGTTTTCTTAAGATTTTGTTTATTTTTTCTGAGGTGCTTCGGATGTAGGGAATGGTGATGGATTTAGAGTAATCTTTTTTGTGAAGGGGAGGGGGGGTGGGTTGTGGATCACTGGGTTAAGTATTCTCTGGATTTTTTTTTTTGGGGGGGGGGGGGGGGGTAGCCATTGGCTGAGAAAGTGTCATGGATGTGATTTAGTTCAGTGGTTAGGGCTTGATCATTTGAATAGATTACTTTTGCCCTGTTGAATAGTGTCTTAACTCCATATTGTTGTGAGGGGGGTGATGGGATTGTTGGTGAATGTATCTGCCTGTACGGGTGGGTTTTCTATAAACTGAGAAAACCAAGGTTCCATCAGGTTGGCGGGTGACTAGTGTGTCTAGGAAGGGGAGGTTATTGTTTTCCTCTTTTTCCAGGGTGAACTTGATTCTAGGGTGTTGGTTGTTTAAGTGTGTCTAGGAAGGGGAGGTTATTGTTTTCCTCTTTTTCCAGGGTGAACTTGATTCTAGGGTGTTGGTTGTTTAAGTGTGTTAGGAAGGAGAGGAGTGAATCTGGGCCATGTAGCCAAACAGCAAACACATCATCAACGTAGCGAAGCCATATGGTAGGTTTTTGTGGGGCTGAGTTTAAGGCTTTCTCTTCAAAGGTCTCCATAAAGAAGTTGGCCAAGGGTGGGGAAAGTGGTGAACCCATGGCTGTCCCCTCTATCTGTTTATAGAATTTTTCCTGCCATACGAAATAGCCTGAGTTTATTGTAAACTGAAATAGGGCTGAGATATCGGGAGGAAATTTAGCTTGGATTAGCTCTAGGGTTTCTTTGAGGGGTACATTCGTGAATAGGGAGGAGACATCAAAACTGACCATTATGTCATTGTGTTGCAGTGTAAGGTTTTCTATACTGGCTTTGAAGTGGGCTGAGTTTTTTATGTGTGATGGTGTGTTGCCAGTATAGTGTGAGAGCGCTTTGGCTAAATGCTTTGCTAGTTTGTAAGTGGGGGAATCAATGCCATCCACTATGGGATGTAATGGCACATTTTCTTTATGTATTTTAGGGAGCCCATATATGCGGGGGGTCTAGAGTTATAGGGTTTTAGTTTGTTGGTAACCTCCACAGGCCAAGAAGTAACCTTCTTAAGGAGCTTATGGAGTTTTCTAATTTGTGAGTTGGTGGGATTGTAATTAATAGGGAGGTAAGTGGATCGATCTAATAGCAAAGCCTTGAGCTTACCTGTGTAGTCATTAAGGTTGAGTACCACAGTGGCGTTCCCCTTATCCGCTTTGGTGATCACTATTTCTTTGTTTCTCTTCAATTCTTGTAGTGATTTGTATTCACTAATAGATATGTTGGATTTTGGAGGTTTTGCTTTTTTGAGAACACAGGCTACATCCAATCGAATATCGTTGGTGATGTGGCTTGGAAGTTGGTGAATTCCGCGTTCAATTGGGATCATTAATTCCTCGGCCGGTAATTTCTTAGGAGCAATGGCGAAGTTGTGACTACGTGATAGAGCGTTGAGTGCTTCAGGCTTCAGGCTAACTGAAGAAAGGTTAACTACAGTGTTGGTTTGTAGTTTAGGTTTAGATGCCGAGTTTAATAATTTATCAAACTTGTTGATATGTCGGCTCCATATTCGATCGAATTCTTTGTTAGCTGCTGTACACGAGACGTCATGTAGGACTGACCAAAGCTCGTGATTAAGCGTATGTGAAAGCTCATCCTCTAGCGCTAAAATAGCTCTGTTTATGTCGGCTAGGGAACCGCGTGTAGCGGTAATTTGCTCCCGAAGTAAAGCCTGGCTTGCCCGGTTGTAGATACGGAGAGCTTTCTGTGAGACGAAGCGGTGTTTAAATTTTACACAATTTGGGATAACTTGATTATCCCGGCAGCGTTTTAGGAATGCCAGACGGTTAAGTTGTCTGGATAACTTAAGCTTCAGTTTGCCGTAATGGCGGGCCTTGCGTGCGAAGGAATCTCCGTGGATGATCGAAGCTCCTCTAACTTAACAACATATATATAATTCAAATGCATATATAATACGATCTGAACATTATACTGAATAAATGATGAAACAACACAGAACTGTCTCTTTGTATGTATATAAAAATGTATAAATATGCATCAATATTTATAAAAATATTAAAACTTGAAAAGCTAAACTAGGATTATCATCTATCCTCTTTTCTGTCCTGAACTCTGAGTCTAATCCAGGACTGGGATATTATCCTCTCAGAATCACTGCAATTATCCATTACATCTTAAAATACTTGTTTAATCATTATTTTGAAATGGCTATGCCATCATCTTGGGCTCTGATTGCATCAGTTAGTAGTAGCAAAGATCTATACCTCTTGATTATTGTCTTTGCTATTTTTCTGTTGTGCTATCTCTTACAAGTCCAAAGACTTTTCTATGAATTTTACTTTTACAATATTGCAAGATTTTATATCTTGGTCTATTATGCTCTTTAAAAAAATGATAGGTCTAATCTAATGATTGCTTTATATATTTACATTTAAAAAAAAATGTTTGAGAGAATTTTAGAAGATAATAAATGATGTGGTGAACGATAAGCTGTGTAACTCCTACCATGAAAGGTTATACACCTAAACAGGTATTCCCGTATTTATGAAGATTTGCTTTTATGAGTTTTTTCCCACCAGTGTATGTTATGGCACTATCTATACACTGCCATGCATGTGCGCAGCACAGTGCACATATCTGTGAGTTCAAAATTCACTGCTGACACCACTTTACAAACAGAGGACATTAGTTCGATACACTTCCAATGCTATTGCTTCCACACATTTATTTATTACAGGCTCATTGGAAGTTTTCCCATTTGGTTGTATTATAAATTAAAGATACCAAGAAATAATATACTTGGTTTAATCCTTTATCCAAGTGTAAGCAAACAAAGTTTGTACCTGAAGTAATTTCAGGACTAGGGCAACTCTTATATAGAAGCTAATGACTTCACATCACTTGACTTAGTATCCCACAATGCAAAGCACATATCCTTATGGACGTGAATAATGCTATGGATTATAGGAAGGGTCACTACCCAGACCAGTTTCGACCTTCATTGAGGTCTCTTCAGTGGGAGCCAGACCCAGAAGTGATACTAAGGTTAAAGTAATGCAGAAGTCATATTTTCATATATGAGTAGCCAAAAGGTGTCACACCTTATTATTAAAATACTCTGAATTAGAGATAGTTGAAAGTTTTTCCACTTGACTATACTTTATCTTTAATCTTTAATAAATTTTATCTATAATCTTTAATTTATAGTATGTAAGGATCTGGGTAGTGACCCTTCCCATAATTCATAGTATTATATATGTCCATAAGGGTATGTGCTTTGCATTATGGGATACTAAAGCAAGTGATGTGAAGTTATTAGCTTCTATATACGAGTTGCCCCAGTCCTGAAATTACTTCAGGTGCAAACTTTGTTTGCTTATACTTGGATGAAGGATTAAACCAAGTATATAATTTCTTGGTATCTTAAATTTATTTTCTTACAGGCTTAAATGCATAGAAAGAAAACTGTGTTCACAGTATGTTATTTATTTTCACGGCATTGATGACAATACAGAATGATAAGCAATAATATTTATTAACTTATTTGCTGATATTTCACTGGCATTATATCCAGCATCTTCAGAGTACATAAACAGTTTGTCACAGTATATAAAACATCAACAATTTGGTATAACAGTGGGGATATTTAAAAAAATTCTAACGGATCACAAGGAACTAAAGTTAAGTCCTAATTAGACAACATCTATGTTGAATAAAGAGAGAGAAAATCAATATTAATTAGATCTTAAAATTATTGTGTCCCTAGACCATGCCTTTGATAAATTTATACAGCCATACTTCTTGAGGTTTGGAGTATGTTTTAAAGCTTCTGTTGATTCCAAAAACAATCTTTCTGACTTATGACTTCTGTGGTGCACTTTTGTTTTCTTCCAATTGATCCTGTGCAAAATAGTATCCAAGGCATGGTCTGCTAGACCCAACTTGCCATAATATAATTCTGTCCCTCTTTCGTTAAAAATTCTGTTCACCTAAAAAGTATTTTAGAAAATCATATCTTAAAAAGGTCAGATGTAATGATTAGTTTTGATATCATTTTACTACTTACAAATGCATCATTAACTGAAACCCTTGATTTACTAAAGTCACATTTTGCCCCTGTTCTAAATTTACAGTACATGCAGGTTATTTTATATGGAAAGGGAAGATATACAACAATAAGATGGGACAGCAATGTACTCCCCACCCTTTCTCCCCCATTAGCCAATTTCTACACAGAACACTTGGAAAAGTAGCTATGAATACAGCCACTCTCAAACAAGTGGTTTGGCTACACTATGTTGATGATGTGTTTGCCATTTAGTCACATTGTCCAGACACGTTGGATACATTTTTAGTGAATACATTTTAAGTGCATTTAAATAGACATCCTAAAATCCACTTCACAATAGAACAGGATGCTAACAACTGTTTGTCCTTCCTGGATACACTAGTCACACATCTTTCAGATAATTATTATTATTACATGACACCTCCAGGGAGTCCAAGGACTCATCATGGGAGAGCACACTACTCTACTTCGCTAAATACATCTCATACTCTCCACTACTAAATTATCCAACTACTACCATCAACACCATCTATCGCCCATCATCACCAACAACAGCATTTTTTTGTCTGTAAATTGCGTGTTCTGAAAGCCAATTTGTCTGTACGCAGGATGAAAAACCAGAGTTTCCACGAGAAAAAAATGTGCTACCACCATATGAGATCGGCTAATTCACCTTCAACTGAAAAAGTCCATATAAGGATTCCCCTAGTCATGACAAGAATCGAACCCAGGTCTTTTCCAATCAGAGGATTTTTTTTTTTTTTTTATTTTTTTTATTTTTTTTTTTAAGATGATTCCTTGTCTTTTTTTGTTTATAGAAAACCCACACATACAGGGAGATATTTGCACAAACGGTTCACCCCATCAACCAGCTCAACAGTAGGGTATCTTAAAATCACTAACTCACAGAGCTAGGGCTATTTGTTTCAATGACAAAGCTCTTACTGCTGAACTCACTCACTTATGTCACACCTTTTTAGCCAATGGCTATAATCTCCATAGAATAGAAAAAATACTAAATGTTCTCCAGAAATACCCTCCATTGCCAACCAGACAAGACCACAGCAAAATTGTTATCATTCCATACTTTCGAGGTGCATCTGAAAAGATATCTAGAGTGCTCAATAAATATCAGCTATGCACCATATTTAAAACTTATGTCAAATTGGCAACTCTCATCTGTTTACCAAAGGACAAATTCTCTTCTTTATCACATCCAGGAGCTTATGAGGTATGCTGTTCTTGTGACAAGGCTTATCAAGGACAGACAGGAAGAACTGGTGACATTTGCCTTAGTGAACATAAAAAATATATCTGGCAAGTCAAGTTTAGCAGACCATGCCTTGGATAATTGGAAGAAAAAAAAAGTACTACACAGAAGTCATTATATGTCAGAGAGATTGTTTTTGGAATCAACAAAAGCTTTAAAACATACTTCAAACCTCAACAAGTATGGCTGTATAAATTTATCAAATATCTGGGAGTTCTAATTAATATTTGTTTTCTCTCTTTTTACAACATATATGGCACCTAATTAGGACTTTAGTTCCTAGTGTTCTCTGTTACGATTTTTTTAAACTATATCAAACTATACTGTTATACCAAATTGTTGATGTTTTGCATACTATGACAAACTGTTTTTGTGCTCTGAAGATGCTGGATATAATATCAGTGAAATATCAGCAAATAAGTTAATAAATATTATTTCTTATCATTCTGTGTTTTCGACACTTATTACAGGCTTAACTGCACCTTTATTACACATATCAATAAGACTAGAAAGAAAAGTCAGAACAATGAAGATATGCCAGCACATAAAAAGAAGCATGCTGTTATCAATTTGGATACAAAGTTAAAAATATACAAAAACTTGAATTTGTTTTTAAGATTGGTGATTTCGCACATGAATTTAAATTAAGTGAGTCAACAATAAAAACAGTCTTTAAAGAAAAGTATAAAATTAAAGAAAATGTTACTCCCTTCTTGGCAAAGAAAATCATCCATTGCCATAGTGAAACCATCTGAGAATTAGAAAAACTTAATTGCATGGATCAAAAGGTTACCCAATAATGCACAAATAATAACGAATAAAGCTCTCAGTCTGTAAAAAACAGAAAAAAATATATAACAGTCAAATAAAGTAAAAAAAAAAAAAAAAACATATCCCCATTTTATGGGGATACATTTTTATAGGGAAGTGGTCACTTCTTCCTCTGTAATTTGTGTAGAAATTTACTCTATACAAATTTCTTAGAACACATCTCCTACAATTAAATGAGGGTTACCTTTAGTACATTAGTATTATGAGTAATTACTACAGATTTGAAAATAAAATTTATTAATTTCATTTCTTATATTTTTATACATTTTATTTATTTTTTTAAATAATGTAGAAACCATATACTCTAGAAATCAAACATGGGATTCTTTCAAGGCACTTCAATCATCTAAAGACACTCACAAATATAGCCTGATGACAGGAGAGCGTATCATCCCTAGGACAAACAACCGTACAAATCTGATGTGTATTTCTGTACAAATTTCATTATTAATGTCCTAATATAACTGAAGATAGTAACATTTTTGACTGTCTGGTTAACAGCAGCAAATAGTAACTTTAATAGTAAATAACAATGGTCACTTATTCCTCGGTAATTATTTCTACATAGTTTTAAATATTCACTCTTATTTTGATTGGTTTGTAATACCAATTTTTCACGCAGAGTTTACACAGAATAAATTTAAATTCTGGAAAAAGTGACAAACAAAATTATATTTGTTTGGCTACTAGAGAGAAACAGAGAGAGAGAGAGAGAGAGAGGGTAATAAGTTAGTGCCTGGAATATGGGAATTGAATTGTAAACAGAAAAATTACTTTAATATGTTCCTCTATTCTGACCAGAAAATAGGCAAAGACGTGCACCTGAAGAAGTCTTCTTGAAGATGAAACTAGTCGTGTTGAATTAAAACAGTATTTTACATTTTATCTCTTGGCTTTCAGTCATTTAATCTCTTTAAAAAAAATATATATATACACATATTTATTATATCAATCTGAAGAAGTACACAATAGTGTTGTACAAAACATTTCATTGATTTATTAAATTGTTTACTTTTTTTACATGTTTTTTTGCCACTATTAATTTAATAATTATAAATATTTGTGAATGCTGTTTGATACTGATAAGTGGCGAGGATCTGTGTGGTCATTGCTGATAAAATAAAGATTTTCTGAGCAAAGAATGAGTAAACGAAATGAATAAAATCAAAGAATACTTCTTTTCAGTGAATTGTCACAAACTAGTCTCAAAAAAATTAAAAGAATTTCTCATCCCTAATTCGTGTACCATATCTAATCACAGCATAATATACTTCCTCCTCTTAACATTGGAAATGAGATTATCATTCACTTTTGCAATGAAATAAAAGATCTCAATTTACAAAAACAAATGTTGCTGTAATGTCTAGAGTTTGATTTATCTGGAAGAATAAGCAAGAAACAACACTCAAAACAACCAAAAAATAAGGGAAGCGCACTTGCAGACTAAATAACAAATAATACCTAAATAGCTACTGTATTCTTCTTTGAAAACATTTACTGAGGACACAATCATAATCCGTTTAGTGGTTCACACACCCACATTCACACACACACCATGAAAAGAACCACACACCTGCTCATATCCAAGAATTAAATTAAATTGATAACAAGATTTTATTTTAATCTTACCTTCTCAAGTTTCAAATTCACTTGCATCATATTTTGATCCATTTGGTAAGCATCATCTTGTGATACTTTCTTTTGTTCAGCAAGGATAAGTTCTAATTTATTTTTATCATCTTGAACTTTTTTAATCATGGAGTTAGCCTACAAAATTGCAAAACACGTTGACTTTATTAATTATAGACAAAAACTGTTAACATCCTTTGGCATTCATCTGGTTCAATATATGCAATCTCTGTAGATTGCATATATTGAACCTAAATACACAGAGTTTGATAATACAAAATTCTGAGTATTAGTTGTGTATTGTCTAGTCACTTGGAAGTTTATACTCTAATTTTTGTGTTAATGTTTCAAGCACACACAAATCAGTTTGGACTTTGATAATGGTTAATCTTCTAAAATTTAGTTTTCTAAACAAAACAATTTAGAACATTTTAAATGAAAATGTTCATTAGCCCTTTCACTGCTGAGAATATAGAAACTAACCAAACTCTCCTTGTTGACTTACTTTTTTTGTATAATTAAAAAAAAAAAAAATTATTTTCAATTCAAAGTTAACCAAAAATGAGATATGAAAGGTATGTTTTTATTGAAAATCTTGCTCAGTATTTTTTATACAATACTAAAATTACTATACTATGTCATTTGCATTATACATTCACAATTTAGCAAAAATTTTTTTAAAACAGAGGTAGATAAAAAGGCATCCAACACATCTCTCTCCCCCCCCCTTTTGTCTCTTCAATATTTGGACCTGTCCTGCAACAACTTGTGGAATTTTTTTGAGGGTATGGGGAGAACCAGTGTTGGGAAGCATCTTCCTCTCAGGCTGGGAAGGGGTTGGTCATCTGGCGATGCACATCCCATTTTAGTGGTTGCTCTCAGCATATGGAAGATTTGAAAAAATTCTATTAGTGTTAGCTGAAAATTTGAAAATATTATGTTTTTCCTTGCATTTACTTCATATACAGTGTCTGAGAATTTAGAAGTATTATGTGCATAAATGAAATCACAACTTTCTGTACCACTGCAGGTCCTTGTACAAACATTCAACTAAACAACTCATGCCTGACCTGTCAACTGCTTGTGTTATTTTCTTATTGCATTTTATTATACATTGGGGTTTCACTATTAGCAGACTGGTCTGTCTCTTCCTGCTGATTTCATGCAATTTTCTTGACTTATATATGCACACTTCTGACTAATTTGACTATTACTGCAAAGATGGTAACCATGTGACACATCAGCCAAAAGGTTTCTTCTGCTATAGGCAAAAGTGCAAATATTTCTCTGCAGATAGCAGATAAAGATAGAAAAGCATGCATTTGATTGAATTATATTCATAACATGTCTCCACATGCTAGTAAAATTCAAATGTGTTTAAAAGTTGCTTTGGAAAAGATTTTTTTAAATGCAAATGTATGCTTGAGAATACTGGAGCTCAGCACGGATGCTATTTTTAGATTTTAAAATGCTCAAGATAACTTGAGCTTAGCAGGGAAAAAAAGGTTATAATGGTTGGCTGAGTGGTTAGCGTATCTGCTCTCCAGCCAAAAGGCTGAGGGTTCGAATCCTGCTGTGAGCATGAATGTTTGTGACTGTCAGTGAAAATACCAGTGGTGGTATAGATGAAGGTAGTTGTGGTTGGTGGAGATGGAGAGTTGTAGAGTAGATGCCCTCCCCTCAATGAGTCTTTGGATTCCCTGGAGGTGTTACATAATAATAATAATGATTAATATCTCAACAAATTACCATCTTATGGATTGCCTTCATCCTTGTGTAACTGGATTATCCATTTTTTTTCCTTTCAGATCACCTCTTCACATTTTCCTGTTAATGCTGATGTCCCTCAGCGGTCTGTAATTTCACCCATCTTCTTCCTAATTTATATAAATGACATGCTTTCATCGACTGCAAACCCTATTCATAGTTTTTCTGATGACAGCACTCTTCACTCATCCTGCTCATATAACAAGCCTTGCAGTGCTCAAATATCTCAAGCTTCAAGATCATCTGTAATAAGTGCCCTGAACACTGATCTTCACAGTCATAACACAATCATATCACTTCTACAGCATCATCAACTTCCAAAAGCCTTGGCACCCTTTTCTTCTCTTCTGAACTGTTACTTACTCCGTATAAATCCCAAATCTGGCTAACCTTGGAATATTGCTCTCATGTTTGGGGTGGTGCATACCAAGGCCTCCTTAAAAATTGTCGATGCTGTTCAGTAAATGGCAAATCGGTTGATTAAAGATATATTTCTTACAGACTCTCTTCAGCCATTTTTCCATAGAAGAAGATCAATTTTTGTATTGTGTCTCTCTTCTACAGATATTTCCATGCTATTTAGTAGACTAGCATCCATTATGCCTCCCATTTCTGTCAGATCTACAGGAACTCAGCAACAGCTGCTCAACATTCCTTCAACTTGGAAGTAATTCCTTCCTTGGAATTCCTTGCATACTTACCTATTTGTAAGAACAAAAATATCAGGAAGGGGAAAAATATTCTGGAGGCTATTGTAAAAGGTTAGAAATAGAGGAGGGAGGGGGAGAGAGAGAAAGAGAGAGAGAGAGAGAGAGAGAGAGAGAGAGAGAGAGAGAGTAATGTAAAAGGAATCAAAGATGACAAAAACAGAATGAACACTGAAGATAAAGATATTCTAGATATCTGGAGTAACTATTGAAATACTGCTAAATCAAACAAGCAGTGACAGCATGGTGGTATAAAATATTCAACATGAATGCAATCATGAGTATCTCTGAATACTTGAGGTAGAAAACAACCCATCAAAAACATGAAAATGTGGAAAAGCAGCTGGAGTAGATGATATTCAATCAGAAATGCTCAATTACAATGGTATAAAAGTTTTATAACAGCTACACTACATAATTCAGAAGGCCTGATCAGATGATTGAATTCCAGATGACGGGAGTAGAGTTCTCGTAGCACCCATCCCGAATTTCTTTCAGGGTTCAGAACTGTTCAATTAATTGAACAGTTCTGTACCCTGAGTATCTGTTGTGTCTGCTGTATGAGGTCACTTAATGTCAGACAACTGGAATAAGCCCTCAAGAGAGCATTTTAAGGGCAAAATATTCTGGAGGCTATTGTAAAAGCTTAGAAATAGAGGAGAGAGAGTAATGTAAAAGGAATCAAAGATGACAAAGATAGAATGAACACTGAAGATAAAAATATGAAATTAAGAACTTTTATTGTTAAAAGACCATAAGATTTAATGATTAAAAATACAAAGAGCCAACAAGTTTCACTAGCCACTGTCTAGCATTTTCAAGGCTGTACTGGTGAGAAAACAAATGCATCAAGTTACATGAAAACATACACTTTTGTTGGCTCTTTGTATTTTTAATCATTAAATCTTATGGTCTTTTAACAGTTACTAAAGTGTGCGTTTTCATGTAACTTGATGCATTTGTTTTCACACCAGTACAGCCTTGAAAATGCTACAGTGGCTAGTGAAACCTGTTGGCACTTTGTATTTTTAATCATTAAATCTTATAGTCTTTTAACAATAAAAGTTCTTAGTTTTAATACATTAGACCAAATATGAACAATTTAAAAATATGAAATGTCAGCAGAGAACCAACTGCTGCTGACCAGATGTCCAAACAGATACTTACTACAGCATACTCTGTAGTAAGCATCTATCTAGATACTTAATTAATGAGAATGGGCTGGTAACTTGGGATTTAGCTCATAAAATTGTATTCTGTGCTGGCTTCAACCAAAAGACAATGATGACACAAGAAATGAAATATCATAGTGGCTAAGGTAATGAACAATACCTTAGTCTGTTGAACAATGACCCCCCCTTTTTCTCTGTTCACACTGATGAAAACAGAGAAAAATTAGTTACTGGAACAAACTCTGATTAAAAATCAGAAGAATCCAAGAAGATAGACACCACCACCAAGAGACAGAACTGGAAGAAGAAGAATGAGAGAAGTACAACAACAACATGATTACCAAAAGAAAGGCAACAAACAGAGGCAGGAATCTTTGAAATAACTATGTTATTGTTAACAAATGACTTATGTTACTGCTGATAGTGATACCAGAGTATACAATTGAAATTGGATATAATCAGCATTTAGTTCTGAGCAGAAAAAATAAATTTCATATTGCTAAGAAAAATATGTACAAAAGTTTTAAAAGGAATCTAAGTCAAGCAGTTACAGCAGTAAACTGCAGACTGAAATATATAATAAATAAATATAAATAAAAAACAACAACTATTATTCAAGAAAAACATGAAAAGATTCTGAAAATAAGAACCAAACCTTAAAGATTTGGTGACAAACTCCAAAAAAAAATATAAATATTGATTGATTCAGAAAAGGAAGTAAGTGGGAAGTAGTCTGCAAGAAAAGAAAAGTGAGAACTCCATGGTGAACTTAGGAAGTTAATGTAAAATTGTAAGAAAGCAATGCAATGCATTAAATTACTAAATAAAAGTCATGGGAAGACTGGAAAGAATATAAGCTGGTCTGGTTAGCTGAGTGCATGGCATATTTGAATCCACAATCAAGAGGTTGTGGATTCAAATGCCACCATGGGATATGTTTGTAAAACCCTGTTCTGGATGAACTTATATAGCTACTTCAGTTTATAAGGCTTGTCTTAAAAATTAAAATAAATAAATAAATAAAAACTAAGGGGGCTAGTAAAATTTAGTCTGATAGCTAATGAAAAAATTAAGAAATGGAAAGAGAGAGAGAGTGTACTGTAAAAAGGAATCAGAGATGCTAAAGGTGACATGAAAACTGAAGATAATGATATTCTACAAGTCTGAAGTAAGTGCTTGGAAGACTGCTAAATGTAACAAGAAGTGATAGAAAGCACTCAAGAGGAATGCAATGAGAAACAATTAAAAACTTGAAATAAAAGGCAGCTGGATTAGATGACATTTCACCAGATATAGTCAAATATGGAAGTATAAAACATTTACAGTTGATTCTCTGTCTAATCTATTAATATATTTTTTTTTCTAAGTTGGTATATCTGTCATAAACATCCATGTGAAATTGCGCAAGTCACTTTATCAAGTAGTTTGTTTTATACAGTTGTCTGAAGCAAAAGTGTTGTCTGTATCCCTTGAAATGGATAAAATTTGAGTATTGTGCAGTTATAAAATTCTTTGTAAAAGAAGGTTTAACGCCAAAAGAAATTCATTCGAAATTCATAAAAGTTTATGGGAACTCTTCTCCTTCGTTTTTGATAATTAAAAAATTGGCTGCCAAGTTTAAATGTGGCCATACCAGCCTTGAAGATGATCCATGTGAAGGACATCCAAAAAGTGTAACAACACAAGAAATAATTGATCAAGTGCACGATATGGTATTGGATGACTGGCGAGTATAAGTGTGTGAAATTACTGAGACTATAGGCATTTCAAAAGAACGTGTAGGATATATTTTGCATGAAGAATTCCATATGAAAAAGTTTTCATATGGAATTGTGCAAGATGGGTTCCGTGCTCACAGCAGAACAAAACTGTACTCGCATGAAAATCTCTGAACTCCAAACAGTGTTTGGAGCGTTTTAACAAGAATAAAACTGATTTTGTGCATCAATTTATTACTATGGATGAGACTTGGATTCACCATTACACACCAGAATCCAAACAGCAGTCAAAACAGTGGGCAGAAGACGTTTGTTCAGCGCCAAAGAAGACAAAGTTGGTTCCATCAGCAGAAAAGGTCATGCATTGGTGTTTTGGGAAATGCTAAAGGAATTTTGTTTATTGATTATCTTGAAAAGGATAAAACAAAATTAAGGGATCTGCACTATGAATTGTTGGAGCATCCACCCTATTCCCGAGATTTAGTTCTCTCTGACTGCTATCTCTTCCCAAAAATAAAACTCTTCCTCGCTGGTCAGCATTTTTCTTCGAACCAAGAAGTGATTGCAGCTGTAGAGGGGTATTTTGCAGATCTTACTGAGAACCACTACAGGGATGGAATAATGGTGCTGGAGCATCGCTGGAATAAATGTATTAGTCTTAAGGGAGATTATGTTGAAAAATAAAAATAATTTTGAAATTATAAATTCGTTTTTTCATTGTTAGGCCAAGAACTTTTCAGACCATCCTCGTACAACATGCATACAGCAGCACTCAATGTTCAAAATGTCCCCTTTTGCCTTCACGCATGCCTGAAGTCTATGAGGCCACATATCAATGGCAGTATGCACAACATCCAACAGAAATACTGTCACTGCTCACTCTAAATCCACCTTCCGGCTGGTGATGCTAGGGTGTCATTTGTTGAATACTATTCTCTCAAGCTCCGATCACTATTTGAAATCCAAGGAATTGAGATCAGGACTTCCAGACTGCCAATCAGATGGTGATATGTGGTCAGACACATTTGCCTCCAACCACATGTGGTCCTTGCCTTGCATGCAGGGGCTGAGTCCTGTTGGAGGAGCCACTGCCTACCATGAAACAAGGTGTTGTTCAGGGCCATACCATAGGTTCCAGCACGGTGTCTTGATACACTTTGGTGGAGGTTTTGACCCCTTTCTTGCAAAAAATGCCACTTGGATACCCCCCCCCTAGTACGTCAACCCCACTAAACCATAAATGCTGCAGGATGATGACCTCTCTGAATCCTGAGTGGTATGCGACCATCTGAAGCATACACCTGATTGTTTTGGCAGTTAAAAGACTCTTCAATGGTGAAAATCTTCTCACTGTGAAGAGAATGTGTCTGTTGTTCAAGTGCCACAAGAGAAGTGCCTTTGATTTTATCATCCTCTGCTGCATAAGTTGTGGTGTTAAGAAGTGTCCAGAAGAATGATGATAGGTTTTTACTCCCAGTTTATCGATTAGTACATGTTACATTGTTCTCTGTGAAACATTTATCCTTCAGGACATCACTTTCTGCATTCTCACAAGACAACAGCAGAGACATGCCCTCAAGAGCTGTTACTTCCTAACTCAGTGTGGTGAATCTGTCCTTTGGTGGTCAGATATGTCTTTGGTATTTTTATAACAGTTACTAGCCTGATAGACAAACATCCTACTCATCCTGAGTGTTTTTAGCATGCTAAAAAAAAACAGGTGGCTGCATTCCAACCTTGTGAAGTGCTATTACAGCTACACGGTTCTCATAATATCCTCACTGCATACCAGTACAGTTAGACTCTCTCTACTGATAAACATGGAATTGTTGGCTGTGCACAGTGCCACTAACGGAACCGAGCTCACACAAATCTATGGGTAACGAGGAGGTGTGCAGAAGTTGTAATGGTATTTATGGTAAGACTGTGTATATACATTCGTGATATTAGATATAATGAAAATTTACCAAAGTACAGAGTTATTTGAGAGAATTGTAATTAAAAAAATATGCATATATCGATAAACGGAACCGAGCTCACACAAATCTATGGGTAACGAGGAGGTGTGCAGAAGTTGTAATGGTATTTATGGTAAGACTGTGTATATACATTCGTGATATTAGATATAATGAAAATTTACCATAGTACAGAGTTATTTGAGAGAATTGTAATTAAAAAAATATGCATATATCGTCAAGTTAGATGAATATAAAAAGCAATGCATGAAGTGAAGAAACTTAAACAGCAACACTCTATTAACCACGCTACTGGCCAGGATGTATATATACGTCCACATTACCATGGATGTGAAGTGAATATTAAAATTGTAATACCATTGATATTACAATGAAATTTATGATGGATACGAAGCTTTTGAGGTCAAGGTCAACTACATTAACCACCTTACCGGCCATTAAAGATCAAGTATTTGATCTTTAATGGCCGGTAAGGTGGTTAATGTAGTTAATTTTATATTAACTAAACTTATAGTACAGGCAATTTTAACATAATGCATAGATTTTTGAAATCAAAATTTTAACACAACATGGACTCACATACCTCTTGAAGCTGTCTCTGAAGTTGTTGGGTCCTTTGTATTTCAGCTGTTAATTCTAATTGTGCTTTTTCTAGATGTACAATTTTTGATTCTAGTTCTTCTTGTAGCTGGTGTTTAATGCTTTGCTGCTCTTCCAAATGATGCTGCAATTCATTCAGTTCACTCTGAACCTATGAAAGTTAATATTTTATATATTAAAATCCAATATTAAACTTTTAAAATTAAAACCAAACATATTAAAATTTACAGGCTGACAACTCAGGAGTAATGGTTAAGCTGGAAAAGATGTTTAAACGTGGAATTCCAGGATGGACTGCAATATGAATATGATACACTATATGAGGGGGGGGGGAACATCATGGCTTTGCAAAGAAGATATCTTATCTTAGTGATTTATACACTTTCTATTATAAAGTGACAGCTGAGTCGGATAAAGGCAATGGCTATAGTATGATACTGATGGACTTCGCAAAAGCATTTGAGAGGATACTACAAGGAGTATTATTACATAAATGAGAGCAAATGAGGGTCAGACAAAGCTGAGGAGAAGGTTATGCGAGTGACTAATGGACAGACATAAGAGAGTAGTACATGGTGGAGGTGAATCAAAGAGAAGGTAGATGACTTTTGGTGTGCACAGGCCTCCTTACTGAGGATAGTCCTAGTGTTGTGTGTACATCAATGATAGCAGGAATGATCTGAGGGGAAATATCCAGCTTGTCAATGGTGCTAAATTGGACGGACAGACAGAGACAGAAATAATTAATAAAGGTGATGCAGAGATCCTGCAGGATTATGCACTTTGGTATGAAAAAAAAATATATCATCACTTGGATCTTAAGAAACACACTGACAAGCAGGGATAAGGAGGTTATTATCCCTTTCTATAAGGCTTTAATATGATTATGTCCAGATGTAGTCATATTTGGTTGATTGTTGGACAGACTTGGTTGCCAGGGTTTCTTGAGGATGCAGATGTGTTCAGGAGGATTCAGAGGGGAAGTGACTAAAGTGGTGACTTATTTGTGGAAAATAAGAGGTTTGCAGGTTACAAAGTTTACCTAATAGGAAGAAAGGGGTTTTGAAGTGTACATGTTAGCAAAGGATGTTAGGAGTAGATATTGTATATTTTTTCCTTGGAGTGGTAAATGAATGAACCCAGCTGTTTTTTATTTATAGCTGAATTAAGGCTACAAAACTAGTGTACTATGTCTATAAATTGTTATTGTTCTTCTAACCAGTCTGCCTGTTTTGCAGGATAAAAAATAACCCTGAATTTCTGGGAGGAAAAAAACTTCTCATCTCCAAATGAGAGCTAACTCATCTTTAATTGAAAATTCATTACAAAGTTCTTCATTTTAAACAGGATTCAGACTCAGTTCTTTCCATACAAACAGCATTTTCAATATTGACTGATATGTCAATATTAAAATATGGGCTCATTAAATGAGAGGAATAGGTTGGCAAGAGGCAGTCCTAAGTGCTTGGTCAGTGAACAACCTTAAGGAGAGATGTGATAGGCATATGTCAATAATGGTTAGTCGTGAAGTGACTTCACATGCAAATGTCATTTGCTTACACTTTATTCAAGTGTAAGCAAATGAAGTTTGCTTACACTTGAATAAAGAATGTAACCAAGAATATAATTTCTTGCCATCTTTAATTTATAGAATAACTGAGTAAAAAAAAAAACTTTCAACATCTATCTCAAATCCAGAGTATTTTAGTAATAAAGTGTGGCACCTTCTGATTACTTCTATACATGGAAATATGACTTCTGCATTACTTAAACCTTGAATCACTTCTGGGTCTGGCTACTACTGATGAGAACCCAATAAATGTCGAAACTATCCTGGGTAGTGGCCCTTTCCATAATGCATAGCATTATACATTTCTGTTAGGTTATGTGTGTTGCATTATGGGATATTAAGGCAATTGATGTGAAGTCATTAGCCTCTATATACGAGTTACCCAATCATGAAGTTACTTCACAAACAAACTTTGTTTTGGTTACAATTGAATAAAGGATTAAACCAAGAATATAATTTTTTGGCATCTTTAGTTTATAGTAACCATGTGGAAAAAATTTCAACATCTATCTCTAATATGGAGTATTTTAGTAATAAGATCTAACATCTTTTGGCTACTTGTATATGGAAATATGACTTCTGCATTATTTCAACAATGGTATCACTTCTGGGTCTGGCTCCTACTGATTAGACCTCAATAAAGGTTGAAGCTGGTCTGGGTAGCAGCCCTTCCCACAGTGCTTAGCATTATATATGTCCATAAGGATATGTGCTTTGCATTATGGGATACTAAGGCAATTGATGTGAAGTTAAAAGCTTCTATATACAAGTAGTCCACTCGTGAAGTGACTTTATGTGCAAACTTGGTTTGCTCACATTTGGATAAAGGATGAAACCAAGAATATAATTTCTGAGATCTATAATTTATAGCATAACCAAGTGAAATAACTTTCAAAGGCCATCTGAGAGATATCAAAAAACTCATCATCAGGTTCCTGACATGTATCCTCAAGGGGTGCACAGGATATGATAGTACTAGATGAAAAATTTACATCATTACTAACTTCCTATCTACAATTCTTCTCCAAATCAGTCTGTTACCTGTCAAGACTCCAACATTATCAGATCTTATATTTCTTTCTATCTTCTAAGGCACTTTTTGCTGTATCAATCCACCTATATCTTAGTCTTCCTGTAGGTCTTTTTCCTGCCAAACTAGAAAAACATTTGTTTTGATAATCTTTCCTCTCAAATTCTGTTTAAGTGTCCATACCACCTGAGATTAGCTCTGCAAACACATTCCTGGATGAAGACAATGTCCAGTTCTTTCCTAATATCTTTATTTTTAATATGATATATTGCCATTGATGACAATATCATGTTCATCTGTTCATGCCACTAATCTTTCTCAGAGCTCTCATATCTGAAGTCAAGTCTTTGGTCAAGTGTTTTACTTCTGACCAAGCTCTCAGATCCATAAGTTAAAATTGTTAGTTTTGAATACTGTCTTGTATACAACTAATTTAGTGTTTTGACTAATTTCTTTCTTATTCCATATACATTTATGCACTTGACTTCCTACCATACCAGCTTTCTTGATTCTATTGTCCATTTCCATATTTAATTTACCATCTTCACTAAAAATTGTGCTAAGTATCTGAAATGTTTTACTTGTTCTACACATTCTCCATTCATAATGCAGTTGATATTTTCAATGCTTCAGCCTATTTTCGTTGTCTTTGTCTTGTTATTGCCGACCTTCATACCATATCTTCTACATCAGTTATTCAATTTAGTCAAATAATCTTGCACTCTTGTAGTGGATTTATTTAGAGGTATAACATCATCTGCATAAAGCAAAGAACTGAGATTAACATCACCAACTTTGATATCAGGTTTAATACCACTTTCCTTCGTAATGTGATCCATATAGATAATGAATAACAGAGGGAATAACGTATATCCTTGTCTGACACCAGATTTAACATTAAACCATCTTCCTGTACTTCCTTCAATTCTAACTGCTGATTTACAACTCAAATAAAGACTAAGTATTGCTTGATATAATTTCCTGTTAACATCATACAAATGTAGCATTTTGAATAGCTTCTCTCTTGGGAATTGTCATATGCCTTTTCCAGTTCTACAAAACTTAAATACAAACGTTTATTATATTCCCATGATTTCTCAACTATTTGCTGTAAAGTGAAAATCTGATCCTGGCAGCCTCTATTTGGCCTGAATCCAGTTTGTTCTTCACCAAGCTTCTCTTACACAATCCTTCTCAACTGTTTCTCAAGTATACTTGATTAAATTTTACCAGGAACACTCAGTAGAGAAATACCTCTGTAACTTTCACATTCAGTTTTCTTTCCGTTTTTATATATGGGTACTATGACAGCTCTACTCCAATCACCTGGAATTCGTTCCTCTGTCCAGCCCTTCGGAACTATGCAGTGCAGCTACTGTAAGACATTTATACTTCCATAGTTCAGCATTTCAAGTCGATTACCATCTACTCCTGCCGCCTTTCCACATTTCAGGCTGTTGATGGCTTTTTCTACTTCAAGTATGGATATGTTCTTGACTGCATGCCTGTTGAGTGTTTTTTACCATTGTGCTACCACTGCTTGTTTCATTTAGCAATTTTTCGAAGTAATTACTCTGCACTTCAAGGATATCTTTTCTTCAGTTTTCATGTTACCTTTATCATCTCTAATTCGTTTTACAGCACTGTTTCCTCCATTTTTTACTTTTGTTTAGCTAGTTTTACAGAGTCTTTAGCTTTCTTACATTTGTCTCTGTATTCTCTATGAGTTCACAAGTTTACTTATTTGCCATGAGCTTTTGGATTATGCTTTCTTCTTTTCTTTTCTGCCTCTAACTTTCTGTGTTAAAAATCAGAACCCATGGGGATTCTGATTTTTCTATCAGTGTAGACAATCTCACCACATATCTCTCTGGCTGAATCAATCACTGTTTTCTTCAGAACTTGCCACTGAATCTCCATGGTTTGGTTTCCTGTTCTCAAACTCTTTTTTTAATTTTTTTCTTGAATAATGTTTGTGTATTTTAGTCTACAGTTCACATTTGAGAGCTGCTTCTTTTTATCAATATGAAATTTAATTTTATCCTGCTCAAGACTAAATGGTGATCACTACCAATCTCAAATCCACTGTACACTCTGGTGTCCTGCACCAGGAAGAAAACATCACTATCAACAATAACATAGTCAATGAGACTTTTCTTATTCCTTGCCTCTTCTCTGCATGTGAATTTGTGCACATTTTTATGTTGGAATTTATAATTTTATGTTGGATTAGTAATAACCAGTCCATGTCCTGAGCAGAAATCCAACAGGTATTTGCCATTACTATTAGCTTTGCTCTTTTCTCCAAATTTTCCCAAAATATTTTTGTATGTCTCACAATCATTTCCTACTCTGTCATTTAGATCCCCCAACAAGGATCAACTTTTTCTTTTCATTGTGTCAGTTGCTTTCTCTAAAGTCTCAAAAAATTCCTCCACTTCTACCTTAGTAGAACCTTCTGTGGAACCAGAGACACAAATAAGTCTCATTGTCCAGTTGCCCATTCTACTATTCACCCACATCACTCTACTTGAGATTGCCTTCCATTCAAGAAGATTAGCCTCGTATTTAGTGTTGAATACCATGGCTACTCCTTTACCTTGATTGTCATTGCCTGAATATAACATTTTGTATTTATTGCTCAGAAGGATCTCACCAGTTTTTGTCTGTTTTGTTTCTATCAATCCTATTATGTCAATCTGGTATTATCCAATTCCTCAGCTAGCTCCATTTCTTTGCCATTCAGGCTTTTTATGTTGATATTACCAATCTTGAACTCTGTTGATGTTGTGTTGGGGTGTGTTTCAGGATTTGTTCCAGTAGCTGACTTCTCGCTGTTTGCCCTGGTTCCCCTGGCGAAAACAATGTAGGGCCTTGTTTAACCGGGTGATGCTCCAGCTGGCATGAAATTCTGTCATGTTGTACCAACATTTTATATTTAGTTTAAGCAAATACAATAAGAATACAATTTGGTCAGCTAAATTCAAATTTCCAGCACATCCTTGTTTGTTCAGTATTCAGGTAGATACCTAACAGGGTGCACCACAAGAAGGTGATGATTAGACATTAGGTCAGAAGCCCTGGTCAGTTCTCCGCATTCTTTTAAAGGGACATTTGGTTGGCTGCAGTTAATACAAAGCTGAGCATTGGTGCTGATATCAATAGTAGTTCTTCAATAGTATATGAACAAGCTGAAAATAGAAGCGAAATCAAAGTGGAAGGCTTTATATAATCTTGGATTCATACATATGGAAGGTATGTATTCTATTTATATGACTATACTGGAGAAGGCAAAGAAAATTGGAGTGATGATTAAGGGATGTGAAGTTTAGGTGACATATTAAAGGTAAAGAACTGAGTAGAAGATAACTCAGATGAGAATGACAGAAAAACAAATTGAAAATACAAAGAAAATAACTGTGAATGACAATTTAAAATAGCTAAGAGTAAGATTTTATATAATTTTGGATTATATATTTGATGCAAGAGATTTACTCAGCTATATGACATAATTAAATCAATAGTTAGAAGTCGAGAGATACCAAAATAGAAAAAATACTATTTATCTTTTGAGTGCACAACTAATTTCATCTTCTTAGAAAACTTCATCAGGTGCATAACATGAAAAGGAGAAATACAATAATATACCTTATGAGATAAAGAACAAAAGAGAATCATTAACTTCTAATTCTAAGGTAAACTATTCATGAGTGTTAACTATTGAGATGGTTCAGGAACTCTTTTAAAGAATCTAGGTCATGATTCCAAATTAAGGAAACATTATCAATATACCTTTTCCCTAACCTTGGCTTTAATGGGAAGAAACCGATTACTTTTTCATCAGCTTTCTAAATATAAATTTGTTAATTTACCACAGAATTGGAAGTTAATGTCTCTCTACCATTCCTGGATGTCAAACTCGTTTATGTGTCAGGAATACTGAGGATCTCTATTTACATAAAAACCACACATACACCTATCAGATAATTGGCTATCCTAAACAGACTGTTCATTAGCATATTTTTAATCCACCTACTCACCTCACTGAAGATAGTACTGATGTGAAAAGCTTTATATCTCTACTGTATATCAGCTCCATTTTACCAAAGTTAGCTAAAATTCTCAAGAAATTTAAAATCCACACTTTTTCTTACTCTTCTTTTCAAACTCTGTTCCTTACTAGGTACACCTAAACTGAAACATGACAGCGTAAAGTATCCAGAAGTTTGCTGTCTTAGGTGTAACTGCAATGTACCCTATTTTAGTGAGACAGAGAAATCCGATGAGTTGTGTATGGAAGAACATGTGAGAGAAATCCGATGAGTTGTGTATGGAAGAACATGTGAGAGACATTACATGTGGCAGAACTAGAGCCAGTGCACCATCTAATTGCATTTTTAATTCTGTTTATTCTAAAGAAGAAGATTCTGTCATTCATCTAGTGATCTGGAACAAATCAGAAAACATTTTTAGATGCTACAATGAACTGGAGAGAAGAATTATGGAATCAACAGAAATAATCCTCAATAGTAACCTTAGCTATAACCTATCTGATTGTCACTCTTGAGAATGTGCCCACAATACTATGACATCCAACACTTTCTCTTTCTCTTTTCATGTTATGTACCTGATGAAGTTTTCTAAGAAGACGAAACTAGTTGTGTACTCAAATAATAAATAGTATTTTTTCTATTTATTATTTGATTTCTATTTAATGCCAAGGTAACCCTTGGCATTAAATTTATTTAATTTTATATATATATATATATATATATTGCTCAAAGACAAGATTGACAATGGATAAAAGCAGTAGCGAACTGAATTCCACAAGAGAAAAAATGACCATAATGCCGACCCAAATCATGGCGGATTGATGATATCAGATTTGAAGGGGTGACATGGGAAAGGAGAGCTATGGAGAGACAGTTTTGGAGTAATCTTGGAAAGGCTTTTATTTAGTCATCAGCAGGCAGAAAGTATCAATGTAATATCTTATAATAGTCTGCACTAGCATCAATAGTAATATCTGAAGAACAAAATAGAAAATGTTTTCCTTGTGCTATAAAATCCATCAATATATATCATGAACACAATCAGAGACATTCAAAAATACAACTAGCTAGTTGCTCATTATTATTAGGATTGTAGCACAATCCTAATAATAATGTAACACACAGCAAAGTGACAGCAACTGTCTTACCTTAGTAGACAATAGTTTTAGTTGTAGAAAATGCTTTTCTTCATAATTTAGAGTAATACATTTTTTAAATCCACCACAACTACACATTCCTACTTGCACATGCTACATTACATTAATCTCCACAATCATTGGGGTCCAATGGAAAATTACAAACAAGTTATATAAATAACTCCTGGAAAATTTATACATAGCTTAAGCAAATAGACCACTCTTGCATCTTACCAAAAACCAGATGAATTCATGAACATTTTAATGTTGAAACATGATGCTAGTGATGACTAGTCCCTGCCCTGGGCAAAAATCTAGCAGGCTTGTCACTGTTCCCTTTTTTTTTTTTTTTAGATGTTTCTTTCCCAATTTAGTGTTTAGGCCTTCAATATGAACCAAGTTCTTTCCTTTTTCTTTTTTTGGTCAACTCTTTCTTATGACAGAGAATTCCTTGTATTCCCTCCTGGAATGTTATATGGAACCAGAGACACTAAAATAAGTCTTATTGCTCAATTTTCTATTTTGAAATTGCACGAAATATGATTCTACATGAAATTGACTTCCAGTCAATTTTCCAGTAAACACTACACCTACTCATCCCTTTTCCTGATTTTCAGTGCCTGAATAATTATCCAATACTTACTCTTTATAAGGAGCATTGTTAGTTAGTCCCAATAACACAAATTATGTTGGCAATATATTTTTCTAATTATTCAGCTATTCTACTTCTTTTCCATTAATAGTCTTACATAGATGATGCTTATGCAAAAAAAAAAAAACTGAAAATATTTAGTTCTATTCTGTTGAGATGGCTTTAATAACTGACTTTTCACTGATAAAAATAATACTGGTCTTGAGGACTATACACTGAGTCAAAAGCCTGCAGCTGGTTCTCCACATTCCCAATAGGTTATGTTTGTCTTCTCCTTACCTAGCTCTAGCACTTAAGCAACCCCAATTTTAAGAAAAGTTTACAAAAATAGTCATAAAAATACTCCTATGAATTTTATTCTTTCAAATAAAATAAAAAAATATTACTTAAATATCTAGTTTCACTCAATTACATTGAAAAAAAAAAATGGGGGGGGGGAATCGGCAGTAAGTAAAAATATACGTTACAAGAATTGATATCATGTAGAATTTTTTGAGAATGCAGATGCAATATTTTTTCTAGATTGTCATGCTAAAAGTATATAGTTAAGTACACACCCAAACTGAAGTTTCTACCCCCCCCTACAATGTATATTTACATTGTAGGGGGGAGAGATATTTTTATTAACATGCATGAAATAAAAGCAAAATAACATGAATACCTTGTTTAAATTCAACCGAAGATCTAGTATATCCTTTTCTTTTTGCTGTAGTGCTTGCTGCATCTCTGAGCTATTAGATGATGAGTCGGACAACAATGCCTGCAACCTAAAAAAAAAAAAATTATAATTTAATATTTAATAATTATCCATCTTATTAATATAATTCAATAAAAAATATTGTATATAAAATTTTTGCTGGTATGGTTAGCCAAATGGCTAATGTGCCCATTCTCCAATGAATAAGCTAAAGATTCAAATCCCTCCATGGGAATGAATGTTTGCGAATTTCTTCCTATGGACGATGAATTACATTGTCTAATGTACAAAAACCACAATGCTTCTTGCTGAAGGCTTGAAGTAGCTTGTAAAAGTTCCATGTTTGGTCATGTTAGTGGCTAATTGGAGACAATACAGCACAAGGAAAGAATTAAAGTGTTTATTGATGCTTCCAACATCTTATTTCAGTTACTGAGACATCAAAAAGTACAATATATATTGTAACACACCCACAAGAAATACAAGGTCAAGTGAAACTTAGCAGACTAAAGTCTAGAATCCTAATTAGGAAGGTGTTAATTGGAAACTTAGGTTGTACAACTGGATGTCTAAGAATTAATGTTTCCATATTTGGAAAATTTAACATATCCATATTTATTTAAATTAGGCTGTGTTTAAGTGTAGCTGCAAAATCTAAAAAAAAAGAGTTTCACTTTTGAACTTGTTGAGGGGAGTGTAGTTTTCCCCCCTATTTGATCTGTATTTAGTGTCCGACACAGGGTCTACTATACCAGACTGTCTACAGTCATAATTATAATTATATAAATTAAAGATACCAAGAAATTATATATCTGGTTTAATCCTTTATCCAAGTGTAAGCAAACAAAGTTTGCGCCTGAAGTATTTTCAGGACTGGGGCAACTGGAGGTAAAGGTGGTACTGACTTCACATCACTTGCCTTAGTATCCCATAATGCACATCTCCTTGCGGACGTGTATAATACTATGCATTATGGGAAGGATCACTACCCAGAGGTAATACCAAGGTTGAAGTAATGCAGAAGTCGTATTTTCCAATACCAGTTGCCAAAAGGTGTCACATCTTATTATTAAATTACTCTGGATTAGAGAAAGGTTGTTGGAAGTTTTTTCACTTGGTTATACTATAAATTAATGGTCGAAACCAGTCTGGGGGTAGTGACCCTTCCCATAATGCATAGCATTATACATGTCTGCAAGGAGATGTGCTATGCATTATGGGATACTAAGGCAAGTGATGTGAAGTCATTAGTTTCTATATATGAGTTGCCCCAGTCCTGAAAATACTTCAGGCACAAACTTTGTTTGCTTACGCTTGGATAAAGGATTACACCAAATATATAATTTCTTGGTATCTTTAATTTATAGTATAACCAAGTGGAAAAAACTTCCAACAGTCCTAATTATATATTTATTTAAATTTTTTTATATTCTTCTAAGTGGATGGTAGCTGAATCTTCCAGTCTATCCACAGCAGGCCAACTTGCACAAATATGGAACTCTATACATGGGAACTGAAAGGAAAGAGCTGGCCCTTAGAATGAATAAGAACAGCCAGTCTCAAGAGGTTCTTGAAAGCAGTGCACAACTGTTTTTTTTTTTTTTTTTTTTTTTTTATTCTGAAGAGAATATTGAGGATTGGGAAAGGATAAAGTATTTTGCTGATTCTGTGGAAATTGTAGCCATTAGCTAGGAGAATGTAGTGCATATGGTTAATTCAGTTGTAAGGGAAGCCTTGGAACAAACACTAATGGTTTACTGGTTATAGTTTTAATAATATATACTGTTGAAAGAGGAGAAAGATAGAAAAGTTTGTGAATATATCTGCTTTTATGAGCAGGCTTTCTGTATACAGTAAAAGAAAGATTATCATTAAGAAAACATGTAACTTAAGCATCTGGCCTCTACAGACTGCTATTAGTTTCATTTTTCTGTAAACAGTCTTAGATGTTGAAAAAAACTTCAAGATTTGTCAAATGAAATTGAGGAGTGCAGCATGCTGTCATCCACAAAACTGTATATTGGGTTGGTGGACAATTGAAGTAGGCCGCTGATATACAGGAGGAAAAGGGTTGGTGAGAGATAAAGCTTTTGGAACCATAACATTAGTTGAATAGTGAGAGGATAAGGTACTATTGCATGTAGCATGCATCCAGTCAGAAAGCTAGCAATCCAATTGTAGAATCATGAGATAGACTTAATAATGGGAGTTTGATTATTAGGCCCTTGTGCCAGACCAAGTTGAAAGCTTTGGAGATGTACAACTGCTTGAATTTCACCAAACTTCTCCATGGCATTTGTCCAGAGATGGGTGATGTATGAGCAGATTTCCAGTTTATCAGGAGTGGCAGAATCCATACTGGCTGTCATTTGTTAGCTGGCTGACTTCAAGGTAGTGTAGGAGATGAGATTTTAATAGTTCTCTCCATTACCTTAGAGAGGACTGAGGTGAAAGAGACAGTGTGACAGTTTGATGGTAGTGATTTGTTACCCTTCTTGGGAATGAGTTGAACATAGGTCACTTTCCAGGCTGTGGGATGGATGTCAATGGAGAACATAAACAGACAATACATGAAAGGAGGTAGTTCTGATGCACAAACATTGAAGATAACTGGAGGAATGCCCTCAGGACCAGGAGACTTTTTAATGGCTAATTCGTACAATATTCTTTTGATCTCTTTCTGGTTAAAGGAGGCATTGAGTATTGAGCAGCTGGAATAGTTGGGGAAGGGGAGGGGGGGCATTTACCAGGATTAATTATGCATGCATTGGAGCAAATGTATGAAGCCAGCAGATTGCCTTTTTCTGTGGGTGATGATGCAACGGAGAAGTGTTAAGCAAAATTTACAACCAGTTTGGCAGGAGATCAAAAGGCCTAGCTGCCATTTGGACAAGATGTAAGTTTCCTGTATTTTACTCTTTCAAACTCTGTTTTGGAAGCAATGATAGTTTTCTTGAAGCTGTTTCTGGCTTGAACTTAAGCACTAAAGGAAGATGGATTTCATGATGTAAGTCAGTTTTGGTATGCTTGATTTTTTGCTTGTACAGCCTGAGCACACCTTTTCAAGAACTAAAGCTTGGTTATGGGATGGCAATTCAGAGTAATGTGGGAATGCATGTTTCCTTGCCAGTAAGGATTACTTGATAATTCAGTGCATACAATTGGACTCTAAGGCCAAAAACAATAGTCACAGATATGGAGTCACCCTTAGGTCAAAAAGAGTCAAAGAATGTGTAGTTGAGGAAGCTGAAGGCTTGGTAAACTGGAGATGGTAGTGGACACTATCAAAGTTATAGCTGAAGCCATAGATGTTGAAATGAATATAGAAGGCTCCATGGGGCATACATTTGACTGCATGGATTGTGCATATTTTCTATACAGTGCATTCATACTGGTTTCCATTGGCTAATAATAGTGCCACTTGATTTTTGAACACTTTCATTGTTTGTAGTCGTTGATCTAGCTGTTGTCTCCATTTTGGCATTATTCTTCTGGTAGTTTTGCAGTTAACTTTATTCTCTCTCTGGGCAAAAGTTAGGTCAAGCCAAGTTTGTATGCACAACTGGGGGCAAGTGCCTTTGGACTTGTTAATCACTGTTATTAGTTTTTATGTACTTGTCAGTGTAGGTCTCAAGTCACTTACATGAAGCAGGAAGTTCATTCCATCCTTTCTTTTATTCATGGATTTGAAATGGTGGTACCTAACAATATTTCTGGGATCTAAGCTGCATTTTCCTATTAACTTAGTGATATCATCCTTTAGTGATTCACCAGTTTCCAATGGAAAGTTCAGAATGATGCTATTGAATTTCTTGTTTTCAGCTTCAATCGAGTCATGTACCATTGACAAGATGAGGTTACTGAGTTTGTTAATGTCACTAGGGAAGAGTGCATGTGTTGCAGAACTGTTGTCAAGCAATTGGGACATAGCTTTCAATATTCTGATTTAGTAGAATGAATCTGTGTTAAGATGCCATTTGTGCTTTTGATGCATTTTCCCAGGTTCATAAGCTGCTTTACTGAAGGGAGACACAATGAACAAAAGAAAGACTGCTGAGGTCGATGAGTTGTTTATGTGCCAATTCTTCTATTTTCTTGCAGCAAGCATGCAGCCAGTTGCAACAGAAATCATACACAAGACGTTTTTATTTGTTGGTAATATCTAGTTTGCAACTGTAGTAGTTTATATCATTAATGGGTTTGTCTGTGTTGGTAAAATCTGAAGTGTCTGCTGTTGCTGTCATCTTTGATTTGCACAGTGGACAGAGTGCCTGAATGTGACTGATATTTAATTGAGCAAGTAAACCGATGATGCATTCTAAGTACATATTCAGCTCATTAGTACCCGCTATTGTGATTTCTGTTTATTCAATATTTTGGAGGGAAAATATAGGAGCACAGGTTTAGATGAATTTGTTCCCAGGTGCCACCTGCGTAATATGTGGAATATACAGATCTCTTTTCATATCTAATGTCTCACTTATGCAAACATTCATGACATGCATAAACTGGACGAACACACAATCATCTCCATGATTATGTATATTTGTATCATTAATATAGCTGCATAATGTAGGTACTTTTTTACATATATTATTATTATTCCTCTCATCATTACCGTATTTACTCAAATATAACTTGCACCCCTAATTTTACTTTATGAAAAAAGAAATTAAAAAGTTTCACACATACCTCACACATGAAAAAAAATAAAAAATAAAAAATAAACACTTTCATGTTTGGGTGATAACTTACTCCCCGTGATAAACAACAGCTGAAGTGAGTCATAAAATGCTTCTCTCTTCATCAGTGTGATGAGGTGGGAGCATATATTTGGATGATCCTGATTTTAAGCTGGGAGTTTATTTTAAGTGTGATTTCTATTATTCTTTCATCTGTATAATTAAATTCTTCTATAAGGTGTGTAATCATAATCATCATCATTGTGCATATCAAGGATTTAGGCCTAGCATGGCCTGTTCCGGCCTTAGAAGTCATCGTTGAATCGTTTAAGAGGACGTCCTGGTTTTCTTTTTCCTAATGGCTTGTACTTTAAGGCTTTTTTTTTTTTTGGTATGTAATTGTTTTCTTAATTAGAAATCCAACTCAGTATTGTCCTTTAATTTTCCCATAATAGTATAAGTAATTTCCATTTTTTAGTTTAAATGTTCATCCTACCTGCGAACTTCACTTAAACCTATGATGTCCCATTTAATATGTTTTAGTTATTGCTGCAATATGGTAAAGTCTTCCTCTTCTTTAAGTGTTCGACAATTAAATGTTCCTATATAGAAGAAAAGAGGATTGCACTGATTATTGTTATATTTCTGAATTCTTGGGACTTTTCCAGTATTGCTTATTATTTGGGAAAGCTTCTCCACTGCATCATGCTCTGGCCTCCATAAATGGTTTCGATCAGAGTAGTCATATAGTTGGGGAAATTTACTCACATCCAGTGTTTGCTCATTTTGGCCATGGGCTTTATGGCCTTTCTTTTTTCTTCTTGGCATTATAGTGGAGGGGTTGTGGCCTAATCTTCCATGCTGGCTACATAACGTCTTGGGAGATAGATTTTAAAGCTTTCTGTCAGTTCTTTGCTCAGTATCAACTTTGCCATTGCTTATTATGACACCATGTTTCCCATGGAGGCATGATACTAAGACTTCCTGGGTATGGCCCTCCAGACTTCACTGAAATATTGGCAGTGCCATCTATATCAGTTCCATCAGGGTTTTTAACCATGTTGTAGGTTGCCAGCCCACCATGGAAATCCATCCGAGGCTTAACTGTGCTAAACATGCTTCAAGCATGACTGATGGCTAGTCAGCTAAGATCCTGGTAGGAGAACACAGTTAACCCTTCACAATTTTTGTGAAGATGCACGATTATTTAAAATAGACAGTGAGGTAGAAACAAAGCTGGTATGATGAATATCCAGCCAAATAACTAAACAAGCAGTATAGACAATGCTCAAAACAATTTTAAATTATGGATCCCAGAGTTTCGATAAAAGCTAATCAAAGACCACAGATCAGAGAATGAGAGTTGTAACAAAAAAACTCGTGGCACTAATGGCAAAATCACATTAAAAATGCTGTTTAAAAGAAATTTAGAATACAAACATTTAGATGTGATTATGGTGGAGACCTGACAAGAATCGGATTAATTTCAGAAAAAATTGTTAAATAGGAACCTACTAATAATTCACACTTATTCATGTATTACTATCATAGAATCCAATGCAGCATTTGAAGGTATGTATCAGGAATCTGATGGTGGTTATAATGAAAATCTGGTTAAGCTACAGATGGTGCTGAAAGAATAAGTAATAACACTTATGCAGTCCACTGCAAAATAGCATTGACTTCATTCTGTTTGAGTGTTAGAGACAATCTCTACAAAAAATTCTCAACATTATGCATTTTGATGTTTCAGTTCCAGATCATGTGTTTGTCTAATCCAATGTAAGTGTGGTCTTCTATGCTTTACCTATTTAGCTTATGAATGTGTAATTATGCCAATTTTGTATCTTAGTCATGGAGTATGAACTCATCATGATGAATTTTTCACATATGTAATATGTCCATCAATATTTGTAGTACATATCTTCTGATCAATCACAACCCACTATAGACTAAGATCATGACTCTTCACTCTATCCGTTTCTAGAAAGTAGGAAGAAACTGCATCGACCTTTTTTAATAGCAAGGATGGCCACAATAAAACATATTTGGCACACTGTCAGGACCACTTTTGAATGCTTTTACCAAATGGAAATTTTCACAGGCAATGCTACTACTCTGCAGGCTTTATATATATAAACACACATTCAACTTATTGGCTTTAAAATATGTAAGAAAGTTTTAAAGCGAATAAAAGTTTAGCAGCTCTCAGATGTGAACTGTAGATTGAAATACACAAACATTATTCAAGAAAAAAATAAAAGAGTTTGAGAAAAGGAAACAAACCTTGGAGATTCAGTGGCAATTCCTGAAGAAATCATTGATGAATTCAGCCAGAGAGGCATGTGGTGAGGTTGTCTGTAAGGATAGAAAATTCAGAACTCCATGTGGACACAGGAAGTTAAAGAGACAGTGAAGGAAAAGAAGAAAGCATATGAAAAGTTCCTGGCAAATAAGTCTGTCTGTGCTCTTAGAGAATACACAGACAAATGCAGGAAAGCTAAACACTGTGTAACACTAGCTACACAAAAGTCATGGGAAGACTTTGGTAAGAACATAGAAAATAAATATCAAGAAGGTGGTAAAATATTCTGGAGGCTGTTGAAAAAGCTTAGAAATGGAAGAAAGAGTGCTGTAAAAGGAATCAGAGATGATAAAGGTGATATGAAAAATGGAGGAAAAAAGATATCCCTGATGTATGGTGTAATTACTTTGAAAAATTGCTAAACGAAATAATCAGGGACAACACAGTAGTAAAAAACACTATGAGAGCTCCTCTCCAATCAGGAATATATATCTATGCTTGAAAAAGTCTGAAATGTGGAAAGGAAGCTGGAATAGATGATATTCGACCAGAAATGCTCAAGTGTGGAGGTATAAAATTCTTACAGTGACTTCACTGTATAGTTCAGAGGGCCTGGACAGAGGGATGAATTCCAGATGATTGGCGAGGAGCTCTCATAGTACCCTATTATAAAAAGGGAAATAAAACTGAATGTAAGAATTAGAGGTATTTCTCTACTGAGTGTTTTGGTAAGATTTATGAATGTATACTTTGTGAAAGATTGTGGAAGGGAAGCTTGGTGAAGAACAAGCTGGATTCAGGTAAAATATAGGTTGTCAGGATCAGATTTTCATTTTACGACAAATAGTTGAGAAATCGTGATGCACCCTGTTGGGTATCTACTTGGATACTGAACGAATGACTATGGGCTGGCAATTTGGGATTTAGCCGACCAAATTGTATTCTTATTGGTTAAACGAAAATAAAAAATGATGGTACAACATGACAAAATTTCATGCCAGCTGGGGCGTCGCTTGGTTAAACAAGGCCCCCGTTGTTTTCGCCAGGGAACCAGGACGAACAGTGAAAAGTCAGCTACTGGAACAAATCTGAAAACAAACCCCAACTCAACATCACAAGAGCTAAAGATCGGTACTATCAACGTAAGAAGCCTGAATGGCAAAGAAATGGAGCTAGCTGAGGAATTAGATAAGTACCAGATCGACATAATAGGGGTGACAAACAAAAAAGACCAAAACTGGTGAGATCTTTCTGAGCAATAAATACAAAATGTTATATTCAGGCAATAACAATCAAGGAAAAGAAGGAGTAGCCATAGTATTCAACACAAAATACAAGGCTAATCTTCTTGAATGGCAGTCAGCCTCAAGTAGAGTAATGTGGGCAAATATGAGAATGGGGAACTGGACAATGAGACTTATTTGTGCCTATGGTCCCACAGAAGGTTCTACTAAGGTAGAAGTGGAGGAATTTTTTGAGGCTTTAGAAAAAGCAACTGACACAATGAAAAAGGAAAAGTTGGTCCTTGTTGGGGATCTAAATAGTAGAGTTGGAAATGATTGCGAGACATACAAAAATATTTTGGGAAAATTTGGAGAAAAGAGCAAAGCTAATAATAATGGCAAATATCTGTTGGATTTCTGCTCAGGACATGGACTGGTTATTACTAACACCATGTTCCAACATAAAAATGTGAACAAATTCACATGGAGAGAAGAGGCATGGAATAAGAAAAGTCTCATTGACTATGTTATTGTTGATAGTGATGTTTTCTCCCTGGTGCAGGACAACAGAGTGTACAGAGGATTTGAAATTGGAAGCGATCACTATTTAGTCTTGAGCAGGATAAAATTGAATTTCATATTGAAAAGAATAATATGTAAGAAAGTTTTAAAGCGAATAAAAGTTGAGCAGCTCTCAGATCTGAACTGTAGACTAAAATACACAAAGATAATTGAAGAAAAAATGAAAGAGTTTGAGAACAGGAATCAAACCTTGGAGATTCAGTGGCAAACTCTGAAGAACACATTGATTGATTCTGCCAGAGAGGCATGTGGTGAGGTTGTCTGCAAGGATAAAAAACTCAGGTTAAAGAGGCAGTGAAGGAAAAGAAGAAGGCATATCAAAAGTTCCTGTCAAATAAGTCAGCTTGTGCTCTTAGAGAATACAGAGACAAATGCAAGAATGCTAAAGAGTGTGTAAAACTAGCTAAAGCTAAACAAAAGTCAGGGGAGGATTTTAGCAAGAATATAGAAAATAAATATTAAGAAGGTGGCAAAATATTCTGGAGGCTGTTGAAGAAGATTAGGAATGGAGGAAAGAGTGAGACAAATGCAAGAATGCTAAAGAGTGTGTAAAACTAGCTAAAGCTAAACAAAAGTCAGGGGAGGATTTTAGCAAGAATATAGAAAATAAATATTAAGAAGGTGGCAAAATATTCTGGAGGCTGTTGAAGAAGCTTAGGAATGGAGGAAAGAGTGCTGTAAAAGGAGTTAGAGATGATAAAAGTGACATGAAAGCGGGAGAAAAAGATATCCTTGAAGTATGGAGTAATTACTTTGAAAAATTGCTAAACGAAACAAGCAGTGATGATAGCACAGTGGTAAAAAATACTGACCAGGCATGCAGTCAGGAATACATATCCATACTTGAAGTAGAAAAAGCCATCAAAGGATTGAAATGTGGAAAGGCAGCAGGAGTAGATGATATTCGACCAGAAATACTCAAGTATGGTGGTATAAAAGTCTTACAGTGGCTACACTGCATAGTTCAGAAAGCCTGGACAGAGGGACGAATTCCCGATGATTGGAGTAGAGCTCTCATAGTATGCATGTAAAAAAAGGGAAATAAAACTGAATGTGAGAATTACAGAGGTATTTCCCTACTGAGTGTTCCTGGCAAGATCTATGCATGTATACTTGAGAATCGGTTGAGAAGAATTGTAGAAGAAAAGCTTGGGAAAGAATAAGCTGGATTCAGGCCAAATAGAGGCTGTCAGGATCAGATCTTCACTTTACGACAAATAGTCGAGAAAGCATGGGAATATAACAAAGATCTGTATTTAAGTTTTGTCGATTTGGAAAAGGCAATGACAAGGTGCGAAGAGAGAGATTTTAAATATACAGTTATATGATGTCAATGGGGCATTATATCAAGTGATACTTAGTCTTCATTTGAGATGTAAGTCAGCAGTTAGAATTGAAGGAAGTACAGGATGGTTTAATGTTAAATCTGCGGTGAGACAAGGATGTACATTATCCCCTCTGTTATTCATTATATATATGGATCACATTATGAAGGAAAGTGGTATTAAACATGATATTAAAATTGGAGATGTTAATGTCAGCTCTTTGCTTTATGCGGATGATGTTATACTCCTAAATAAATTTGCTACAAGTCTGCAAAATTCTCTGACTAAATTGAATAACTGTTGTAATAGATATGGTATGAAGGTCAGCAATAAAAAGACAAAGACAATGAAAATAGGCAGAATCATTGAAAATGTCAACTGTGTTGTGAATGGAGAACCTGTGGAACAAGTAAAAGATTTCAGCTACTTAGGTACGATTTTTAGTGAAGATGGTAAATTGAATATAGAAATAGACAACAGAATCAGCAAAGCTGATATGGTGGGAAGTCAATTGAATAAATTCATATGGAATAAGAGAGAAATTAGTCGGAACACTAAATTAGCTGTATACAAGCCAGTGTTCAAACCAGTTTTAACTTATGGATCTGAGAGCTGGGTCAGAAGTAAAACACTTGACCAAAGACTAGAAACCGCAGATATGAAAATCCTGAGAAAGATTATAGGCATGAACAGATGGCATCAATGGCAATATCGTATTAAAAACGCGAATATAAGGAAAAAACTTGACATTGTCAGCATCCAGGAATGCGTTAGCAGAGCTAATCTCAGGTGGTATGGTCACCTAAACAGAATGGGCGAAGAAAGAATAGCAAAACAAGTGTTCTCTGCCAGGTTGGCAGCAAAACGACCCAGAAGAAGACCAAGATATAGGTGGATTGATATGGTATAAAGTGCCTTAGACAATAGAAATATAAGATCTGATAATGTTGGTATCTTGACAAGTAACAGACTGATTTGGAGGAAAATTGTAGATAGGAAGTTAGTAATGATGTAATTTTTTTTTCATGTAGTACTATCATATCCTGTACACCTCTTGAGGGTACATGGCAGGAATTTGATGATGATAGTTGAGAAATCATGGGAATGTAAAAAAAATCTGTATTTAAATCCTTTAACAGAATGGGAAAGGAAATTTTATCAAAACAAGTGTTCTGAGCATTTTGGCAGAAAAAGACACAGAGAAAGATCAAGATATAGTTGGATTGATACAGTAAAAAGTGCCTTAGAAGATAGAAATACAGAGTCTGTCTAAGAAAAGTATACACATATTAAGAAATGTCATCTATGGACTTTTTTCAAAATTCAATTGAATTGCAATCATGTAGTATGATGTTCTCTCAAAATATGTTGTTACTCACATGAATACTAGCATCGTGACAGGTAGGACAGTCAAACAAAATGGCCGAGGCACGTATGTCATTGGAGGAACATGACCATTTTAAAGTGGTATTTCAAATTTGAGAGTGTTGTTGACGTTCAATGACAATGCAGGCACGAGTTTGCAACACAACCTCCAACATGCCTGACAATTGCATGTATTCATGATAAGTTTGAGACCCATTGTACCGTGTGTGATGGGCACCAAGGAAGATCTGGGAGGCCTCGCATAGCAACAAGTCATGCTTCCTCGGCTATAGTGTTGAAACAGTTTACATGCTCACCACAGAATTCTACCACACAATATGCATGTGAAACAGGAGTTAGCAGTGCAAGCATACGCTGCATTCTTAAAGTTAAATGGAAAGTTTACATCCTAAGATTATTACATGCAATGAATGAAGATGATCCTGATTGAAGAATGCAGTATTATGAGTGGTTTCAACACATGGTAGATGAGGATGAGGAGTATGTGAGGAAGATGGTTTGATCTAATGAAGCACAATTTAAGCTTAATGGAACAGTCAATTGGCATAATTGTGTTTACTGGGCTCCAGAAAATCCAGGAGTTCATGTGTGGCAAGGCAGTCAACTTACCAGTGCTCAATGTTTGGTGTGGATTTTCATCTAGGGATTTAAGGACCGTTCTTCTTTGAAGGTACTGTTACTGGCCAAGTGTATCTAGACGTTCTACGTACATTCATTTTACCTGCCATTCATGCACTTTATGGGAATGATCAATTTCTCTTCCAACAAGATGGCACACAACCACACTACAACTGAGACATGAGAGCTTACTTCAATGAGAGTTTTCAGGGAGGACAATGAGGATGTATTGGAGCAGTTGAGTTCCCCACGTTTCCCTGAATTAACACTCTTGGACTTCTACCTATGGGGGACTCTAAAGGATGTAGTGTATCGTGGAAAACCAGCTACACTGGTGGCCCTTCGGAAAGAAATTGAAATGGCATGCACAGCAATTCCTCAGGACACTTTGGCCAACGTCGCCCAAGCAGTAGTTCGCCATAATAATACGTGTCTAGACACTAATGGTAACCACTCTGAGCACCTCATCTAAATGTAGAAGTCAAAGGTAACTTGTATTCATCCCTTGATGTCTGTATAAATTAACTATTACAATTTTTATACAGGTTTTTCTTTTTCTGAAGTGATTGTCAGACATAAAAAAATATTTTCGGAAAATTTGGAGAAAAGAACAAAGCAAATAATAATGACAAATACCTGTTAGATTTCTGCTCAGGACATGGACTGGTTATTACTAACACCATGTTCCAACATAAAAATGAGCACAAATTCACATGGACAGAAGAGGCAAGGAATAAGAATATTCAAGAAAAATTGAAAGAGTTTGAGAACAGGAACCAAACCTTGGAGATTCAGTGGCAAGCCTTGAAGAAAGCCCTGATAGATTCAGCCAGAGAGGCATGTGGTGAGGTTGTCTGCAAGGATAGAAAAATCAGAATTCCATGGTGGACACAGAAAATTAAAAGAGGTAGTGAAGGAAAAGAAGAAAGCATATCAAAAGTTGTGGGCAAATAAGTCTGCTTGTGCTCTTAGAGAATACAGAGACAAACATAAGAAAGCTAAACACTGTGTAAAACTAGCTAAACAAAAGTCATGGAAGACTTTGTTAAGAACATAGAAAATAAATACCAAGAAGGTGGCAAGATATTCTGGAGGTTGTAGAAGCAGCTCAGAAATCGAGGAAATTCCTGACTGTATTCCTGAGTGTTTTTTACCACTTTGCTATCACTGCTTGTTTCATTCAGAAATTTTTCGAAGTAATTAATTACTTCATACTTCAAGGATATCTTTTTCTCCAGTTTTCATGTCACCTTTATCATGTCTAGTTGTAAAAAGAACTAGACATGATAAAGGTGACATGAAAACTGGAGAAAAAGATATCCTTGAAGTATGAAGTAATTACTTCGAAAAATTTCTGAATGAAACAAGCAGTGATAGCAAAGTGGTAAAAAACACTCAACAGGAATACAGTCAGGAATACATATCCATGCTTGAAGAAAGCATGGATATGTATTCCTGAAAAAGAAAAAGCTATCATGGATATGATAGCTTTTTCTATCATATCCATGATAGCTATCATAAGCTTGAAATGTGGAAAGGCAGCAGGAATAGATAATATTCGACCAGAAATGCTGAAGTTTAGAGGTATAAAAGTCTTACAGCGGCTGCACTGCATAGTTCAGGTCTGGACAGAGGGACGAATTCCTGAATATTGGAATAGAGCTCTCATAGTACCCATATATAAAAAGGGAAATAAAACTGAATATGAGAATCACAGAGGCATTTCATTACTGAGTGTTCCTGGTAAGATTTATGCAAGTATACTTGAGAAACGGTTGAGAAGAATTGTGGAAGAAGAGCTCGGTGAAGAACAATCTGGATTCAGGCCAAATAGAGGCTGTCTCTAACAGATCTTCACTTTATGACAAATAGCTGAGAAATCATGGAAATATAATAAAGATCTGTATTTAAGTTATGTAGATCTGGAAAAGGCATATGACAGGGTACTGTTGTGATGACTCTTTTCTGTCGTGTTCTAATTCTATCTAGTTTCAAGTCACTTTTATGAATAATACAACTAATTACGAAATGATCACCGATCCAAAAGTAGGGAAATTTATATTTATACTGCGCCACCCTATTCTTAGATTAGTCTATATAAATAGTAGGATCAGTTCTAAATTAAGTTAACAGTCATCTCATTAGGCCGAATCATCTATTATCATTTTTACTTGGGGTTCCCGCAAGATCCGAATATTTATGAACGGTGCAATAATAAGGAATTCAGGCAAACACAATATTTAGATCAACAAAATAAAACATTTAATATATGAAATGGTCAACAAATACAAGAACTCTATTTTAAAATGGAACTATACAATTAACTTAACACATCTTCTTAGGTCACTGATGCTAATTCAATGTTCTAACTTTCATATACTATTCACAGTCTCAAAAACACAAATCTTCTTATCTCAAGTTAATATAACAATTTCATATCTTATTCAGTCTTCACAAATCTATCAGCTCAATGTTTATATTCACAGCAGGCAATAAACTACGTAAGGTATATTCCAAGCAAATATATTCCCGGGCCTTGAGCATCGGAGGTATATTACAGTTAATGCTAGAATAGAGAAACTTATACAACTACTCTTACCAGACAAATTCTTCAATACATCAAATTATTGAGAGAGCACTTATGAATTAACTTAATTAACATTAGCGGAACACACATGACAAATATTCTCCATAGTTTAAACTGTATTACTGTAAGTCGCACTTCACTATTCCAAACAACAGTAATTAGGTACTAATATCTTTTCCTGTTCACTTTTCTCCAAGTAATCAATATAACCTTTTCCTAGGGCAACATAGAATTTAATCGTAATCCAGATTAACTAGAACTAATCAGAATTTTCGCATTGACTGTCCAGTTTCCTTTTATCTGATTACGGCATCAACCTTTCTTCATAACAACAGCAGTTTTCGCTTATAACATTAAACTTTATGTTTCACTACTTATAGGTTCACTTCCGAACACTATACTCATAAATCTCTGCCCTGAGGATTATATAATGTTGGTTCCGCAAAACTCTCTCCTCCTTCTTAATAATAATTCTTCACTATCTCTCTCTATCTTATCTATGACCTCCCTCTTCTCTATATATCTATCTATCTGACCTTCACTCCCACCTTACGTTCGAACGCCACGCTCTACTCCACTCGTGGTTGTTTACGCGTGCGTCTCCATGACAACAGACTGCACGTAAACATTTCGCTAATGTAATGTATGGTCTAATATTATTCATGAGTGATTACATAACATTAAATATTTCACAAAATAAAACAACAGAATATTTAAGCTACTTCTTTAACTTTTTGATTACGTATAGAGTTAAATATAAATTAACACTTTACGTTACACCACATATATTTAGTTATACAAAATTCTAAACATATTATTTTATAAACTAATAATAGGTCAAGTTTTGAATAAATATTTAATTAGTAATTCTTAATTAAGGAATAATAAACAATTTTATATAAACCATGATTAATATTTAATAAGCCATGTTAAATGTGAATGAAAATAATAAATTACATAACATAGCTTCATTCACAATTTAACATAGGCTCACCCTTTCTTTGAAAAATTTTTATTGTAAGAAAAATTTTTCTTTTTACACTAGGCTCTTTTAAAAAAAAAACTTGATTACAGATTTCTTTTTCGATTTTTTAAGTAATAGCCAGTTTTACTAAAACTTGGTTCTTTATTATGTTTTGTGCCTTTATTCTCTTTCACTTTATCATCAATTCTCTTATTACTATTATTATCACTTTCTGCATGTCTTTCAAGTTTGTAGTATAGGATTCTCTTCTTTGAATTAAATTCACGTTCTCCATTATTAGAATTAAGTCTTTGTTGTCTCACTACCTGGCGGTTTGTTCTACGATATAGATTAGGCATTTTACCAAAATTGACTTCAACCTTTAGTTTACTATCAGTGGTAACTTCTTATTTGGGCTTTGTCACTACTACTTTTTGTTCATCAGTAAAAAGAGGAGTATCAGATTGAATATGTACATAAGAGTTATCACCACTATCTCTATTAGATGATTGATTCACAGCTGATTTTTCTTCAGTAGATGGTCCTGATTCAAGTGGCAATCTAAGCTGTTTTGTTTGATACTTAGACTTATCATAATTATGAATTTCATTTCTTCTAGTACATCTCCTTTTGTTCATCAGGGTTATTTCCTCCTTAGAAAAGTCACAAGAAAATTTATATCTTGCTAAGAAGTTTGTTCCCAAGATAATGTGAGAACTTAGATTGGAAGTAGTGGGGACAACAAGTAGGTCTTGCCACACGTACAGTCCAAATTCTGGCAGGTATATTCTTGCTCGAAGCTTTTCATATGCCACAAAGTTTGAGTCTGAGAGAGAAGTAATCCTTACAGGTTGTCTCAGCTTGGCAGTGCTCTTCCACAGTTTGTTTTTTAATGTTAGGAAATAATCCATCCTGATGGTAGAGGCATTGCATCCTGTATCTAATAAGATGTCACATTTAGAACCCAGGATTTCTCCTCTAACTGTCATCATTCTTTCATTAGGTGCCTGGTGTTTCTGAATTCCATTATTTCTTCTGTGGTTCACATATCCAAATTTTGAATTCCATCTGTTGTTATAGTAATTTTCTTTGTTATGGAAGCAGTTCCTGGCATAATGTCCAACTTTGTTGCAATTGTAACACCTAAGAGGATTTCCTTGCTTTATCTCTGTCTTGGATTGAGGAATAGTAGACATTTGTTGTCTAACATCATTTAATCCTCGCATTACCCTATCTAGACTACTTAAAATAGGTTGACTTTGTTGTTCAATTTGATGTTTGATCATCTCATCAATTTTAATTGTAGTGGGATTTTGATTTTCTTGAGATTTCAGAGTAATAGCTGATAACTGTCTCACAACTTCATTAAGACTATCCATTATAGGCTGATTTAACTTATTCACTTCCTGGTGAATTAAAGTTTTTACTTCTGTCATCAGTTTCCTGTCCAATTGCTCTTTAGTCTCTGTCACGTAGTTTACACTACTTGAATTTTCTCCAGTATTCTTTGCTTTTCCCTTTTCAACTTTACTTCTCTTTTCTATTTCTGATTGGTTGAATGAACTATCAGTTTTATTCACGACATTCACAAGACTTGCATTAGTTGAGGGATAAAGGTCTCCTAGTATTTGTTCTTTTTCCTTAACACTTTTGAGACACTCTTCTAAAGTAGAAATTTTCTTTTTGTAGGCTGTTTCTCTTAATTCTTGCCTAACACCTTGTCTAAATTGTTGGAACACAGCCCAATCTAAGTGAGGTTTATCTTCACCAGTAACATTCAAACTGTTGGCCAATGTTAATAACCGATTGTGAAAATCAGTAACAGTCTCTTTATCCTTTTGAACAATTTTCTGCAATTTCCACAAGTTAGGACCTACACTTCTAAGTTTACAAAATTGAGACAATAAGGTGTCTTTAAATTTGGAATACTCAAAGATTTCTCGAAGTATTGGAGAAGAATGCAAAAATGTTTTTGCTTTACCTACCAATTTACTTCTAATCAGAACTAGCAATTGAAAATCAGTCCAACCTGCAATTTCTCTAAGTTTTTCAACATAGGTAAAGAAAAATAGTACATCATCTGATTCTTCACCTGAATATTGGGGAAAAAACTGTTGCGGGTTTACCGTACGAAAGAATTCACTGTCATTCATTTCAGAGCTTGATGTGACAGCCATAGTGATTAATAAATTACTATCTCAATTAATTCAATCTTTTTACTTTAAAATTAACTTATATCTTTGCCTGAGTCCAAATTATAACCAGTTCACTGTGATTTAATTATTTCACTTTCTAAAATTTCAGGGAGTAATTCTACGATTATTATCACTAAACTTAAATTCAATTTCTTATCTTATAGTTGTTAAATTTAATTCCTACCTATTAAATCACATCCTGTCGACTGCTGCGCCATTTGTCGTGACGGACTCTTTTTCTGTCATGTTCTAATTCTATCTAGTTTCAAGTCACTTTTATGAATAATACAACTAATTACGAAATGATCACCGATCCAAAAGTAGGGAAATTTATATTTATACTGCGCCACCCTATTCTTAGATTAGTCTATATAAATAGTAGGATCAGTTCTAAATTAAGTTAACAGTCATCTCATTAGGCCGAATCATCTATTATCATTTTTACTTGGGGTTCCCGCAAGATCCGAATATTTATGAACGGTGCAATAATAAGGAATTCAGGCAAACACAATATTTAGATCAACAAAATAAAACATTTAATATATGAAATGGTCAACAAATACAAGAACTCTATTTTAAAATGGAACTATACAATTAACTTAACACATCTTCTTAGGTCACTGATGCTAATTCAATGTTCTAACTTTAATATACTATTCACAGTCTCAAAAACACAAATCTTCTTATCTCAAGTTAATATAACAATTTCATATCTTATTCAGTCTTCACAAATCTATCAGCTCAATGTTTATATTCACAGCAGGCAATAAACTACGTAAGCTATATTCCAAGCAAATATATTCCCGGGCCTTGAGCATCGGAGGTATATTACAGTTAATGCTAGAATAGAGAAACTTATACAACTACTCTTACCAGACAAATTCTTCAATACATCAAATTATTGAGAGAGCACTTATGAATTAACTTAATTAACATTAGCGGAACACACATGACAAATATTCTCCATAGTTTAAACTGTATTACTGTAAGTCGCACTTCACTATTCCAAACAACAATCTAAGAATAGGGTGGCGCAGTATAAATATAAATTTCCCTACTTTTGGATCGGTGATCATTTCGTAATTAGTTGTATTATTCATAAAAGTGACTTGAAACTAGATAGATTTAGAACACGACAGAAAAGACACGTCACGACAAATGGCGCAGCAGTCGACAGGATGTGATTTAATAGGTAGGAATTAAATTTAACAACTATAAGATAAGAAATTGAATTTAAGTTTAGTGATAATAATCGTAGAATTACTCCCTGAAATTTTAGAAAGTGAAATAATTAAATCACAGTGAACTGGTTATAATTTGGACTCAGGCAAAGATAAAAGTTAATTTTAAAGTAAAAGATTGAATTAATTGAGATAGTAATTTATTAATCACTATGGCTGTCACGTCAAGCTCTGAAATGAATGACAGTGAATTCTTTCGTACGGTAAACCCGCAACAGGTTTTTCCCCAATATTCAGGTGAAGAATCAGATGATGTACTATTTTTCTTTACCTATGTTGAAAAACTTAGAGAAATTGCAGGTTGGACTGATTTTCAATTACTAGTTCTGATTAGAAGTAAATTGGTAGGTAAAGCAAAAACATTTTTGCATTCTTCTCCAATACTTCGAGGAACTTTTGAGTATTCCAAATTTAAAGACACCTTATTGTCTCAATTTTGTAAACTTAGAAGTGTAGGTCCTAACTTGTGGAAATTGCAGAAAATTGTTCAAAAGGATAAAGAGACTGTTACTGATTTTCACAATCGGTTATTAACATTGGCCAACAGTTTGAATGTTACTGGTGAAGATAAACCTCACTTAGATTGGGCTGTGTTCCAACAATTTAGACAAGGTGTTAGGCAAGAATTAAGAGAAACAGCCTACAAGAAGAAAATTTCTACTTTAGAAGAGTGTCTCAAAAGTGTTAAGGAAAAAGAACAAATACTAGGAGACCTTTATCCCTCAACTAATGCAAGTCTTGTGAATGTCGTGAATAAAACTGATAGTTCATTCAACCAATCAGAAATAGAAAAGAGAAGTAAAGTTGAAAAGGGAAAAGCAAAGAATACTGGAGAAAATTCAAGTAGTGTAAACTACGTGACAGAGAGTAAAGAGCAATTGGATAGGAAACTGATGACAGAAGTAAAAACTTTAATTCACCAGGAAGTGAATAAGTTAAATCAGCCTATAATGGATAGTCTTAATGAAGTTGTGAGACAGTTATCAGCTATTACTCTGAAATCTCAAGAAAATTAAAACCCTACTACACAAAAAATTGATGAGATGATCAAACATCAAGTTGAACAACAAAGTCAACCTATTTTAAGTTGTCTAGATAGGGTAATGCGAGGATTAAATGATGTTAGACAACAAATGTCTACTATTCCTCAATCCAAGACAGAGATAAAGCAAGGAAATCCTCTTAGGTGTTACAATTGCAACAAAGTTGGACATTATGCCAGGAACTGCTTCCATAACAAAGAAAATTACTATAACAACAGATGGAATTCAAAATTTGGATATGTGAACCACAGAAGAAATAATGGAATTCAGAAACACCAGGCACCTAATGAAAGAATGATGACAGTTAGAGGAGAAATCCTGGGTTCTAAATGTGACATCTTATTAGATACAGGATGCAATGCCTCTACCATCAGGATGGATTATTTCCTAACATTAAAAAACAAACTGTGGAAGAGCACTGCCAAGCTGAGACAACCTGTAAGGATTACTTCTCTCTCAGACTCAAACTTTGTGGCATATGAAAAGCTTCGAGCAAGAATATACCTGCCAGAATTTGGACTGTACGTGTGGCAAGACCTACTCGTTGTCCCCACTACTTCCAATCTAAGTTCTCACATTATCTTGGGAACAAACTTCTTAGCAAGATATCGATTTTCTTGTGACTTTTCTAAGGAAGAAATAACCCTGATGAACAAAAGGAGATATACTAGAAGAAATGAAATTCATAATTATGATAAGTCTAAGTATCAAACAAAACAGCTTAGATTGCCACTTGAATCAGGACCATCTAATGAAGAAAAATCAGCTGTGAATCAATCATCTAATAGAGATAGTGGTGATAACTCTTATGTACATATTCAATCTGATACTCCTCTTCTTACTGATGAACAAAAAGTAGTAGTGACAAAGCCCAAATCAGAAATTACCACTAATAGTAAACTATCGGTTGAAGTAAATTTTGGTAAAATGTCTAATCTATATTGTAGAACAAACCGCCAGGTTGTGAGACAACAAAGACTTAATTCTAATGATGGAGAACGTGAATTTAATTCAAAGAAGAGAATCCTATACTACAAACTTGAAAGACATGCAGAAAGTGATAATAATAGTAATAAGAGAATTGATGATAAAGTGAAAGAGAAAAAAGGCACAAAACATAATAAAGAGCCAAGTTTCAGTAAAACTGGCTATTACTTGAAAAATCGAAAAGGAAATATGTAATCCATTTTTTTTTAAAGGAGCCTAGTGTAAAAGGAAAAATTTTTCTTATAATAAAAATTTTTCAAAGAAAGGGTGAGCCTATGTTAAATTGTGAATGAAGCTATGTTATGTAATTTATTATTTTTCATTCACATTTAACATGGCTTATTAAATATTAATCATGGTTTATATAAAATTGTTTATTATTCCTTAATTAAGAATTACTAATTAAATATTTATTCAAAACTTGACCTATTATTAACTTATAAAATAATAATATGTTTAGAAATTTGTGTAACCAAATATATATGGTGTAACGTAAAGTGTTAATTTATATTTAACTGTATACGTAATCAAAAAGTTAAAGAAGTAGCTTAAATATTCTGTTGTTTTTATTTGTGAAATATTTAATGTTATGTAATCACTCATGAATAATATTAGACCATACATTACATTAGCGAAATGTTTACGTGCAGTCTGTTGTCATGGAGACGCACGCGTAAACAACCATGAGTGGAGTAGAGCGTGGCGTTCGAACGTAAGGTGGGAGTGAAGGTCAGATATAGAGAGATATATAGAGAGGAGTGAAGGTCATAGATGGGGAGATAGAGAAGAATTATTATTTAGAAGGAGGAGAGAGTTTTGCGGAACCAAAATTATATAATCCTCAGGGCAGAGATTTATGAGTATAGTGTTCGGAAGTGAACCTATAAGTAGTGAAACATAAAGTTTAATGTTATAAGCGAAAACTGCTGTTGTTATGAAGAAAGGTTGATGCCGTAATCAGATAAAAGGAAACTGGACAGTCAATGCGAAAATTCTGATTAGTTCTAGTTAATCTGGATTACGATTAAATTCTATGTTGCCCTAGGAAAAGGTTATATTGATTACTTGGAGAAAAGTGAACAGTAAAAGATATTAGTACCTAATTACTGTTGTTTGGAATAGTGAAGTGCGACTTACAGTAATACAGTTTAAACTATGGAGAAAATTTTGTTATGTGTGTTCCGCTGATGTTAATTAAGTTAATTCATAAGTGCTCTCTCAATAATTTGATGTATTGAAGAATTTGTCTGGTAAGAGTAGTTGTATAAGTTTCTCTATTCTAGCATTAACTGTAATATACCTCCGATGCTCAAGGTCCGGGAATATATTTGCTTGGAATATAGCTTACGTAGTTTATTGCCTGCTGTGAATATAAACATTGAGCTGATAGATTTGTGAAGACTGAATAAGATGTGAAATTGTTATATTAACTTGAGATAAGAAGATTTGTGTTTTTGAGACTGTGAATAGTATATTAAATTTAGAACATTGAATTAGCATCAGTGACCTAAGAAGATGTGTTAAGTTAATTGTATAGTTCCATTTTAAAATAGAGTTCTTGTATTTGTTAACCATATCATATATTAAATGTTTTATTTTGTTGATCTAAATATTGTGTTTGCCTGAATTCCTTATTATTGCACCGTTCATAAATATTCGAATCTTGCGGGAACCCCAAGTAAAAATGATAATAGATGATTCGGCCTAATGAGATGACTGTTAACTTAATTTAGAACTGATCCTACTATTTATATAGACTAATCTAAGAATAGGGTGGCGCAGTATAAATATAAATTTCCCTACTTTTGGATCGGTAATCATTTCGTAATTAGTTGTATTATTCATAAAAGTGACTTGAAACTAGATAGATTTAGAACACGACAAAAAAGATCCGTCGCGACAGTACCAAGAGAGAAGTTATTCAATATGCTACAGCTATATGGTGACAATGGGACATTATATCGAGCAATACTTAGTCTTTATTTGAGTTGTAAGTCAGCAGTTAGAATTGAAGGAAGTACAGGAGGGTGGTTTAATGTTAAATCTGGTGTCAGACAAGGATGTACATTATTCCCTCTGTTATTCATTATCTATATGGATCACATTACGAAGGAAAGTGGTATTAATTTTGATTTCAAAATTGGAGATGTTAATGTCAGCTCTTTTCTTTAAGCGGACGATGTTATACTTCTAAATAAATCTGCTAGAGGCCTGCAAGATTCCCTGACTAAATCGAATAACTGTTGTAACAGATATGGTACGAAGGTCAGCAATAAGAAGACAAAAACAATGAAAATAAGCAGAATCATTGAAAATGTCAACTGCATTGTAAATGGAGAACCTATAGAACAAGTAAAACATTTCAGCTACTTAGGCACGATTTTTAGTGAAGTTGGTAAATTAAAGATAGAAATAGACAGCAGAATCAACAAAGCTGGTATGGTAGGAAGTCAGTTGAATAAATTCATATAGAATAAGAGAAATTAGTCAAAGCACTAAATTAGTTATATACAAGACAGTATTCAAAACTAACAATTTTAACTTATGGATCTAAGAGCTGGTCAGAAGTAAAACACTTGACCGAAGACTAGAGACTGCAGATGTGAGAAACCTGAGAAAGATTAGGGGAATGATCGGATGGCATCAATGGCGATATCATATTAAAAATCATGCTATTAGTAAAGAATTGGACATTGTCAGCATCCAGGAATGTGTTAGCAGGGTTAATCTCGGGTAGTATGGTCATTTAAGCAGAATGGGCAAGGAAAGATTAGGAAAACAGATGTTCTCTGGCAGGTTGGCAGGAAAATGATCCAGAGGAAGACTATGATATAGGGGATTGATATGGTAAAAAGTTCATTAGACAATAGAAATGTAAGATCTGATAATGTTGGGGTCTTGATAAGTAACAGACTGATTTGGAAGGAAATTGTAGACAGGAAGTTAGTAATCAAGTAAATTTTTCATGTAGTACTATCATATCCTGTACATCCCTTGAGGGTACATGGCAGGAATTTGATGATGACATCCAGCAAACTGACAGCAGACATCTCACTCACTCTCTCTCTCTCTCTCTCTCACACACACACACACACACACACACACACACACACACACACACACACACACACACACACACACACACGATGTAATGGATTTATTCAGATATATGACATAACTGAAGAAACTTAAATGGCTAAAAGCTGAGGGATAACAAAATAGAAAAACTATTTATTATTTGAATGTACAACTAGTTCTTACTTCTTAGAAGACTTCATTGGGTGCATAACATGAAAAGAGAAAATAGAAATATAACATCACATGTGAAAAACAGCTATAAAGTAAGTTACAAGTGGATTGATGATATCTGAAGGCATTCTGGATATCACAATATTGTTGAGCATGTTCACATGTTTATGATCTTGTGTATGTCAAAGTTTGATTGGGCAGAGTAACAATCAGAGAGGTTATAGCTTAGGTTAGTATTCAGGTGGAGCGGATTGTGGACAAATTCTATCGCTTTAATAATTCTTCTCAAAAGCTCATTTAAGCATCTAAAAAGGTTTTCTGATAGAGCACTGGCTCTAGTTCTGCTATACATAATGTCTCTCATATGCCCCTCTACATAGTTCGATTTTTGCATCTGACCAAAATATAGCACATTGCAGTTACACTACTAGATGGTAAATGCCTGGGTATTTTAAGCTGTCGTGTTTAGGTTTTGTTGTGTGTGCCAAGAATAAGGTTTGGGTAGAAGAGTGAAGGAAGTCTGGATTTTATATTTTTTGAGTATATCAAACTCAATTTCCCTCAAGTTAGCCAAAATTCTATCATTCTCATTACTATCATTGTAATTCTCATTACAAAAATTATTACTATGATTTCTCTGTAATAAACTAACAACTTTTGCCTTCTCTCTTTTTCCATAAATTCTATCATTCTATAATTATCACTACTTAAATCATTAGTTCTAACAAGCACTACCAACCATCCCTTTTTCTTTTCTTGTTTCTCTATTGCATTCATCACATTCTTTATTTTATCTCCCAAAATTCTCAATGCAGTGACACCTTCCCTGAATCAGGTACCATACGCAATTCTTTTTTCTTATATTTTAATCGACTTAATTTACTATTATTATTCATTAATAACTTATGAATTTCCATGCTTTATTGCATTAGTTTTTGTAAACATTTCTCTGTTTTCTCTAACTTCCTAGTCAAATTTCTAATAATTCCTTTTTAACCTGGAAATTTTATATATATAAACAAACATCTACTCTATAATATAAAATGATAAGCTTTTTTTGTAACATTTTTGTGTCATGTTTTTTGTCAAGTTATTTGAAATGTTTTGAAACTCAGGGCTACCCCGAGTGTCGAGTCTTCAAAATTCAAGTCATCAGAATTCAAGGAGAACAGGCCTACCAGTCCGGAACTCAGGGGGGGGGGGGGGTTGGACGCCGTATGCACGGGGGGGGAGAACCCTTTTGATTCTTCAAACTTCGAGTCATCAGAATTCAAGGAGAACTGGCCTACCCATCTGGAACTCGATGGGGGTTGGGTGCCACGGGGGGCAGAACCCCCCCTAGTGTGTGTGTATATAAATATATATATATTAATTCATCTTCATTTACGTAACCAACATAAAGTTTTTTGAAAGTTTATTTTCCACTTGGTTAGAGTATAATAAATTTAGTTTAATCCTTTATCCAAGTGTGAGCAAACAAAGTTTGCGCCTGAAAGTATCTTCAGGACTGGCTTAAGGTGGTACAGCACCAGGGCAACTCGTTGCAAAGGTGGAGCAAGCTACCAACACTCCTATCCTAGTATCTCCTATAATGCAAAACACATCTCCTTGCGGATATGTCTAATGTTATGCATTAAGGGAAGGGCCACTACCCAGACCGGTTTCGACCTTTATTGAGGTCTCTTCAGTGGGAGCCAGGCCCAAGTCGAGATATCAGGCAGAAGCATTAGCAGGTCATCTCCACCTATAGAAATTGCCAATTGGTGTGCCACCCTTTTTTAATAAATTACTCTGGATTTAGAGAAAGATGTTGAAAGTTTATTTTCCACTTGGTTAGAGTATAATAAATTTAGTTTAATCCTTTATCCAAGTGTGAGCAAACAAAGTTTGCGCCTGAAAGTATCTTCAGGACTGGGTTAAGGTGGTACAGCACCAGGGCAACTCGTTGCAAAGGTGGAGCAAGCTACCAACACTCCTGTCTCAGTATCTCCCATAATGCAAAACACATCTCCTTGCGGATGTCTAATGTTATGCATTAAGGGAAGGGCCACTACCCAGACTAGTCCAGAGTAATTTATTAAAAAGGTGGCACACCATTTGGCAACTCCTATAGGTAGAGATGACCTTGCTAATCCTTCTGGCTGGTATCTCCACTTGGGCCTGGCTCCCACTGAAGAGACCTCAATAAAGGTCGAAACCGGTCTGGGTAGTGGCCCTTCCCTTAATGCATAACATTAGACATATCCGCAAGGAGATGTGTTTTGCATTATAGGAGATACTAGGATAGGAGTGTTGGTAGCTTGCTCCACCTTTGCAACGAGTTGCCCTGGTGCTGTACCACCTTAACCCAGTCCTGAAGATACTTTCAGGCGCAAACTTTGTTTGCTCACACTTGGATAAAGGATTAAACTAAATTTATTATAAAGTTTTTTGTTTTTAGATTCTATGCTATCGTTAGCTTTTGATGCTGCTTTACTATTCTGCTGGGTTTTGTGCACCATTTTAAAAAAACTATTCTATATTCGCAATATGTCTTAAAATATATTAGCAAATGTACTAAATACAATAAAATCAGTGATAATCACATGAATGATAAAAATACACTAATATATATATAAAAAAAACGCTAAAAACACACATATGAAGACAACACACACACAGGTATCCCTTGATTAACGTGATTAATTAATCCCTCGATGCTACCATGTATATCAAAATCGCATTAATCAAATATAACAATCAATGCTAAAAATTACAATTCGTTCATAATCGATTACTATATTAATAATTCGTTTCATATCGTACATTTTAGGAAAGATAAAAAATGAATACAAATTAAATGTTTAATAAATGTTTGTACCTACATTAGTTATTGCAATTTTTTTTTATCAAAAAAAAGTTATCAAGAGTCATTTGTACAGTTTTAGGTTTTTCTATCAGCATAAGTTCTACAATAACAGATGTTAATCGAAGCATTCTTCAATTAACATCTGGATCCATATCCATTACTTGCTGCTTAAGTGATTCTAAATGTGAAATATTCCATCCAGTTCTTTGATTATCTCCTTTGGAACCTCATCTTCACATTTCATTTATTCGTCGTCTTCATATGCACGTTGTTCAATTTCAAGAAGATCGTTGTCACTGAAATCTTTTCAATTTGAATCTAATAATTCTTTAACATCTTTTGCTTCAACACCATCAAAACCAATATCTTCACCAATTGCAACAATTTCTTCAACCACATTGTTCACAGGATTTTGAAAACCACCTAAGTCATTAGCGCATTCTGCAAAAGATTTTCCAAACAGCTCTCATACAGCTAGAAGAGGTACTTGCTCCCATGAGTCATGGATGTTTTTAACTGTGTTTAATGTTAAAAATTTTCCAAAATTCTTGGAGTCTAATTGCATTTTCTCCCGATGTTGTTTCTACTGCCTTTGAGAATGTCTTTTTTAGAAAATAAGCTATGAAAGTTGCAATGACGTCCATGGGTTGTAGCAATGATGTCGTATTTGTTGGAATTTTCGTAAATTTAAAGGTACGTTAATTAAAACTCTTGCCATGTATATAAAGGGATTGTAGCAATTAATTTCGCCGCATTCAGCAAGGGATACCTGTACACACACACACACACACACACACACACACACACAAAATGCCTATTTTATGGGAACCTCAAATTACACGTCTACACTCAAACAGCTGCAAAACAGATTAATTTGAGTTCTCTGAATTATCTTAAGGTATCTTATGCCAGATAGACTGCAAACAATAAAAGTTTTAATTATGTACATTCTTTGTGAGGAAGTTAACAATTATATTTCTTCAAACTATACTAACCAGCAGTAACTGCAACTCCTCAATTTTGCAATGCAGTGCAGTAAATGTTTTATTCAAGAAAGTAAGCTACTTTTGGACTGACCTTTTTTTTTTTTTTTTTTAATTTTTAAGATATTGAGGGTCTCCATTCTTTGACCTGCACATTTCCTCCTTTCATACATCATATATATATATATATATATATATATATATATATATATATATATATTTCTTATTTTCTTAAATTTTATACCTTTCATATATATTCTCTAAATGAATCCCATCAGTAGCTTTGCTAAAGACAACACATTACACTGCTCTTTCTTATTTTCAAATGTTATATCACACAAATATACACAACTTCCAGAATGTATATCTCTGTAATTTGAAATGTTAATTTTCAAACATTTTGTAATGGGTATCCACTAACCTTTCTATTATATGTGTTAGTAAAACTTAAATATGTCAAGAAAAACAATAATAATCAATAAGGAAAACAAAATTAATAAAATGGGTCCTCAACAGTTGAGGCTTTCTTGAACTTTACCTTTTAAAAAAAAATTCACATTTGACTTCCGTAGATGCTGTATGGTTCACTGCCATACCTCACATAGTTTTGGCAATAATGTCTTCTGCTAGAATAAGTGGTAGGGTCGCAGATTCCCTTTCCACACAAAGTTTGTAGAACAATCAAATACACCCATGCCCACGGTGGGATTCGAACCCGCAGCCTCTTGGCTGGAGAGTGCGGACACACTAACCACTTAGCCAACCAGGCTTTACCTGTAAACAATATAAATCCTAACAATTGTAAATCTATCCAACCACAGCATACTATTCTCATACCTAAGATAATACTTGGAATAGTAGCATAAAAATTTGTAATCCTATGCAGAAGACAACAATCAAGTTGATCAATAACCTTCAATAACCTTTCTTTCTTTCTGTCCCTCCCCACAATGACATTCCATTCCATCATGGATATCTAATTGCTGTTGCGCACATTTATTTCAGTTATTCATTGTAATTGGTTTTAGATCAGTCTACCTACAGAATATTCTATTCTATCTCCCTATAAAATATCATCCCCCAGCACCCAAATCAGAACACTCCATAGGCTCCTTAAGAAGATTACCTCTTGGCTTGTGGAAGTGACAAAAAGAGCAAAACCTTTTAACTCTAGACCCACTCACCCCCTGCCCTGCAGATATGGACTACTAAAAATCCATAAGCAAAATGTACTATTACATCCCATTGTGGATGGCACTGATTCTCCCACATACAAACTGGCCAAACATTTAGGCAAAATGCTAACATAATATAATGGCAGCACACCTTCACACATAAGAAACTCAGCCCACTTTAAAGTCAGTATAGCAAACCTCTCACTCCAAACACTAATGGTCAGTTTTGATTTCCTCCTTTTTCACGAATGTCCTGCTCAAAGATACCGTAGACCTCATCCAAGCGAACTTTCCTCCCAATATCTTAGTCAGTTCACCAGAACTCAGGCTATTTCATTTGGTAAGGGGAAAAATTCTACAAATAGATAGAGGGGGGGGACAGCCATAGGCTCTCCACACACACACACACACACACACTCTCTCTCTCTCCACCCCTGACCAACTTCTTTATGGAGACCTTTGAAGAAAGAGTCTTGAACTCTGCCCCACATAAACCCACTGTTTGGCTACGCTATGTGGATGATGTGTTCACTATTTGCCACATGGCCGAGATACACTGCACAATTTCTCAACACACTTAAACAATTAACACTGCAGGATCCAATTTACCTTAGAAAAGGAAAACAGTAACAGTTTCCCTTTTCTAGACACTCTGATTACATGCCAGCCTGATGGATCCCTGGCTTTCTCTGTTTACAGAAAACCCACACATACAGGTAGATATATTCACCAACAGTCACACCTCTCACTCCCAACAATATGGGATAATAACAACCTTATATAACAGGGCAAAATTAATCAGTTCAGATAACAATGATCTAACCATCAAACTTAACCATATCCTTAACACCTTCTTAGCCAATGGTTATAACCTCCCCAAAAAATTTAAAAAAATATTAAAACCAGTTAACCCCCCCCCCCCCCTTTCATAACAGAGATTACTATCACCATTCCATATACCTGGGGTATATCTGAAAAGTTAACAAAAATCCTAAGAAAATATAACCTCACAAATGGTTACAAACCACATATGAAATTGCCATCTCTTATCCATTCCACCAAAGATCAGCCACTTCCCCTAGACCATCCTGGAGTATACCACGTCCTTGCATTTGCAAACTGTCCTGCTATGGCCAAGCAGGCAGGACAGCAAATATCAGGTTATCTGGACACAAGGACTACATCTTCCACCAATGCAGGCATTCAGGACTTGTTGACCATGCGTTGAACACCCACCACAGAATACACTGGAAGAAGTCTACTTTATTACATAGCATTAAGTACAAAAGATTATTCCTTGAATCAGCCTCAGCTCTGAAAACTTTCCCAAACCTCAACAAATCTGGGTGCATGAGACTGCTCCAAATTTGGGAAGCTTACATTCTAAGACCATCTGCCGAACGGCCAAGACAACCCAATTTAGCCTGCTATGGGCACACATTTAGGGCTCTAGGAATAACTTCACCCTCATATGTTTAGTGTTAGGGCATGCACATATTGTTTTGTATTCCCTGAAAATAGCAACGTAACGTTGCTGAAATATAAGTAGTTATTAAAGTTTTTATTATTAATAATATAGTTTACGTTGTCATTTCCTAAAAAATTAGAAGAATTTCTAACCAATGTATAAGCCTATCTGCAAGAATCATCAGAATTGATATCTGTAATTCCTACAATTTCTCTAAGGCTTACTTCCTAATTTAGTGCATGTAATGTTCAACTACTACATTACTAAATTACTAATTTGAACTAATTCATAGTTCAAATCTAAATTAATAGAAAACTATTTTGTAATTAAAATAAAAAGCCAAAAGGCTAGTTTTCTGGCAATTGAATAGATATTAAATGGACAAGAATCCTATATTGTTATATAGCCAGTAAGTGAAACTCAAGATCGATAACTACGATATCTATTCAATTGCCAGAAAACTAGCCTTTTAGCTTTTTATTTTAATTACAAAATACAAGCACACCTTTATGGCATTCGTATAGTGAAGGTATGTAAGTTCTTTTCACTAAGCTTTGATATTTTCCAGGTCTACCTACTCACTGATGAGACCTCAAAAAAGGTTGAAACCGGTCTGGGTAGTGACCTCCCCTCATAATGTAATGACAGTATTACATCTCCTAGGAGCTGTGTTTTACATTATGAGAGAATATCAAGAATAGTGAGGGAGCTTGCTCCACCTTTGCTTCAAATTGCCTTCGCTGATAGTTTTTCGGCATTGAAACTCATAGATCGTAGTTATCGATCTTGAGTTTCACTTACTGGCTATATAACAATATAGGATTCTTATCCATTTAAGAAAACTATTTTCTTGCTTTTTGTTCATCTGCTTTCTCTACGGATGTTGTTCATAATTTCTAAGTATTTTCTAAAAAGTGAAATGCCAAAGCATTACTAACCTATACTTCATTGTGCTATAAAATAAACAACATTATACTTGCAATTACCAAAAATAAAGTGCATCTGTTAATGATTATGCCCACCGCCTATAAATGAAACGATCATTATATGTCCAGTGCTGACAGTGTTCATGTAGGTGATAATCTATACAAGAACTTTGACTAAGCTTATGGTAAACTGAGAAAGCAGCCTCAGACAGCCTTGGTAGAGGTTGTCTCAAGCTGGCTCTATGAAGAGCTCTTGCTTTAAGTAAATTATAGAATTACTAAAGCAAGTTGAGTAGGTCTTGCTTTAGTAATTCTATAATACAATGACAGCAGAAATGGATAAGGGAAATGAATATTCATAATATATTCTGGATTATGTCAAGAGAGTTTACAGAATTTCAAATTGGAGGTTGTTATATAAACTCAAAAGGTATGCACGAGGGTGGTCTGAAAAGTTCTTGGCTTAACAATGAAAAAACAAATTTATAATTTCAAAATTATTTATTCAACATAATCTCAGTTAAGACTAATACATTTATTCCAGTGATGCTCCAGTGCCATTACCCCATCCTTGTAGTGATTCTCAGTAAGATCTGCAAAATATCCCTGTACATCTGCAATCACCTCTTGATTTGAAGAAAAACGCTGACTAGCGAGGAAGAGTTTTATTTGTGGGAAAAGACAGAAGTCAGAGGGAGCCAAATCTGGGGAACAGGGTGGATGTTCCAACAATTCATAGTGCAGAGCTCATAATTTTCCCATTGCCAAAACACTTTTGTGGGGGCATCTTCAAGGAATACGAACTAGTAAGCTATATGAAGGTAACAGACTAGGTTATAACTGATGGTTCTAATTCATACAAAAATTAGTATTAAAAAGTATATCAGTCAAGAGAATCTTGTTGTAGAGTCTTTTTGGATAACCATTTAAAGATAGTTCTCTGGATATTGTAGTTAATTCCATTTGTAGGTCATTCTTATCTGTTGTGTACTGTATAGCTCTTTTTTTGAGCATATGGATAATGCTAAGTTTCTGAGCTATATGATGAGACGAGTTGAAATGGAGGTAACGTCCAGTATTTGTAGGTTTTCTATAAACAGATAGGTTGATACTATTATTTGTTTGTTTCTTTATTAGGATGTCAAGGAATGGCAGTTTTCCATCTTTTTCAATTTCTAATGTGAATTTGATGGTATGGTGGAAACTGTTGATTTGGTTAAGGTAATCCATTAGTTCTTCTTTCGTATGATCCCAAATGAGAAAGATATCATCCACATATCTGTACCAAATTTTCGGTTTTGGAATGATCTGGGATAAGATTTTTTTCTTCTAGATCTTCCATGAATAAGTCAGCACAAGGAGGGGAGAGGGGGCCACCCATGGCTAATCCGGTGATTTGTTTGTAGACAGTTTTTTGCCAAATAAAATAGTTAGAAGAACTTTATATAAAAAAAGTGTAAGTCTTATAAATAATAGTAAAAAAAAAATATTCAACACAAGATAAACCATATATTGTACAAGACATAAATATTATAGAGTAAGGTTAAGCAAAGATTACAGAATAGTCTCAAGCAAAATAGCAATAAACCTGAGAATGAAAAGACAAAAATTGATAAAGAAAACCAGAAACATCTTAGAAAATTGCAAATAAAAAAAGAAGAATTTCAAGTAAATTTAGAAAAAGACATGAAAAAAATGGATCCCATTTCAAATAATGAATATTTCAACAGTATCCTAACAAAAAGTATAACAAAGAATGTTGAAAGTTTATCTGGGAATTCAAAAAGAGCAAAAATAAAAAAGAGGAAACTAAAAGACCTAACAGAAAAAAAAAGAAGATACATGAAACAAGATGCACATGGTATAAGAAACAGAATATACTGCACTTTGCAAAACAATAAGGAAAAAGATAAAGAGGATATAAGATATTTTAATATAAAAATTATAAGAACAGCAACAGAAATTAGTATTAAAAAAAAAAGAAAATTTCTTGATAATGCAGGTAATCTTTATTTGATAGCAGAGTAAAAGATAAAAATGAAATACCGATTACAAACAGAACAAACATGTTGGAGATTATCACCAAACTTTATTAAGAATTATACATAAATTAGGGAGAGGTAATAGAGAAACGGATACAGAAAATTATAATGAATAGGTGGTGATAATGAAATATATAATCAAATTAGCCAAGGCAAATAAGAAAAGGGTGATTTTAATTATGGCAATATAGACTGGAATGATGAGATAGCAACTGGAAGTAAAGAAAATGAGTTTCTTGAGTTTTTGAGGGATAACTACCTCAGACAGTATTTAACAGAGGGCACGCGAGGATTGAGGTCTTAATTTGGTCATCTCATCAGAGGATGTAATTATAAATGAGGTGTCAAATCATCCACCAATTGGTGAAAGTGATCATGAGGTGATTACCTGGTGTTAAACTGTGAATGAAATTGTTTTGTATGTTTTATTCTTCATTCACATTTAACATAATCTGCCATATCCTAAGCAAGACATGTTTATATATTATTTGTTAGTCTCTTGCTTAAGATTTATTATTCATGTATTTTCCTTGAATTTTATCAGTTATTATTTAATTATATGATTTTAATATATGTTATGTTAATGAAAGGACTCTGTAGAAAATACCATATGTTTTATTGCTATATTCCTTCAGTAATATTATAAAATATTCTATGTAAGTAACTTTTATGTGCCTTATGCGAACTGTAACATAGGTTTTATTTATTATATTTGTAAATGAAAGTGAAGAAAAAATTAACTATAATATTTTTTGTTATTAATTTTCATTACTGAGTGTAATGAAAGTTTTGATCGTTGTCATGGAGACAGAAATAAAATAGAACATGCGAGCTTGGGGTGTGAGCTGCGGTAATTGGAGTAAGGAATTAATATGAGTTGGACGAGTGAACAAGTTTAGGTGGGAAGAAGGAAGGTATATAAAAGAAAAGGTGAAAGTTTTTTTTTTTTTTTTTTTTTAATTTTTTTTTTTTTATTATCCCATGGTATTATTACACCAGATCATAGAGGTCAAGTTCATGTATTTTATACAGCACCTTTTCTGGGTTGTTATAGAGTTCACATTTGGAAATGTTCATACAGTTCAGCAAATGCATTGGTGATGCTTCCTTGATACAAATTTTGCAGGTGGGGAAGACTTTTATGCCATTGCTAAACTTGATTAGTCTTGTGTGGCCGGTCTTGAGGTGAGAGATCATGGTAGTGGCACTGCGATTAAACTTGGAGTTGATGGGTTTTTCTGGATTTTCTGCTAAATACCAGTGGTGAGTCATGTCCTACAGAATTGTTCTTTTTATGTTTTCTTTTTGGGTGGTTTTAAAAAGATCGAAATCTGTGGTATCACTTGATGTTGGGGCCAATTTTGCTACTTTATCTGCAGTTTCGTTTCCCTTTAATCCTACACGGGATGGGATCCATTGGAAGATTACTTCGGAATCCTTATGTAATTTGTTTATGTTTTTTGCTATGTCTCTAAGTATTTCTTGATGGCTAGTGTAGCAGTTCATGGTATGAGTTGCATCCAATACTGTTAGTTGTCTTTAGTTCTATATTATGAGAGCCATTGATGAGTACGCCACTCCCAGAATTGCCATTTGGATTTTTGGAGCCATCTGTGTAGATCTTTATTGAGTCAGGTCCATATTTCATTATTTTTGAAAGGGCTAATGATCTCAAGATTTCAGGGTTTTCTAGGCTTTTTTTCTCATGTTTCCCTATTTCAGAGTTGATAACTATATTTTTCCTATCTTGATTTGGAGGAAATGCTGGGTAGTTGGCTATTTTATTTGGACAATCCAAGGGAATTTTATTTTCTATGATTTCATGCATTGTTGATTTTTCTTTATTCTGTTTGTTGGTTTCCAGTTCTTAAAAAGTTCACTTGTTTTATGATGTGCAAGGTTGGCTCTTTTTTCTACAAATTTGGTAAGATTTTCTTGCCACCTAATTTTTAAAGGAACAAGGTTGGATTCGAATTCAGCTATTTTTCCAGGAGTTGTATTCCAAGAAGGAAGGTATATAAAAGAAAAGGTGAAAGTAAACAAGGGCAGGACATTCAGGGGCAGGAACATTCAGACTTTATAGGTGGCTGAAAGTGAGGTCAGCAGTGGCAGTAATAGGAAATTTAGTGCCTTGATAGGATTAACAAAAGACTGGAAGCTTAACAGGATATCCAAAATAATTTTATTAAGTTCTAGAATTACTACGTATTCCTATATTGCTTTGAAGAAGGATTATGCAAAGCTTAATTTGTTATGCAGTAGTAAACATGGAACAATTATTCTGCCTTATAGCAAGTCCGTCAAGATTTGAGTAGCGCGATAAACATTAATTCAGTTATCTCCATGAAGAATTCTTTTAAATAGTAATGTATCGGAGTAATAAGTGAATAAAGTTTTGATATGTGCTTGCATTGAATCTGATATGCTAAGGATTAATCCCGGTAAGAACAGTCCTACTTTATTCTATTTCAGTGTGAAGATTTAAGTGATGGCTCCATCTCTAATATCCTAACATTTACAGTGGCGTTTCGCTGAGTTTAGCCGAAGTTTAAAACTTGAAAGTATTTCCTCTTGAGGTAATATCTGCTGCCATTAATAATTTAATAAGTGCTTGCTGACTGAGTGTTAAATTATAGAGTTCAGCTAAGTAATACTAGTAAATTTGTTTACTAAGAAATTCTGAAGTTTTGAAATGTACGAACAGTTTTTATTATTAGGAGAACTATGAATTTAGTGTCTGAAGACAGGATGTTTGATTCTATGCGAATGGTTTGACCTGAAGAACTAAGTCATTTGTATTATCTTATTTTGGGAGTTATAATTTTATGTACTTGTCATATAACCTTGTATTAAATGTTTTGTTTTATTGATTTCAATATTGTATGTGCCTGATTCTTTTTCATTGCACCGTTCATAAAAAGTTCAGATCTTGCGGGAGCCTCAAGTGTAAAATATTAATTTCGGCCTATATGATTAATGAGACTGCTAAATTAATTCAAGATTGATTTTACTATTCTGCATAGGCTATTCTAAATATAGGGTGGCGCAGTATAAACATAAATTTCCCTATATTTTGATTAGTAATCAACTAACAATTAATTAATTTTATTAAGAACAACTTTACATCAAGATGGCGGATTCAAAACCAGGAAGTACGTTCCAACACTGGGTTTTTGCCAGCAGTGTGAGGAACTCTGTGAGAAAAGGGTATATGTGGAATTACAAGAGGGGTGATTATGAAGAGCTCAGGAGACAGCTTGCGGATGTAGCATGGAATGAGGAGTTAGCTGGAAAAGAGATCAACGCAGCTTGGGGTATTTTCAAAGACTAGCTAGTAGATGCAATGTCTAAGTGTATTCCAAAAGTGAGAAGTTTAAATAAGGTAGGTGTGAGATGGATGAATAAAGAGATTAAGCATGCAATACAGAGAAAAAGAGCATTGTGGAGGCAGCATAAGAGAAGTGGAAATAACCAATTCCATGAGGTCTACAAAGACCAGACAAGGATGGTGACTTGGTTGGTGAGGGTAGCTAAAGAGAGATATGAACAGCAGTTAACTAATGAAGCCAAAAAGAATCCTAGGGAGTTCTTTCGATATGTAGCCAGCAAAAGAAAGAATGATTATGGAAGGATGACACTGATAGGAGAAAATGCTACAAAGACAGCTGTTGCAGAATGTGTGGTGGAGATACTTAATTAGCAGTTCATAAAGGTCTTTCAATCTTGTGAATGTGACTTCATGGAGAGATTTAGAGCAGTAGATGATGGGGAGGAGAGACCAACTGTAAGTGAGCAAGAGGTGTTTGGGGAGTTGAGTAAACTAGATGTTAATAAGGCTTTGGGACTTGATAATATATCAATCTGAAGGAATGTACCAGAGAGTTGACACCTGTCTTGACATATTTTTTTTAGTACGAGTCTTGCACTCTTTCAAGTCCTTAAGGAGTGGAAGGAGGGAAAGATGTGCCAATTCATAAAGGAGGTGATCAAACTCAAGCATCAAACTATAGACCTATCTGTGTGTCGGGTGTTATGGTTAAGTTGTTGGAGAAGCTTGTGAGAACTAGGATCCAGAGTTGGGTTGACAACAATGGTATTATCTTTGATGGACAGCATAGATTTGCTAAAGGGAGGTCATGTTTTAGTAATCTACTTACTTATTACAATAAAGTGACTGCTTCCTTGGACAGAGGAGAAGGGTACACAGTAATATACTTAGATTTTGCAAAGGCCTTTGATAGAGTACCTCATGATAAATTGATAATCAAACTAGAGCAGATGGGGTTGGATATTAGATTAGTGCATTGGATTGGAGACTGGCTATCTGATAGGCATCAACAAGTTGTGTATGGGGGAGTGATATCCAGGAAAAGGAAAGTCACTAGTGGAGCCTCAGGGGTCTGTTTTAGGGCCATTACTGCTTAACTTGTATATTAATGATATAGGTGGAGATTTGGATGGATATATTCAGTTGTTTGCAGATGATGCGAAGTTGGGATGACCATGAAGAGTAGTGAAGATGTTGTGGCTGACTTGAATAAATTGAGTGATTGGGCACGGAAATGGGGATGTGAGTTCAATGTTGCAAAATGTAAGGTTTTAAAATTTGGAAAACAAAGATGGGATGCAGAATTTATGCTTGGTGAGAATATATTGTTGGAGGTAGAAGAAATAAGAGACCTGGGGTGATAGTGGATAAGGATCTAAAATTTAGGGGGACATATCGCCAAAATTGTGAAGACAACACAAAGGCTTCTGGGAATGATGCGGAGGACACTGAAGTGTAGAAGTAGGGAGATTCTTGTTCCGTTGTATAAGGCTTTGATCAGGCCACACATGGACTATTGTGTCCAGATTTGGTCACCTGGTTTTCAGAAGGATGAAGAGATGTTGGAAAGGGTCTAAAGGCGATTGACTAAGGTAGTTTCACTCTGGAATGTCGAGTATGAGGAAAGATTGAGAAGATGTAATTTGCAGAGTCTGGTGGACAGGAGGAAGTGGGGGGGGGGGATATGATAGAGACCTACAAGTTGGTAAGGGGTTGTTATAGGATCAATGCTGGAGAAGTTCTACAGAAAATAGTGGGAGATCAGGGGAGAACCAGAGGTCATCCCTGGAAACTGTATAAAGAAGTTGTGAGTAGGGGAGTGAGAGGCAGGTTTTTTTTTCGTGCAGAGTTGTAAATGATTGGAATGTCTTGCCTGAGAGTGTGGTGTCTGCAAGGAGTTTGAATATGTTCAAGGCACGGTATGATGAGCTATGTGTGTGTGTGAGCGTGAGATAAAAGGACCTCCCAGATGAGGCTTTGGCTCCATGAGGTCTTGGGGTAATAATAATATATAGTCAAAGAGGATGAAGTAAAACATGCACTTACAAAAATGAAAAGGCACCTGGACTTGATGGAATAGTAATAGAAATGTAAAAAATGGAGAAGGTATCTCCCATGGAAAACTAGCAGAATTGTATGCTGAGTGTTTTGAGAAGAACAGAAGAACCCCCTTAAAGTTGGAATACTAGAAAAATCATTCTGTATAAGAAAATTGATAAAACTGACATTAGAAATTATAGACCTATAACTTTTCTCCCAGTCCTTCATAAGCTTTTTACTAAAATTACAGATAAAAGAACAAACAATATATTAAATTTTCATCAACCAAAAGAAAGTATGTTTCAGAACATTCATTTCAACTTTATATTATTTACAAGTCTTAAATCAAGTAATGGAAAAAACAGAATAACATAATATACCAATTTCTTTGGCTTTCATAGATTATGAAAAACCTGCAACTCAATTGATCTACATAAAATGTAGATCAATTGAGAAGATCAATTGCTTTGAAAGATAGGAATAGGTGATATTTATATTAACATATTAACTCATATATATGAGAGAGGTTCAGCAGTAATAAATTTAAATGGAAAAGAAAGAGAAATAGAAATAAAAAAGAAATCAAGCAGGGAGACATTTTCTCACTAAAATTATTTGCTACAGCCCTTGAATATGCTATGATAAAATTGAACTTGGGAAAAAAAAAAAAAAAAAAGTGACTGAATATTGATGGAGACCACTTCAGCAATCCATGATTTCCTGATGATATCATACTAAATGGCAGCATCACCAAAAGAACTAGAACTTGTGATTATTGAATTAAATGAAGTTAGTCTTGAGCTAGACCTACAAATAAATATGGATAAATCAAAAATAACGTACAGTGAAAATACTTAATGGTTAAAAACTTTCCATCCTGCTGTATGAAACATTGAGTTCATACAAATATCTAGGACAAATCGTTACAATCATAAACTTGATAATGAAATTTCATACAGCAGGATGGGAAGTTTTTAACCATTATAGATATATATTCAAAAGCAAATTACCAAACTGCCTAAAAAGAAAGATCTACGATATGCATGTCCCAACAATGACCTACAATAGGGCAACCTGGAATCTGACTAAAAAGCACCTAAAATAACTGAAAACAACACAAAGAAATATCGAAAGAGCCATTTCAGGAATAACTCAGTTAGATAAAAAGAATAATACTTGGAAAAGGAAGCAAACAAAGGTAAAGGACATTCTGTCAGTAATAGAAGGCAACAAATGGCATGACATGTGATGAGAATGTCTGACAATAGATGGACAAAGAACCAATAGAATGGACACCAAGAACTGGTTATCGGAAATCACGTAGACAAGTGATAAGATAGAACGAAAGATGTCATGGATATTTAGGTGGAGAGATGCACAAGATTGGCTAAAATTGAAGGAGCATGGAGTTGTCTTTGGATGTAGATGATAAGTCAAGGAGAGCGATAAGGAATGCAGCTGATGAAACTTTGCACATGCTAATCAGGACAGGTTTGTTATATGGGTAAATGAGAAAAAATGTCAGTTCGATGTTGCCATGGGTGAGGCAGACAGTTAAATTTATGAAGTACATTGCCAATGTGGTAAGTCATCTCATCAGCTAACAGTGCTGTTAAAGAGAGTACTAACTTGTAGGAATAAGGAAGTTATTGTCCCACTTGACAAAGCTTTGATTAGACCACTTCTTTACTAAGGTGTGCAGATATGGTAACCTGCATTTCAAAGGAGATGGGAAAGCAGTTGAAAGATTTAGCAAGTAAACAAGATGATAACTGTCCTATGGAATTGTACACATAAGGAGAACTGAATGAATGTATCTTCAAATTTGAGGAACAGATGAAAGGGAAGAGATAATGACAGAAACATATAAACTGTTAAGGGGATCTTAGCCTCCGTAGCTCAGTCAGTATAGACAAAGCCCTTTAGTCAGATGGAAGTGGAGAGTTTTTTCCACCGGAAACTAGGTTTTTTTTGTCCCTCAGAACAGTCAAATCAGCCTCTGAACATACACATCTACAGACATGAGTCACTCCTAGAATAAAGATTAACTGCCCTATTCCATAGGATTTTGGTTTCGAATGCCTACACGGTGAAAGGTAGGTCTACGCGTTAGCGTAAATCAACAACAACAAAGGGAGGGGGGGGGGGGTCTTACTAACTTTTATGTTTATTAACTCATACAGACACAAGTGAGATTTTGCAGCTTATGGATGGTTCAGGTCAATCTTAAAAGCTGGCCAGAGGTGTGGTTAGGAATCATATCAGATCCAGGCTCTTCTCATAGAAGGTGGTCAAGTGTGTGAAATGGTCTACCATTAGATGTTGCAAGTGAGCCTTCAGTAAATGCATTCAGAAGAGATACAAGTATTTCAATGTAAGCATCTAAATGGAGTCCTACTTTGACAACATCCCAGGACTCCTTGAAGGAGCTGTAATAATAATAATACTGCATAAAAACAAATTAAGTACCTTTCAACATCCTCCTGTTTAGGTCCCCTAGTAATATTTTCTTCTAGTTTTGCTTTCTCTGTTTCTAAACTATAAATTAAAAAGGGGAAAAAAATGAAACTATAAATCAAAACATATTATATGCAACTTTATTTTCACTTTATATTTTAGAAAAGCTACTACTGCTAAATAGTGAAAATATCAGTTTAATCTTTAATAACAAACTAGTTAATAGAAAAGGCCTAAAATGGGATCAAAGATATTCTGCTCAAGTAGTGCCGAGATAGCAGGACTGCAGTGAATACAGATAATCTACAGAAGTATAAAATGCTGATGAAATTGATACGGAGTGCAAAGAATGAGGGTTGTATGAAAAGTTCTCGGCCTCGACCATAGATGGCAACGTTATTGGCATGATTTTTTTTTTTCCTAAGCATCCATGTGAAATTGCAAGTCATTCTATCAAGTAGTTTGTTTTATACAGCTGTCTGAAGCAAAAGTGTTATCTGTATCCCTTGAAATTAGATAAAATTGTGTATTGTGAAGCTATAAAATTCTTTGTACAAGAACCTTTAACGGCAAAAGAAATTCATTTGAAGTTCATAAAAGTTTATGGGAACTCTTCTCTTTCGTTTTGACAATTAAAAAATTGGCTGCCAAGTTTAAATGTGGCCGTACCAGCCTTGAAGATGATCCATATGAAGGACATCCAAAAAGTGTAACAACACCAGAAATCATTAATCAAGTGCATGATATGGTATCGGATGACCGGCGAGTCAAAGTGCATGAAATTGCTGAGATGATAGGCATTTCAAAAGAACGTGTAGGATATATTCTGCATGAAGAATTCCATATGAAAAAGCTTTGCTCAAGATGAGTGCTGCACTTGCTCACAGCAGAACAAAAATGTACTCGCATGAAAATCTCTGAACAGTGCTTGGAGTGTTTTAACAAGAATAAAACTGATTTTGTGAGTCAATTTATTACTATGGACGAGACTTGTATTCACCATTACACACCAGAATCCAAACAGCAGTAAAAATAGTGGACAGAAGCCAGTTGTTCAATGCCAAAGAAGACAAAGTTGGTTCCATCAGCAGGAAAGGTCATGCATTGGTGTTTTGGGATGATAAAGGTATTTTGTGTATTAATTATCTTGAAAAGGATAAAACAATAACTGGGGAATATTATTCCGATCTTTTAACCAGACTAGATGAAAAAATTCATGAGAAAAGACCCGGCTCGCAGAAGAAAAAATTCATTTTTCATCAGGACAATGCACCTGCCCACAAAACTGTTTTGGCAATGAAAAAATTAAGGGATCTGCACTATGAATTGTTGGAACATCCACCCTATTTCCTAGATTTGGCTCCCTCTGACTTCTATCTCTTCCCAGAAATAACTCTTCCTCGCTGGTCAGTGGTTTTATTCAAATCAAGAGGTGATTGCAGCTGTACAGGGATATTTTGCAGATCTTACTCAAAACCACTACAAGGACGGGATAATGGCACTGGAGCATCGCTGGAATAAATGTATTAGTCTTAAGGGAGATTATGTTGAAAAATAAAAATAATTTTGAAATTACACATTCGTTTTTTCATTGTTAGGCTGAGAACTTTCCAGGATGCAATTCAAGTTAATGGTTTCAATTCTGATAATGCCAATAAATCAGTAAATTATCTTTATCTAGTTTACCCAAAATGTATTGGAATGTTCTTCTTATGTAGTAAGTTTTGAAGGTAGCGATCACACCCTGGTCTAGTGGTTGCATTAAGGATGGCAGCAGAAAACAAAATTTCACATTTGGGTGTTCTAAAACAGGATGACAAGGTACATTGTCTATAATCAATAAAACTTTAAAGTTCAGATTTTTTTTCCCCATCAAACAGCGTTTAACTTCTGGAACAAAACATTAATGAACATTCATTAAAAATTTCTTTTGTAATCCAACCTTTTTTGTTTGCCTACCACTGCACTGGTAATGTGTTAAAATCCACACTTTTCATTGTCCACAGTCTTAGGGGTCGATTAATGAGTAATGGATTTAATTGCCAAAATTGTGAGGACAACACCAAGACTTCTGGGAATGATGAGGAGGGCACTGACTTGTAGAAGTAGGGAGATTCTTGTTCCATTGTATAAAGCAGGTAGGTCTTCAACCTTTCACACAGTGAGGGCAGCATTAAAAATTCCAATGAAGTCCGCATGCCACTAAGCTATATTGCGGTGTTTAGAATTATAAGATGCTTCCAGATTCACACGGAACAATGTGCATTTGATACTTTACATAAAATTCTATAAAATTAAACAAACTCAGCTTCAACCATGCTAGCGGCCAGGACATATATATATATATACATCCAAGTTACCATGGATGCGAAGTGCATATTAAAATTGTAATACCGTTGATATTACATTGAAATATATGATGGATACGAAGCATCTGTGGATGTGTATTTGATCCATAATGGTTGGTAAGGTGGTTAAGAGCGTAGGTAGGAGTTGGGTTCATGATAAATAAATACAATCAATACTTGAAAAAAGATAACTTAATGAAGAAAACATTCATTTTTTAGAATGTCAATAGGCAACTTGGCAATGTTTTTCCTTGACCAGCTTGTCGATGTTGGAAGTCGCAATGTGCAGCGTATTCTCGAGATGTTGGTCTGTAATTTGAGTTCTTGTCTTGGACTTCACATGCTTCAATCTGGAGAAGAACTGCTCACATAAGTATGTGCTTCCTAACAAACCACACATCTTCAAAGCATGTCAGCAAAGATTAGGGAATGCATCCTCAGAAATGTAGTCTTTGTAAAATGTAAGCAAGGGCACATTGAATAATTTTTCTCACAAAGAAGAGTTGTTTTGGAGTTCAAGCAGCTCCATTTGTACTCAGCCTGGCATTTGGGCAGCATTGACACTGAATGGCATTGAAAATAAATCTAAAGAAGATTGTTGGTTACGAAAATCACTAAATCTCTCTTCGAACTCACTTCGCAACATGGCTAATTTTGTAGCGTATTTATCAAGAGATGAACAGTTGGACTCAGCGATAAGCTGAAAATGAGTTAAGTCTTTTTTTGCGAGTTGTGCCTCCCAAAGTTTGAGCTTGGCCACAAAAGCTTTGATGCGATCAAACAGAGTGTGAACCAGATGATCTTTGGATTGTAGCCACGTATTTAGGTCATTCATATGCAACAAGATGACGGTCACAAAGGCAAAGTCTGTCATCTACTTCGGACCATTAAATTCCACAACCGGCTTCCCCTTAGTTTGCATGAACTGCTGTATTTCGCTCTTTCAAAGACTCTTCCCTCTGCTCAATCAACACTCATCACTATAATAAACACATCGCCATGATCCACTTCATACTCTTGGGTCAAAAACTCTTAGAATTGACGATGACAATCCTCTTGCACTAATAATGTTGATGACAGTAACAATAATTTTCATGACATTCTCAAATCCAATAGTTTTCGAGCACAAATTCTTGTGGTGGATTAAAATGTGGTAATGGATGAAATCTTTGCCTTATAGTTCCGGTTCTTTCCGTAGCAGTTGAACAAACCCTTCGTTCTTTCCCACCATAGCAGGGGCACCATCAGTTACCACACCCTCGAGGTTGGGTGAGCTGAGGTTGAAACGGAGCGTTTTCTTGGTGGCTTCAAGAATATCAGTGCCTTTTGTCGTTCCCTTCATAGGTACGAGTGCTAGCTGTTCTTTTGTCACAATGAATTGTTGATCAATGCTATGGACAAAGATAGCCAGTTGTGCTGTATTCTTCACATCTGTGTTCTCATCTAAAGCAAGTGAATGTGACATAAATTTGGACGACCGTTTTTTTAAAGTTCCTTCAATGTCATTGCCAAGTTCTTCAACACATCATGCTACAGTTATCCCAGACAAAATCGGTTTTTTAAACACTTCCTTATTATTTGGGCACAAAATATTCCTGGCAGTGATGAGACACTCTTTCACAAATTCACCGTCCAAGAAGGCTTTTGATCTTTTAGCAATTTTTTCAACTATTTACATAACTTACTTCGATGCACGCTTTGCTCTCTTCCCTCTGCCTTTTAACACGTTCACTGCCAACTACGAGTATACTCGTAGTGGGTAATCCTGCTTCACAAGCCAGCTACGAGTATACTCGTAGGACGCTTACCGCCGGGAACGAGATTATTGTAGTGAAATTGAAAAAGTGAAAATGCTTGGCTTGTGGGGCTAGCTTCAAAACTGTGTATTTTCATAGATCGTATATGCTCTGTACAAGCCAACTATGAGTATACTCGTAGGTCGTTTACCTCCGGTAACGAGATTATCGTACTGACCTTGAAGAAGTAAAACAGCTCGGCGTAGGGGAACAGACCATGCCAAAGTAGCGTGGCAGCGAACGTGTTAAACGTACCTGCTGGCATTTTAAATCATGGAGATGGTTCGCTTTGTCCACACGAAGCCACTCTTGAAGGTGATTGAAATTGGATGCATGCTTTGTCTCATAGTGTCGTTTTATATTGTATTCCTTTGATACTGACACTGACTCATGACAAATTAGACATACTAGCAATCCACGATAAGTGGATCGACACAAAAAAGTACAAATTGGTCCACTTTTCATTAAAAACCCGACAAGAATCACTTGATTAATGCTTTTTTTACTCATAGATGCCTGAGTGATGGAAGGTGAACCCAAAAAATAATCCAAAATGGCCGTGTAACGATTATTATCCACTGAATATGTCTCACACTAATGAAAAAAGTCTGGCAATATAAAACCACAATAGGCTATGGCTGACACGATGAACCTGCGTGAGCTTATACAGAATATCACACTGTTCATGACTGACTGACTGTGGATGAGATCCTCTTGTATTTATATGAAAATAACAAAGTATTGAGAACCTTCGAGATGTATCTGGAAGGCACTAGACAGTGCACTCGAATGAACTACTGCTTCAACCATCTACCTGGGACATTAGTACTTGGCTGGCAGGCCATTGCAAAGAGCTTTGTGGGCTATGCTTTGAAGACCCCTGGTATAAGGATAGATTAGGCCACACATGCACGATTGTGGACAGATTTGGTCACCTGGTTTTCAAAAAGACGAACAGATGTTGGAAAGGGTCTAGAGGTGACTTAGTTAGTCACCTCTAGACCCTTTCATTAATCCTACATTAATGAAAGGGTCTCCAACATTAATCCTATGTTATAGGATTAATGTTGGAGAGGTTCTACATTAAACAGTGGGAGATCAGGGGAGAACTAGAGGTCATCTCTGGAAGCTGTATAAGGAGGGTGTGAGCAGGTTTTTTGCATGCAGAGTTGTGAATGATTGGAATGCCTTGCCTTGCCTGAGAGTGTGGTGTTTGCAGAGAATTTGAGTGTGTAAACATGTGCACTGTTCTAGGAAATCTAATTATAATACCTTTTTAACAGAACTGAATTCAAACAGAAATTTTTCAAATAAGTGCCATTTGAACCATGCAAAAAAAGAATCACTTTTCTTTTCTAAACCTGTCATTTCAAATTCATGTAAAAAAAAAAAGTGTAAAAAGAGAATTGCCTGTACAGCGATATTCATGGACATTACAAAGTGTTTGATAGATTACCACATGATAAGTTAGTGTGCAAGCTGTAAATGATTTTATATTTTAGATTCCTATTAATAAAAGAGTTCAATAGGAATAAAAGTAATAAATCAATAAACTCTCAATGTATTTTCCCTCTTCTAAAGATAAAAGCTCTCCTATGTCTCTTCCAGGTGTATACCACGTTCCATGTGACTGCTATCTTTCCTGCTTCAGACAAACTGGATGCTCAATAGAAAAAAATTATACAAGAACATCAATCATATATTTTCAACAAAAAACAGACGACATTCTTTGGTCTGAAACACGCCTTCTACATAGATGTCAATACAAATTTGAATGCCTGTTTAAGGAGAGTTCTGAGGCCATGCTTCACTGCTCTAACTTGAATCGGAATGACTGCCTATCCTTATGGGCAAGTTTGATTGGAAAAACACATGATTAAAGTTTTTTTTTTTTTTTTTTAAGACAAGAATGATATTTTATAAAGACATAAGGTCTTATTAAACCAACTACATACTACATCTATCTGATGATCTGTTGAGTATGATATTATAAGCTTTATATATATAATACATTTTTTAACTTGGGGATATTGTATATTAGGATAACCAAGTTATTTTATAAACTTGGTTATTGGAGTTAAAATAACCAAGTTTATAAAATAACTTGGTTATCCTAATATATATATATATATATATATATATATATATATATATATATATATATATATGCAATTTATTTTAAACTATTATGATTAACCTGTTCTTCATTGAAAGCATAATGCTATTGGCAATATAACATCACACGGCTCATTCTATTTTGAATAAATCAATTGTTTGCATTCTACCTTGTGACAACTGTTTTATAAGCCACTGACGATGGTCTGTTAATTTCAAACTGAAATATCTTCTTATTATTAAATTCCTTCACTTCTCTATTACAATGAGATGTTGAGGATTTTTCTACATTTAACCACTACTGTAGCGAGGATAAGGTGGTTAGCCCTATACCTCCTGGTGTGTCTTATGTCTGTGGACCACGGGCCAGTTTGCCTGTTCTGGGGGATGAAAAAACCTGAGTTTCCAGGTGAAAAAACACCCTACCTCTGTATGAGACCGCTAACTCACCTTTAGTCGAGTTAGCGATCTTTATCTGGTGACAAGATAAAGGTTCCTCACGTTACTGAGGAATCGAATCCAGGTCTTTCCGACCAAAGGGCTTCGTCTATACTGAGACCTATGGTGGCTCCAGACTGAAATATAGGACAGTATATATTTAATAAATAATACTTTTACCTCGTGTTTTCATGTATATATTGTATAGAACTATGGCATAAGTTTCTCTAAAAACAAGAAGTAAATATCTCTAAAATTCTCACATACAATTTTATTTCTCTCTTTTTATTTATTATCATCATTTTATTTTTTATAGATAGGTAGCATAGCAGCCATGAAATACATCAATAAAAAGGGAAGTTAAACTGGATGTGGTCTAATTCTGAATGATTGGAGGGCTCTAATCCAATCATCTTGAATTCATGTAGAAGACAGTTGCTTATCATTTTTTTTAATAATTTCTTGATGAATATAATATAATTTTTTTCATTTGGAATTCAATCTTCTAACCAGGTCTTCTGAATTATGCAGTATAGTCATTGTAAAACTCATATTTGAACATTGCTGGATAAGTATTATCTAATCCAGCTGCCTTTCCACATTTCAGCATTCTACTGGCTTTTTCTGCTCAAGTACTGATATATACATCAGTGCATTCCTAACAAGTATTATACCATTGTACTGTAATTGCTTCTGCCACTCTGATTCAACAATCTTTCAAATTACAGCAAACATCCAGAATACCTTTGTCATCTCTGATTCCTTTTTAAAGTATTCTCTGCTCCATTTCTAAGCCTTTTCAAGCAGCTCCAAAACATTCTGCTACAATCACAATTTTATTCTATCTATTTTACCAAAGCCTTCCTATGACTTCTGTATAACTACTATTATACATATCTCTGTTGTCTTACATTTTTATCTGTATTTTCTCAGGTGTACCTGATAGCTCACTTGCCAGGAACTTTTTGATATGAATTCTTCTTTTCCCAAGTTATCTCTAACTTTCTGAATCTACCATGAGGTTCAGTTTTTTGTCCCTGCAAACAATTACTCTGCATGCCCCCCACCCCTCTGGATGAATCAGTCAATCATCATCCTTGTCAAAAAACAGAAATCGTAAAATGTCTTATCAGAAGAGCCAAAACTAATTGCTCTACTTCTAATTTTCTACAGAAAGAACTTTCTACTATCCAACAACACATGAAACTCGATGGCTTTTCCGAAAAGAGTACTCAACATCTTCTCAATTCTTATAATCCACAACAAAACAACGAAGATTCAATGCGTCGAGTTCCAGTTCCTTACATCTCCAGGATTTCAGAATCTATTGCAAGAATTCTGAAGAAATATGAGTTAACAGCTACATATTCACCTATTAACAAATTATCTTCCCATTTTCCTTCTCCTAAAGACAAACTCTCAACTATATCTCTTCCTGGAGTTTATCAAATTCCCTGCAACTGTGATCTCTCCTATTTTGAACAAACTGGACGTTCGCTTGAAAAAAGAATTCAAGAACATCAATCCTCCATTCATCACAACAAACCTGAAAAATCTGGATTGGCTCAGCACGGGATTGATACTAACTACAACATCCTTTGGTCAAAAACTTGCCTCTTACATAGATCCCGTTATAAATTTGAACGTTTATTCAAAGAAAGTGAAGAGGCCTTACTCCATCGTCTTAACCTGAATTGGAATGACTGTACATCTATATCAAAAATCTGGGAAAGTCTAATCAAGATAACTCATTAATTCATATTAATTTTGTGTTATTTAATATTATTAATTAATATCTTTATTTCAATCATGTCTCTGCTTAAAAATATTCCCTTTAATACTTAGTGATATAACATCACGTGGCTTGTTCTATTTTTAAATGATCTATTGTTAGTATTCCATCTTGTATTTTTTTTTAAACTGTTCTTGTAGTGCCACTGAAGATGGTCTGCTATTTCCAGACCGAAATATTTGGTTAATTAAATATCTTTTTTGTGTTTACGTGCATATATTATTCAGTCAATCAACGTTTTCATCAGTTTTCTACCTGGTTCTCCAAGGTTTACTCTTTTTATCAAATTCTTTCTTTTCCCTTCAATAATATTCATCTATTTGAATTTACAGTTCATCTTTGAAAGTTGTTGGACTTGATTCTTTTTAGTTCTTAAATTTTTATTTTTTCTCCTAGCATGATATTCTTATTTCTCTTGCTCAAAATTGAATAGCAATCAATTCCTATTTCAAATTGCCTGTATACTCATGTAGTCTGAATGAGCCTGAAGATATGACACTCAACAATAACACTCTCTCTCTCTCTCTCCGTGTGAATTTGTGCACAATGTTAAGTTGGAACATGTTAGTAATGAGTAGTCCATGTGAGGAACAGAAATCCAGTAGGTGCTTAACACTATTATTAGCTTATACCTTTTTTCCTATATATCCCAAAATACTTCTATACATCTGATTTTCATTTCTTACCAGCTTTGCAAATGGAAAGATTTGTTGTGTTGCATGCCAACATATAACATAAAGAACTATGTGGTACAACACAATAAAGGTTATTTTGAATTATGACTAAAGCAACCAAACCTATAATGATTAGTCGATTATGTCTGTAAATCACGTGTGCTGCACTATCGAGTTTGTCTGTTTTGTGAAATGATAAACCCAAGTTTCCGGGGGGGGGGGGGGACCTTCCACCTCTGTACTTTCAGATAGATGGGATTCAAATCAGGTCTTTACAACACCAAAGGGGCATCATTATTACTGACTAAGCTATGAAGGTCTGAACATCTTAAATAAGAGGGGGGGGGGAGAGGAAAACCTTCCAACCTCTGTACTGTCAGATGGACAGAATTTAAATCAGGTCTTTGCAAATGCCAAAGGAGTTTAACATCCTGGGCTCCGATGGAACCCATATCAGATATTAAGCTGATAAGAACAGATACTACACTTTGATCTTAGCCAAAAGGCCAAGAAGCGATGGCGGTCATCGGTCGGAAAAAAGGGGGTCATTGCCGGGAATGACTGCACGTTTATGGTGTGGGCTCCTTCTGTCAGAAAACACCAGGCCTCACCTCCAGAAGACGGTTCTTTCGTTGCTCTGATCAGTAGAGGAAGCGGGCTTAAACCGGGTCCCAAAGTTTCCCCCATTGCATGGAAGCCTGCAGCTTCTTTCGTTGCTCTGACCTGTAGAGGTGGTGAGGCACGTGAAGCCCTTCTTATTAGAAGGCTGGCTTGTAGTAGCCATTCGTTCAGGAACAGATGCTATATGTATAGCAAAACACCACTTTGTGGACACCAAATCAACCCCATGACACTCCCCCCCCACACACCCCTTATCGTTTTCCCGTCCAGCAGAGGAAGCGGGCTCAACCCGGGTCCTAAAGCTCCCAACATGCGTTTTTCAATGAAAAGGCTCTGTGATCAGTAGAGGATTCTATAGAGGTGCCAGTGCAATAGAAGCTCTTCTTATTAGAAGCCAACAGATATCACTTTCTTGGGAGAAATACTGGGCATCACCTGCAGAATACGGCTCTTTCGTTGCTGTGTTAGTAGAGGAAGTGGGCTCGACCTGGGTCCTAAAGCTCCCAACATGCGTTTGCCGATCAAAAGGCTCTCTGATCAGTAAGCTATGTAGGCTCTGAACATCTTAAATAATCAGTACTGATGTAAATTGAAGACACTCTAATCAAACATTTATATTACATCTATTTAGGACAGGTGTTTCTAAACTGGACACCTTACATGCTGTAAACCAATACAAAAATAAAATTGCAGGTACTTTCCATTACTACAGTACTTTACCATTTATCTAGCCAAACAACAACCCATCAATTAGCTGATCCTTGCATGTCATCTGATCTCTGGTAGAGTCCCATATAATTGTATTTCAATTATACGTCTCTGCTGTTCATCATGAAAACAATACTTTTAAAACTTAAATCCAAGTAGAAATAACAAGGAATCAAAATGATAAATATCGTACTGATGTAAAGCGCAGTGAGTTACAATCAATAAGAAATCATAATAACCTCTTAAAATCCAGCATAGCTTTGAATTTCCTTATGTAAACACCACCACGGTAAAAAAAAAAAAAAAAAAAAAAAAAAAAAAAAAAAAAAAAAAGTACATTATACAAAAACCTCCTTAACCTACGAACCAGTCAAAGTAGATGAAATGCTCACACCACCTCAGGATTTTTCATAGATCAAAACATGATGAGCATTCCTTTTATCATGTAATTACCCTCCTCTACCATTAATCGCTTGAAGAACCATTACTGGATTAACTGTAAAGGAGGGATATTTGTGTCACTTGACTTAAAGTGTACTGTTTTAATTGGAATTTCCTTCCTATTTCAATATTTGAACTTTTTGTTACCCCATTTATTTATTGTATCTGTTCCCAAAGATAAAGACAACTTGCAGATGTGTGAAAATAAATAATATATTCTGAAACATTCACCTTAGCAATGAAGTTATTTAATAATAATAAATTTTGCTGTCTTTTATTCTTCAAATTAGTGCAATGGAACAAGTCAATTTGTGTTCTTTCATATTAATGACAACATTGCAGAAATTATTTTCTCATGAAAATAATTTCTACAATACTGACTAGTTTCAAATGCTTACATTGAAAATCATTATGTTAATTATTCATAAATAACGTGTTTATTTATGAATAATTAATAAATAAAGATGTTTTCAAATAACATTTATTGAAATAAATATGAAACTTTTTTTTTCTTTCCATGCAAAATGACATTATATGGATTGTCACACTTCAGTTTTAGAAATGAGTTTTTGTGTTTTTATGAACAAGTGATGTTTAATTGCATCAATCACTTGCTTTCCAACTGTGAGACTTTTTTCCCATACGAAAGTCTGACTTCAGCAAAGGTGCCCAGGGAATGGAAGGAAGGTAAGATAGTGCCATTGCATAAGGTTGGTAACAGACTGGAAGTGTCTAATTATAGGTCAGTCTGTGTGTCATCAGTAGTTGTTAAGATCTTGGAGAAAGTAGTGAGGGACCGTATACAGCATTGGGCAGATGAGGGTAATGTTATCTGTGAGAGTCAACATGGATTTGTGAAAGGGCGTTCTTGTTTTAGCAATATGCTAGCCTTTTATAATAAAGTTACAAGAATATTAGATGAGGGAAAGGCATATACTGCAATTTTTTTAGACTTAGCGAAGGCATTTGACAGGGTGCCACATGATAAGCTGATATTCAAGTTGCAGCACATGGGTCTGGATGTCAGATTGGTCAACTGGATTCAGGATTGGCTGTCTGATAGGTATCAGAGAGTTGTGTATGGTAGAGCAGTTTCAAGGAGGCAGAGAGTTACAAGTGGAGTCCCACAGGGCTCAGTACTAGGACCTATATTGTTTAACATTTATATCAATGACACTGCCAGTGGATTGCAAGGGGATATTCAGTTGTTTGCAGATGATGCGAAGCTGGGAAGGATTATTAGTAATAGTGCAGATGTGGTAGCCCTGCAAGAGGATTTAAATAAACTAGATAGATGGGCAAATGAATGGAGGGGTGTCAGTTTAATGCAGCAAAATGTAAGGTCTTGAGGTTTGGGAAACATCGATGGGATGCTGCATACTCTATGGGAGGAGTTATACTGGAGGAAGTAAGGGAGACAAGAGATCTGGGGTTGATGATTGATAGAAACCTGAAGTTTAGGGGACATATTGCAACACAGAGGATTGCTGCAATTATGAGAAAGACACTGACCTGCAGAGATAAGAGGATTATCATTCCGTTGTATCTCTGATCAGACCACACCTGGATTATTGTTCTCAGATTTGGTCCCCAGGATTTGAAGGAGATAAATTAACTGTGGAAAGGATACAAAGATGGATGACAAAGATGGTTTCAGGACTGTACAAGGATAGTTACGAGGATCGGCTGAGGGAATGTGGACTGCAGAGTTTGGTGGATAGAAGAAGGAGAAGTGATATGATTGAGACTTTTAAACTGTTGAGAGGTGGTTAGAGGGTTGACACTGGGGAGTTCTTTCAGTTGGTTGAACAACGGGAAGGAGTGATGACAGGAGGCCATCCCTGGAAGTTACGAAAGGAAACTGTGAGCAAGAGGGTGAGGAGTGGTTTCTTTGCGTGGAGGGTGGTTGAACCGTAGAATGCATTGCCTGATGGAGTGGTGGGAGCGAGAACGGTCAATGAGTTTAAGGAGTGGTATGATAGACTGTGTTTCTTAGGGGGGACCTCCCCTCGATGAGTCTTGACAGACTTTATGTTCTTAGGAAGGACCTCGCACGATGAGTCTTTTGACTCCATGGAGGCCTGAATAATAATAATAATAATAATAATAATAATAATAATATCATTTATATCAATGGATATTAATTTCCAATGATTCAGTAGAGACTCAGATTCCCCCTTTTTTTTTTGCATGATGCAAATCATATAATATCTAGTTCTTAACCATTAAAAAATTTTAAAACATATGAAGCACATCCTATACAGGTTGATTCAAAATTTATGCTCACTGAAGATTTCCAATTACATTCCCCCACTCCATTCCTGAAACTGAATTAAAAATACCGGCCTGGTTGGCTGAGCCAAAAGGCTGGAGAGCAAATACGCTGACTTTACGAATACGCAGCTTCGAATCTCACCATGGGCATGGATGTTTGCGATTGTCTGTGAAAGTACTAGTGGTGGTAGTCGGCAGTAGATGGCGTTGGTGTTAGATGATGAAGGCTGGTGGAGTAGTGAGACAAAGAGTTGCAGAGTAGATGTCCTCTCTCGATGAGTCTTTGGACTCCTTGGAGGTGTGATGTAAGAATAATAATAATTATTATCATGCGATACTTCCAAGGAGTAAAAAGACTCATCGAGGGAGGGCACCAGCTCTACAACTCCCTGTCTTCACCACTCAAATCCACCAACTATATCAAATGACTATTAAATTATTTAAGGAATTTACACTGTATACTGGAATATTAATTCAAAGAAACTTTAATAAATACTTCCTATATTTCAGCACTGTCACATTGCCATCTTCAATGGGAACATATAACAATGACACAGGCACTATAAAAAGCAAATGGGGCAGAAGAGAGAAAATATTGTTGTTCCTAGAGTCCTAATGGTGCCCCTTAGCGGACTATATTGGTTGTCTTGGCTGTTGGGCTGATGTTCTCGTGATGCAAGCTTTCCAAATTTGGGGCAGTCTCATGCACTCAAATTAGTTGAGGTTTGGATAGTTTTTTTTTTTTTTTTTTTTTTTTTTTTTTTTTTTAGAGCCGAGGCTAATTCTATGAACAATCTTTTATATTTATTTAAACTTGCTACAGTGTATTAACGTGGCTTTCTTCTAACGTATTCTGTGGCAAGTATCCAGAGCATGGTCTGCAAGCCCAGAGTGGCTGTACTGGTGAAACCAGATGTAGTCTTTATGTTCCGAAATCCTGACATTTGCTGTACTGCCTGTTTGGCCAAAGTAGGACAGTTTACAGCTGCAAGGGACCTGGTATACCCCAGGTAGGTCTAGGGGAAGTGGTTGGTCTTTGGTGAAGCGGATAAGGGATGCCAATTTTTTTATATGGTTTGTAAGAAGTTAGCTCATATTTTTTTAGGATTTTGGTTATTTTTTTTCCAAGGTGCCCCCCAGATATAGGGAATGGTGATGGATTTAGTATAATCTTTGTTATGAAAGGGGGTAGCGGGGGGGGGGGGGGGGTATCTGGTTTTAATATTTTTTGGGGGGGTTGTAGCCATTGGCTGAGAAAGTATTAAGGATGTGGTTCAGTTCAGTGGTTAGGGCATTGTCATCTGAACAGATTAATTTTGCCCTGTTATATAGTGTTTTTATAACCCCATATTGTTGTGAGGGGGGGGGGGGAGGATTGCTGGTGAATGTATCCCCCACATACAAATTAGCCAAACATTTAGCCCAAGCGCTCACACACTATACTGGTAACACACCATCACACATAAAAAAACTCAGCCCACTTCAAAGCCAGTATAGAAAACCTCTCACTCCAATATACTGACATAATGGTCAGTTTTGACGTCTCCTCCCCACTCACAAATGTCCCACTCAAGGAAACCTTAGAGCTCATCAGAGGCAAATTTACTTCCAATATCTCAGCCCTATTTAAGTTCACAATGAACTCAGGCTATTTCATTTGGCAAGGAAAATTCTACAAACAGATAGAGGGGACAGCCATGGGTTCACCACTCTCCCCACCGCTGGCAAACTTCTTTATGGAGACTTTTGAAGAGAAAGTCTTAAACTCTGCCCCACAAAAACCCACTGTTTGGCTTTGCTACGTTATTGATGTGTTTGCTATTTGGTCACATGGCTCAGATACATTCCACTCCTTCTTAACACACTTATACAAACCAACATCTCATAATCCAGTTCACCTTGGAAAAAGAGGAAAACAACAGTCTCTGTTTCCTAGACACTCTAATCACTCACCAGCCTGATGGATCCTTGGTATTCTATGTTTACAGAAAATCCACCCATATAGGCAGATACATTCACCAGCAATTCCTTCCCCCCCTCACAAAAATATGGGGTTATAAAAACAATATATAACATGGCAAAATTAATCTGTTCAGATGACAATGCCCTAACCACTGAACTAAACCACATCCTTAATACTTTCTTAGCCAATGGCTACAGCCCCCAAATAATATTAAAACCAGATACCCCCTCCCCTCATAACAACGATTATACTAAATCCATCACCATTCCCTATATCCAGGGCACCTCGGAAAAAATAACCAAAATCCTAAAAAAATATGACCTAACTTCTTGTTACAAACCATATAAAAAATTGGCATCCCTTATCCACTCCACCAAAGACCAACCACTTTCCCTAAACCTACCTGGGATATACCAGGTCCCTTGAAGCTGTCAAGTGTCCTACTTTGGCTATACAGGCAGGACAGCAAAGTCAGGATTTCACGAACATAAAGACTACATCCGGTTTCACCAGTTCAGCTACTCTGGGCTTGCAGACCATGCTCTGGATACCAGCCTCATAGGTGGAAGAAAGCCACTTTAATACACTGCAGCAAGTTTAAATATGAAAGATTGTTCATAGAATCAGCCTCAGCTCTAAAAAACTATCCACACCTCAATAAATTTGGGTGCATGAGACTGCCCCAAATTTGGGAAGCTTGCATCATGAGAACATCAGCCCAACAGCCAAGACAACAATATAGTCCACTAGGCGGCACCATTAGGACTCTAGGAACAACAATAGTTTCTCTCTCTTCTGCCTCATTTGCTTTTTATAGTGCCTGCGTGCATGTGTCATAGTTATATGTTCCCACTGAAGATGGCAATGTGACATTGCCGAAATAGAGGAAGTATTTATTAAAGTTTCTTTTAATTAATATTCCAGTATATGTTATAAATTCCTTAAATAATTTAAGGCTTATACGTTGTGTTACCAACGTATAAGACTTTCTACAAGAATAACTATATCAAACTGCATCATCTATACCAATGCCATCTACTGCCCACCACCACTAGTATTTTCACAGACAATCAAAAACATCCGTGCCCATGGTAGGATTTGAACCTGAAGCCTTTTGGCTGGAGAGCGAATATGCTAATCACTCAGCCAACCAAGCCGTCAAATAAAAAATAACTGCACAATCTAATTTTCTACTGGTCTGAAAGTTTTCACAGACAGTTGATTTGACAAAAGAAATAAGTCAATAATATTCTCACTTCTTTTCAAAGCAGATACTTCTAATACTGAACTATTTCTTTGTCTACAATGAGCTGTTTTCTGAAATTATTAAGTTTCACAAATACATGGTGTAATATTTTCCTCATATAAAAAATATTTATATTTATGCCACAAAAAAAAATTTCAGTTGTAGTTTTTTTTCTCTTTAAAAATTTCAAATAACTACTTGGAATTTCTTTTTTTGTGGCATAAATATAAATAATTTTTATATTGCTGCTGGTTGCCATTTCTGAAATAAGTAACATTTTAGAAACAATAGATAATAATCCTCTTAGCTTGAGGAAAAGGCTAAAAGCTTAGATCACTCTCACTGCTTTTGAGACCCAGAAGTTGCACTAAAGAGCCTCAAGTAGTAGCAGCACAATATACCTTAGCATTGTCTTGTTTCGTTGATTAACAGACATCCTAAACAGAAATATTAATATTTCTTTTACAGGCTGATACAATATTTTATGTCAAAATAATTTCTTAATTTATAATAATCACAGTTTTAGTTTTATTAGAAACAGATGGCTAAAGGTAAATTTGCAGAAGTAAAAAAAACCAACATACCATAGCATAACACAAAAGTTCAGAACACAAATTTCAAAAATTTAATTAATGATATGTTCTGATTCCAAGACTATGATACTTCCTTCTCTAATGAGGCTCTTTTTTCCCCATTTCTGGTAATGTCACACAGTACTAAAATTATGGACGTGAACATCAATATGTTGTAATGTAATAGCAGTCAGCCTTGTTGCAAGTAGTTAGTGTATCTGCTCTCGAGCCAAGAGGCCACGGGTTCAAATCCTGCCAAGGGTGTGGATCTTTGTGATTGTCCTTTCAACTCTCTGTGGAAAGGACATCTGCGACCCTCCAACTTCTACTATTAGCTGTAGTTTTCCCCCTGCCAAGGGGCTGTAAAACTAGACAAAAAACCAATGGACAAGTAGTCCAGCAGCACCCACAGCAGTGTATTGGGTTTGGAGGGGGGGGGGAGCAGTCCCATCTAGGCAACAGCTAAGGAATAAAATAATAATAAGAAGAAGAACATAAATGTCCAAACACTTAATGTGTGGTGTCCTGACTCTGGATTCTAGGATTGATTATTCTTATTTGCAGAAGTATAGGTAATTGGACAACATACCCAAATATATACATTCTTTAGATACCACAATGATACCTCACCTTGTATAAAAAATATCCCATCAAATTATGCCAACAAAATGAATCTTTCCCGAATAAGCATTTTCCAAACATACAAAACAGACTGAGCGAGTGGATTCAGTTGCAAAGTTTCCTAAGTCACTCCATGTGATTGTTGAGGCAATGTAATGGGATGTGCATGCCAAAATGGAGAAGGAATATGGCTATATTCTTCTCTTCCGTGTATACAACTCTATACATAGAGGAATTTCATGGCATGCACTCTATTATTTCTTTATTCAAATTTCTTATTGTTGTTCACTGTTTGCACAGATGATACATACAACAAAATATCTGCATAATAAATTTAAATTTTGCTGTGGTATACGTGTGATTCTGCACAGTCTTGCCATAAATGCTGTCACAACTTCCACACACACCCCTGCACTGCTCACAGAACTGAATAAGCCCTGTTCCATTAGTGGCACTGTGCACAGTCAACATTCGTTTGCTTATCAGTAGAGAAAGAGTTGTCTGTAAGGGTTAAGATGCAGTGGGAAAATTATGAGAACTGTGTAGCTGTAACAGCACTTTGCAAGGTTGGAATGTAGCCACCTGTTATTTTGAACATGCTAAAAACACTTGGGATTAGTAGGATGTTTGTGTATCAGACTATTGACCATTATAATGATACAGAAGATGTATCTGAGGCCAAAGAACAGGTCGACCATGCTGCGTTAGCAAGCAACAGCTTGTGAGAGCTATGAATGCACACCTCTGGTGTAATCCTCTGAGAATGCAGAAAGTGATTTTGTAAGAGATGAATGGTTCAACGAGAACGATGTCACATGTACTAACTGATGACATGAGGGCGAGAGCCTATCATCATTCTACTGGACACTTCCTAACACCACAACTTATATAGCAAAGGGCGATAAAATCAAAGGCACTTCTCTGGCAATACGTGAACAACAGAAACAGAGATATCCTCATCACAGATGAGAATATTTTCACCAGTAAAGAGCAATTTACCCACCAAAATGATCAGTTTGTATGCCCGGATGGTCACACAGCATATGCCATAGCACCCAGCATTTAGAGAGGTCATCACCCATTGTCAGTGATAATTTGGTGGGGGATGACATATCAGGGGGATATCCAAGTTGCATTTCTATGAGAAAGGAGTCAAAATCTCTGCCTAAGTGTATCAAGACACTGTACTGGAACCTGAAGCATGCCTTCTGACCAACATTTTGTTTCATGGTAGACAGTGTACCTTCCAAAAGGACTGGGCCTGTGCACACAAGCTGAGGACCACACAACAGTAACTGGTGGTGAATGTGTCTGACCATATATCACTATCTGATTGGCAATCTTGAAGTCCTGATCTGAATCTGTTGGATTTCAAATTGTGGTCAGAGCTTGAGAGTAGCTTTCAAGATTGCCAGCCTAAAGGTGGATTTGGAACAAGTAATGGTAGTGTTTCCATTGGATGTTGTGCATCGATATGTAGCCTCACGGAGTTTGGGCATGCATGAAGGCATTTCAAACCTTGAGTGCTGTTATATGCACATTATACATGTGGTTTGTATGTGTTGAAAGCTGCAAATGATTTACTGATAAAGATTTATGTGCTGTTCAAGTTGTAACAGTATTTATGGCTAGACTAAGTACAGTTTATGGATAATCCATGCATCATTATACAAGAAAATTCCACATATAAGTTTTACAATTGAAATTCGTAACTTACAGAAAATATTTTTCTTGGAGCAAAGAATAGTCTTTCTGAAGAGCTTCCTTCTCATCTTCCTTTTCTAAAGCTAATTGGTCCATCATCTTCTGCACTGAAACTAGTTCTTGGCGAAGAACTACAACATCATCGGCTTCAGGTCTGAAAAAGGTTTGGTTTAGACTGAATTAATTAAAAATATATGAACTTGGAATATGCAGTGAAACCTTAAAAAGAAAAATGACACAGTTATATCTCACCGAAGTGAATCTAGACATCAAAGGAACAGACTTTGCAGAAGAAAGTTACTATAGTATATATCTTTTAAAAGAACATATAACTAATGAGGGCAGGCAGAAGACTTTCCAGTACAGGTAACCCTCGTATAATGCGGATGCTAGGTTCCATAGAAATGCCGCGTTATATAAATCGCATTATGTGAGACTCAGATAACAGAAAAAGTAGGGTTAGGTTCCGAAATCGTTTTTTTTTTTTTTTAATTATATAGTCAATGACATACCAAACGAAAATATATGTTTATTTAATTCAGGTAATTCATGTAAGTTAAGAAAACATATAAACTATGAAACAAATACATGATATAAATTTATAAAATTAAAAATTGTACATAAACTTCACTGCACATAATGCACAAATGTTTTAGGCAAAATAAAGCGCATACTTTAATTGTCATCACTGTCTTCAAAACTAGCATTCCGTAGGTGTTCTTTATTTAAGATTGGCCGGACGCCGTCATCACTTGAAATCTCTTGAACATCATTTGTATATTTCTCACTGCCTACTTCGACTGGTTTAGTTATGAAGAAGTCAGTAATAAGACCTTGCTTACCACTATGATGCAATTTTTTTTTTTTATAAAGTTCATAATACGGAGTTAAACAACTATCCAATTGTTTTGTGAATTTTCCGGAATACTCCATTGAGAGATTATTATCCGTAAAATACTTTCCTAACTTTCTTGCTAAGTCCAATCCTTCTGTAATTTCTTTAAACTGAATTCTTTAATGGATTCTTTAATTTCATCACAATCAGAATCTTCTGCAGAACTCTCCTTATTTCAATGTCATCTATTAATTCTACCAGTTACTACTCATTTAAATCTATTTCCCCATCAATTAATTTACTAATTTCATTTTCAACCACATCGTAAAAGCCCTCTAAGTGGCCATTACTATAAAAATAATTTTTTTACACAAAAAAAAAAGCATTACATATTGTATGTAACTCATCAGAAAATAAAGTGCTCAGCTTGAGATTAACACTTGTGATTTTTAGTGTGCTTTCCTGGCAGAAAACGAAGTCAATTTTCAACAATAAATACTTTATACAGTAAACAATTGACGTACATGCATGCTAAAGGGTATTTCCCCTAATATAAATTCGCTACTTTACAACTACATGTGCGATACGGGCAGACGCAAATTTAATAAAGATAAAATTTGATTTTTAAGTTGTGCAGCGAAAAATGTATGAAAAGATAAAGGGTTACTACAATTTGCAGACCATGTTATATCGAAACCGCATTGTATAAGTACCACATTGAACAAGGGTTACTACAATTTGTAGACCACGTTATATCGAAACCGCATTGTATAAGTACCACATTGAACAAGGGTTACTACAATTTGTAGACCACGTTATATCGAAACCGCATTGTATAAGTACCACATTGAACAAGGGTTACTACAATTTGTAGACCACGTTATATCAAAACCGCATTGTATAAGTACTGCATTATACGAGGATTACCTGTATTTATTACTGAGTGTGCTATAACAGCATTTGCTAGAGGTGAGGTGACTGCAATACCTTTTACAATTTCTCAAATATCCACTTACAGTAAAGATCATTATTAGTCAAGTCAAGGACTTAGCCCACAAATGGCATTTATTTGCTATAGGACTGGGTGACTGATGTATAGGAGTTATATATATATAAAAAAAGGATTTAATGGATGCTAGCTAAAGCAAGTCAAGAGTAACTCTTGTATGATTCTGCACAAAATAAAATGTTATACAGCTATCGACCATATCAGGCAACAGCTATTTTTCAAAACACATCTTCAAAATCACATGCAAGGATCTTTTTCATCTAACAGCTATAAACAGTTTATAAATAGAATAAACACATTCACTTTTCCACATATAGTTATCTGTGTTTTATTTGTTATGAAATAAAAATATTAAATATAGAAAAGGATCAGTGTGCCCCTGTTTCCATGCATTCAAGTTTACTTGTGTTGGAAGCATAATGGAGTAAATTGGCACTGGGAAGGAGTAAAAACAGTATATAATTCTCCAATATTTCATCTCATGCAACAACTCAAAACTAACTGAAACCTATGGATGAAAGACTAGAGTCCTAACTAGGTGGCATGCCTTCTTTGGCCACCTGTTGAAGGCCTCAGTTGAAAACAGGGATCTCAATGAATTAATGCCTCTCATACTTTGGGAAGTTTTAAGCAACCATCTGAATCTGACTAACTGTTTCATATGTTTCATTTTCACAAGGTATCCTTGTGAAAATGAAACTGATCAAAGATTCTGAATGCAGTTTTTAGGGCTTCATGAGACATTCATTAAAAAAAGGAAAGGTACTTTTTGGTTAAAGGAATATTGTAATGTATGCATACTAATATCAGGAGCATCGAAGGATGAGGATTTTTTGGTACTGGATGCTGAAATTGGTCCAAAATTAGAAGCATCAGTGAAACTTAGTTGATAGAACAATATATTGTTCCATCCTTAATAATGTAATCCATAAAGCACATAAATAATAGTGGAGATAGTACACATCCTTATCTCACACCTGATTTTACATAAACTATCTTCTTGTACCTTCTTTAATTCTAACTGCTGACATAAAACATTACATACTGTCAAGACACTACATATTGAGCATTAAATGTAGACTATGTATTGCACAGTATGTATTGGCATTATGTAATATTGCCTTTTCTAAATCTACAGAACTGATATACAGATCCTTGTTCAATTCCTATGGTTTCTCGACTATTTGTCTTAAAGTAAAAATCTGATCCTTACAACTCTTATTTAGCCTGAACCTAGCTTTCTTGTTCTTTTCTGTTTCTCCTTCCACATTTTCTGCTTAGCCTATACAAGTAAGTTTGCATAAATCTTACCTGGAATATCAATAAGGAAATCCCTTTGTAATTCTCACATTGTTCTATTCCCTTTTTTTTTTTTTTAAAGATGGGTATTATAAAAGCTCTACTCCAATCATCTAGAATTCAACACTTATGAGGCATTTTGAATTATGCAGTGCAGCCAATGTAAACCTTTTATATTTCCATATTTTGAGAATTTCTGATTAAGTATTATCTACTCTAGTTGTATTTCCACTTTTCAGATTTTGATGGCTTTTTTTTAATCTCTACTATTGATATCAAGAGAGCATTCCTCTATAATATATCAATAGTATGTATCAATGCCTGTGAGATAGAGGCTGAAGTGAATCATTTACAAGAGGGATCATCTATGAGCCTACTAATTGCTCACCTCTGGAAGGTGTCAAAGATTTTAAGGAAAGTTTTAGGTGCACCACCCAAAACATGTGAGCAGTATTCTAAACATGTGCAGATTTGGGATTTATATATAGTTAAGAATTAGCTGGGTGTAAAATGGGCTCTTGAATGAAAGAGAATGTCAAATTTCTTGGATACTGAAGAGGCTGTTGATGTGATATTTATGTCAGGAACTGGAGATAAATGTTACTCCAAGCAATGATATCTGATCTTGTCTTATGCATTACTATGGGTAGGGGTAAGTAAGCTGGAATCTCTTTTGGATGAGTAAAGGCAAGACTGTATTTTTATTGGTATTGAACATGACAAGGTTGTCTGTGCTCCCCTACTGAAGAACAGTATGTAAATTAATGTTTAAGGCACTACACTCTTTTTCAGGTTATCTTGGAAGTAGCAAAATAAGCTACATTTCCAGCTTTTCTTACCATTCATACTATAGACTTATGATGCATAAAATAGTTCCTGAAATTTTTTTACATTATCACATCGCGTGATACTTTGTATATAATTATTTTACTACTTCCTTACTTGCCAATGCTAAAATTGTATGTTTTATACTATTAAATTGTTACAGGGAACTTATTTTTGGAAAATGCAATTATCTATCACGTGGTCTCCGATGACCAACGACTTTACCCTAAACATGGCAGAGATGACTGGTAGTGCTTGTTCTTGTATTCTCACTCACGGTAGTCCTAAATTAGTAACACATTCGAAAGGCAACCCTCTGAGAATCTCTGAAAAGTGCATCATACTAAATGTTTACACTGGTTTATGGACAAGAAATCCTGATGAAACAGTGGGCAATATCATGAAGCAAACAGTGTAACTGACAAGTGTAAGCAAGATAGCAGTATACCCATGAAGAAGGGTATACTGCCATCAGTATAGGAGGCACAATGACTATGACGGGACAATTGCGTACACCGGGGAAGAAGAGGCCTAGCACTATAAGACTATGCACAAGATCGGGGAAATACGATGACTTTGTGCTATCAGCAATTTGTCAGAAAGTGCACGATTTCTTCTGATATATAAGGTAATGACTGCTGTAAACAATGATGAAGATCTCCCTCACATTTCATTAACAACAACTTACTGGTTGTTAAAGGACCTTGGTTTTTTGTTTATGCCACAAGAAAGCAATCATTGGCATTACTTGAAAGGGAAGATATATAATTTTATAGCATTGCCAGTATTTCAGTTCTATCAGGAAATATTGTCATAAGAGACGAAAAATTTATTATACAGGCGAAACCTGGTCTTACCTGTACTAAAGTTCTGCAGGATACAACAGTAAAAAGTGCTCGTCAAGCAATTTTGTTGGGCTTAACGACAGGCCTGAAAGCACCGAATGGAAAGGGGTCTAGTATAATCATAACGTACGCTGGCAGTGAAGACGGATTTGTACCAGGGGCTCTTGAAATTTTACAAGCACAGAAATCAGAAGGAGGCACTGTGAACATTGGTTCACAAACATGTTTTTGCCAAATATTGAGCCTAAACAGCGTTATTGTAATGGACAATGCACCTTACCATTCTATTCAACTAGAAAATGTGCCATCTCAGGCTACATGCAAAAAGGACATTCAGAAGTGGCTGAAGGAAAAAGGAATCGGTTTTACTTCTGATATGGTGAAAACAGAACTATTGAACTTGTTGGCAAATGTCAAGAGTCAGTTTCAAAAATTTTGCATTGACAGTATTGGCAAACAAAACAAAAAATTCTGGGCTCTTGATCGAATGATAGATTTGATGAAAAACGTGTGTTTCACAGTAGATAACAGCTCTGAATTTTTATTTAGTGAAGATGCACAATCTGATGATATTACCTACAGCCTGAGTGGTGTTGAGGAGCTTCCTCAGTAAATTAATGCAGGGATAAGAGTGTTTATGTCTATAGTATTGTAACAAAATATGTCATGTTCGGAAATGTGCATTGTGACAAGTGATGTTCACTTCATAACGTAAATAATCACTGCTTATCTTAAGCCAGTTTATAATAAACTATATGGCATCTACTTCGTTACAGCCTATCAGTTAATTCCAGAAAATCCAAAGGCACACAGTCATATAGAGTCATCTTGGCTGTGCAATTTCACATTAGCAATCATAAAGTAATGTTATACATAGAATGGTGTGATTCACACAATGATGGCTTTTAGGGGATTTTTTACATACGTGCTTAGTTACAAACGTGACGTGCTTCACTGTTGCCATAGTAACAGCGAACTAATATCCCGTTACCTTCGGAAGCAGTACGGCCTGTAGTATATTTCTTTACTTCCAAGATAACCTGAAAAGAGGTTGTAGATGATCTCGTAGCCTGAGATCTCAGAGTACTGCATGTTTGTCAAATGAATAGTATGAGTGAAGAGTATTATCATATGCAAAGCTGTGGATAGGATTAGTGATTATTGTGAGTAGGTCATTTATGTACAGTAGAAAGAGAGTAGATGACAGAAAAGATACTTTAGGCATTCCAGCATTGGTGGTGAAGCTACAGAGGATGGCAATTTGCTTAGTAGGCCTCAATGTCATACATGGTCAGAAGTTTTGGAAATGTTGAGTGCGACAACACAATGTAAACTATGAGGTCATGAATCGGTGACCACCATCTTGAATGGTGGTTGCTGATTAATTGGTGGACCTTTAAGCAGTGGAGGAGTTGGTTATTGATGACTTTCTCTATTATTTTGGAGAGGACCTGGCAATTGGTTGTTAAAATCTGAATGAAACTGAAATTAATTCCATTTATGTTTCATTCAGATTTAACATGCAATAACATTCCCAAGGCCAATATTGATATATCAGAAGAAATAAAGCTAATTGTAATTTATAAGCAACATTAGTAATTTAAGTAAAACTTGTCTATGCATCATGTTCTAAATAATTATTGTAAATTTTCTAATGTTTAAACTTTGCGAATTTTGTGCAAATACTTGTGTACTGCTGGGAGAAAGATAATCGGATTAGATAGTGATGGCCTGAAACTAAACATGTGCACCAAGTAGGATGCAGACACAGGTTCCCTTCGTAAAGCATGCTAGGGGAGAGTGTGGTGCTAGGTGCTGGAAAAAGTAAGGTGTCGTGGGAAAAGGGAGAGAGCAGGATGACGTAGGGAGGAAACATTGGGAGCGTGATTTAAAAAGCGTAGTGGCGCTAGTTTGTGGCCTTTTTTCTCTCTTCCCCCTGAATTGGAGTGGTCATCAAGATAGAGGTTGTGGGAGCATGCTGAAGTGTCTATGGCAAGTTGGCCGGTCAACTAGTAGCCCAGCAGATCGGAGCTCCCGATCACCACGGAGATCAATACGTAAGGCTGAGAAAGTCGACCTGAGAGCGGTCAGCCAGATTTACCTTTTGGCAGAGATGTGTCTAGTTTGATAGTGCAGATGAAATCAATTAAGAGAAGAATCAAGGAAACAAAGTTCTGTCGAGATGTATGTGAAGGTCGAATAATTCCCCAGCCTTTGGTAATGTAGAATATGATCTATTATATAATTGTATTGAGGGGAACAACCTGTAATTGTAAAAAGGACTTTAGGTTTATAATGTTTCGGTTTCGATTAATGAAAGGACTTTAGAGATTATGCTACAGGAAGTAGAGGAACTTTAAGTTTTGGATGGAGAAATTATGTGGAAGCTCGTTGAGATAACTCTGTCATGATAAATGAATGACCTTTAGCATTGTTATGTGTAAAATGGATAATTGACCTTTGATAGACTTTCCTAATTGAAATAATGTTGTAACATATTACGGGAGAATTAGAAATTTTAGTCGAGTATACTCATTCCCTAACGTTTAGTGCAATTCTATGTCAGAGTTTGTTCATAAAGTGTAAATTGTCTGATTTTGTAATTAAATGTTTTTCTTTAGTATTAATTGATGACTTGCCTGATTTCCTTTCTATTGCACTGCTCATTAAGTTAGAACCAAGGCAGGAGGTAAAATGCAAGGGAGGCTACGACTGTGAAATGAATTTTAGTTATTTGATGGATTTAGAGTTTAACAACAGTGCTTAAGAGATATTAGACAGTGTTCTAAACTGAGTTCTAGTTCCTTGATTTTGCATTGTTCAATAGTTTAGGATTTAGGGTGGTGTAGTATAATAGAAATTTTTTCTGAATCTGAAAAAGGAACTAGCACCAGCACCAAAACAAAGGAATTGGCTATCCAATGGCAATCCCTTTGTCTTCAATCCACGTGCACTACTCTTAAGAAAGTTTAACGGCCCCGATTAAATATTGAGACTGCATAGGATTAATAGTATATTAACTTGACGCATTGAGCAAAGAACTTTTATTGAAATTAGGCTAAGGAAATTATATGAGGGAATAAGTCAGGATTAAGATCATAAATCACGACATTAGGAGAGAAAAGAATAAATATTATGGTTGGTAGTTTGACAGTAGACTTTTATCGCCCTTTTTTGGAATCGGATGGATATGAGATTGCATTTCATATCAAGCAGTTCCCCCCCCCCCTTTCGCAAGCAGCACAAAGAACAGTGAAGGTAAGGAAGGCAAAATCAGATTATGACAGTAAATTAATCAAGCACACCAAAAGGGATACTGTAAATCCTTTTGGCATACTAGGTATAAAAGGAAATCACAAAGAGTTCTTTTGCAACCTGTACACTGACAGTAGGAAGATGAGAGAAATAGAAGAAATAGAATTACTATGGGATTACTTTGCTACTGTGTATCATCTAGGCAGAAATAATGGAGTGACTGATATGAGAGTAATTGATTTGAAAACAGGATAAATGAAATGGAGGCAGTTAAGATGTTAAGAAATCTCAACATCTTAACTGCCTCCATTTCATTTATCCTGTTCTCAACCAGAGGAATGGAAGAGATATTAGCCTATGTGTTACCAGCAAGAGCTAGAAAATGCTAGTATCCCTAACAAAGCTGGCAAATTTATGTTTCAGCATTAATGGTGTCCAGGAGAGTGGAAAGGGGACAAAAACAGTTTCATAACATAATGGAGGCTCCAAGATAGAGGTATCAAATTATAGACCAATTCCCAGAGATAGTGAGTTAAGGTACTGGAAAAGTTGGTTAAGGGAAAATTCTGGAATGGGTTGATAGGAACGTTATACTCTATGGGAGACAGCATGGCACTGTAAAAGGGAGATCTTGTCTTAGTTAATTTACTCAGTTTTTACAATAAAGTTAGTAACAATTAAGTTAGATGGAGGAAATGATGGGAATGGAAATAGATAAGAAGGTAACTGATGGACATCAGTATATATGTCCATCATTGAGTTCTAGACCACTGATGGAGTGGTCTAGAAATCAAAGAGAAAGCAGGTGACCAGAGGTGTTCCTCATGGCTCTGTATTTGGACATGTACGTTTTGTTTTATACATTAATGATAATAGGAATAATTTGAGTGAAAACATCCAGTTGTTTGTAGATGCAAAACCAGGGAGAGCAATATTTAATAAAGATTAAAGAGATTCTGCAGGATCTCTTTAATATGAATAGAGTGATAGTGTTAACAAAGGATAATGGTTGCCAACTTAATGTGGAAAAATGTAAGATTATGCACTTTAATCTGAAGAGAATGCAAACTATGTATTCTATTGAGAGGATTGCACTGCAGAAAACTAATGAGAAGGTAGGGGTTGCTGCTAATGGTGGACAGGGAGTTTAAGTTCAAAGGACATAAAAAGTTATGCAAAATAGCTCAAATGATCACTTGAATGTTAATATTTATTGCCAGACCAAGAACAAATCTTCTTGTGCTATACTTGACCTTTTGGGAAAAGGGGAAGAGGGGATTATGGAATATCAATATACGTGGATAAACTTATATGTTCATCAGACATGTTGTAATAGGTTTCACGGTATAAAAGAACACAGATAGCTATTTATTAACTTAAAAACTAATATTTCGCTGGTATTATATCCAGCATCTTCAGAGAACACAACACAAACTTTGTTATAAAGGCAAGACAACCACAATCCGGTGTAACAGTGGGGATAGTATAAGTGATTGCAGCGTGCAACACAAGACTAAAGTCCTAATATGGCGCCATCTAGGTAAAAAAAAAAAAAAAAAAAAAAAAAAAAAAAAAAAAAAAATTCAAAGTTTTGAAATAGTAGTCCAAATGATTAAAAAAAATAAAATTATACCGTGAAACCAATTACAACATGTCTGACGAACACATAAACCTATCCATGCGTATAAATATTCTTCACGGAGATAACATCGTACGTAAGGCACGACAATATGGTAAGTGGAAAGTAAAATTGGCACGGCAACTAAACAGGTTAGCCTTCTTAAAAAGGTGCCGAGATACCAATTTGATACCAAACTGTATAAAAATTAGGAACAAGTTTCACTTGGCCAAAGCCCAATGTATTTATAAAAGAGCGAGTTTAGCACAATTACGGGAACAGGTATACGCTACTCGCCGAGAACTTTCAAAAATAAATTCCTCGATCAGTGTCCTTCGTGATACATTATCTGACATTTTGAACCCGCAGCTATGGGACATTTTGGATAGAATCTCCGACTCTACAGCCAATAAAGAATTTGCTAAAGTTAAAAACCGACACCAGAAAAAATTTGAAATCCTTCAGCAATGCAATGTTACACAGCGGCCGCATTTTCATCAAGATGGCGTCGTTGTGAACCTATCATCGACAACCTTATCCAAAGAGGCCACGAGTGCATTAAGTCTTGGACACAATTTTGCCGTTACTCCAAAAGATGTGCCTAAAACCAAAATAATGGATTCCGTTGAACGTGGGATTCACGACTTGCCTCCAGCCATAGCCAATAATATTAGGTTAGACGTGGCCAATATCCTTATCCATTCTAAGCCTCCCAAAAAATAATATCCCGCATAAAGAAATAATAGCTCTAAAAGAACTACGCAATAATAACCACATTACAATAACCAAATCAGACAAAGGAAATGCCACTGTAGTTATGGATACAACAGAATATGAAAGCAAAATGCATGCACTGCTCCAAGACCGGTATACATATCAAATCATAGATCGAGATCCCACCAACTCACAAAAGAATAAGGTGTGCAAGTTACTGAACAAAATCACTTCCTGGCCTAAAGAAATTGTCAAAAAACTTAAACCCATACACGTTAAAGCACCCAGAATATATGGTGCTCCTAAAATACACAAACAAGGTACACCTTTGCGTCCTATTGTGGATAGTATAAACAGTCCTACATATAAACTAGCCAAACATTTAGCAAAATTACTAACTACTTACACAAACAATTCTCCCTCTTTTGTTAAAAATTCTACCCACCTAAAAAGTATTTTAGAAAACCACACCTTAAATAGTTCAGACCTAATGGTGAGTTTTGATATCACCTCATTATTCACTAATGTACCACTGATTGAAACACTTAACTTACTAAATTCACAATTTCCCCCAGATATATTCCAGCTATTTAAATTCATAGTACAGGCAGGTTATTTTACATGGAAAGGGAAAATATACAAACAGTTAGATGGGACAGCTATGGGTTCACCTCTTTCTCCCCCCTTAGCCAACTTCTACATAGAACATCTGGAAAAATTAGCTAACAACAGAGCTACTCTCAAACCTAGTCTCTGGCTACGCTATGTTGACGATGTGTTTGCCATTTGGCCACATGGCCCAGACACATTGAATACATTTTTAGTGCATCTAAAAATGTATTAAATGTGTCCAGCCAGCATCCTAAAATCCACTTTACAATGGAACTAGAAACCAATGACTGCCTACCTTTCTTGGACACACTGATCACACGTCTTCCAGAAGGTTCCTTATCATTTTCTGTTTACAGAAAACCCACACATACAGGGAGATACTTACACAAACAATCACACCATCACCCTTCTCAACAATATGGTATCTTAAAAACACTAACCCATAGAGCTAGAGCAATCTGTTCCAATGACATTGCTCTCACTGCTGAACTTTCTCACCTACGTCAAACTTTCTTAAACAATGGTTATAATCCGCGTAAAATAGATAACATACTAAATGCTACCCATAAATCCCCTCTATCTACCACAGAAGACTACAACAAAACCATCACCATCCCATACATTAAAGGCATATCTGAAAAGATATCTAGGGTGCTTAACAAACACCAACTATGCACAGTATTTAAACCTTATATAAAATTAGCAACTCTCATCTGTTCACCTAAGGACAGATGCACTCCTTTATCACATCCAGGTGTCTATGAAGTGCCCTGTTCTTGCCATCAAGCCTACTATGGACAGACAGGAAGAAATGTGGACATCCGCCTCAGTGAACACAAAAAATATATCAGACACTTTCGCTATGGTAAGTCGGGTCTGGCAGACTATGCTTTGGATACCCCTGCACACAGGATCAATTGGAAAGAAACAAAAGTAATACACAGAAGCTTCTACAAGTCAGAGAGGTTGTTCCTGGAATCAACAGAAGCCTTGAAACATACTCCAAACCTTAACAAGTATGGCTGTATAAATCTACCAAAGATTTGGGAGACAGTCATCCTAAGACCAAATTAATATTTATTACTTTTATTTTTTATCATTTGGACTACTATTCAAAACTTAGAATTTTTTTTTTTTTTTAAACCTAGATGGCACCATATTAGGACTTTAGTCTTGTGTTGCATGCTGCAATCACTTATACTATCCCCACTGTTACACTGGATTGTGGTTGTCTTGCCTTTGTAACAAACTTTGTGTTGTGTGCTCTGAAGATGCTGGATATAATACCAGCGAAATATTAGCTTTTAAGTTAATAATTAGTTATTTTCTTAACCATCTGTGTTCTTTTTATACCATGAAACCTATTACAATATGGAATATCAAGACAATTGACAGAAAGTTATCAGCCATTATACACAAGTAGCCTACCCATAAAGATATTTTGTGTGCAAACTTTGTTTTACACTTTTCCTATAAAAAAAGGAAAAGGAAAAAGATCTGTTTGTGAAACAGAAATAACTAGAACTTGTATATATTGAACTGAATGCCATATATGAATCATCTAAGCATGGCATAAATTACATGTGCTTCATGGAGTGCATAGCAAGCAAATCACTATACAATTTGTTATACTTGCAATATATATTTCTTTTTCTTTCTTTTAAGTTATATTTTGCAATTTTTTTTTTCTATGAAGAATTTTCTTTTATTCAATGATGTCTGTTATGATCCATACACACCTTTTTTTTCTTACATATTAATAAATCCTGTATATGCTAACATTTTGATTTATATGAAGTAAGCACCAGTTTACTGTAAAGTTAAACAGAGGGATTTGTTTTTATTCACAGGAATACACATATTTTTTACTCATTATATAAAACACATTCCCTTCTCCATGAACATCAATCATACTGTATAGATGCAAGTGAAATATAGTCAAGTTTTATTGTCATTAAACACAATATAGAGACAAAGCTATAATATTTAGAGTAAAACAATTAAAGCAATCAGTGTAATTAGAGACAAATGGAATGAAAATTACCCTGTACAGTAATGAAACATCTACCCTTCCACACTATAACGAATATATGCAAGCAAACAAAGTAGAGATTTTATTGTAATGGTAAATACAGTATCTAACTAAATACAACATCCCAGCAACCTATTTCAAATTTTTATTGGCAGAAAATATGTGGTCATACATGTTCATAATGCAATCCTTGAATTTCTGTATCCAAGGACTAATTTATGTAATACAAATTTTCTAAAGCAAATAAAATTTCTAGAACTTGATATATGATACAATTACTTTTAGATTTTCTATGTCATTAAGACAGTTCACAAATACCGAATTTTACAAGTAAAATTCTACCAAAAATAAAAAATTGAAACTGGCATGCTATATATATATATATATATATTGAAAACTATAAATGCCCTTGCTTGATGTAAAATGAATTCACCAAACCATAACATATGGTTTAGTGAATTCTCCCCTGATGCACACCATGACACTTCTCAGCATGAGCATATTAAGAAACACAATAACAAGCAGGGATAAGCATTATAAAGATCCCTCTTTTATAATGCTTTAGTGAGTTAGGAAGAATGGAAGGACACTCAACCTGAGTTGAGTGTCTTTGCAGTTAATCATTTGATTTCCAGGGAATGGTCAAGAGGGCTGGCTTTTAATAGTGCAAGACTCTTCTAGTTTTGTACAGATCAAATTAGCCTGTTTTGCTGTTAGTAGGTTGATGCAGTTAATCTGCACGGGATGCATTTTGCTGAGACCAAAAGGTGTATAGACAAGGCACTGAAAGACCACTTTATCAACTGGCAAAATTAAAAATGCATATTCAGCTATAAAGCATCACTTCTATGCTTATAAAGCACCCTGCAAAGTTAAAAAAAACTTGTTTTTCTATAGATCTCATTTTTATCCCTTGCCCAACTATATCTCGAGAAAGCACTATTTACTATATCTGTTTATTAAAAAGAAAGGTGCAAGTATAAATAAGTCTTTCAGATCAATAATATCATGCCTTACCTCTGTTGAATTTCCATTTCTAGACTAGTAATCTTGTTCTGGTGGGAGGGAAATAAAAAAAATTAATAACAGCATACAGTCATTTTTAGTGTAAATTTAAAATTTACATAAATAAGTGTAGTTGGTAATAAAATAAAATTCTGCAACAATGCTTAAAGAAAAGCAAATATTACTGATAACTAGTTTACTTTGTAAAGCTAAAAAGAAATACACAAATGATGGCATTAAGATTGGATAAATGATTTTGGATTGCATTGTGGTGTCTATATTTCAATTTTGGAATGGGGAAAGCGAATCCCTTTCCCTAAGAAAGTAAGCCTTTCATCCTTCTAGTTTTTTCTACTACACTGATATATTTGATCTCTTATTACCTGTTACTGCAAGAGCTAGATGTTGTTTTCCACTGCTGAATTTCAAGACTAGTAAGATTTTATTATTATTATTATTATACAGGCACCTCCCAAATGGAGTCTGAACTATCCCAAACTATCCACGAGATCTATCATACATCTCCCCGAACCCATTAGCAGACAAAGCGCTAACAACTGACCATGGCAAACCCATTCTATTCATTTCAAATTCTCCAAGAGAAATATCTGGTCCTCATATCCCTACTAACCATACTTTTACTCAAATTCCAGAGATGATATCTCATTTTTTCCCCTCTAGCCCAGTGCTAAAATATTTCCCATGCATCAATCCCATAAACCTTTAAACAACTTAAATGTTTCTATCATATTCCTTCTCTTTCACCTATCAACCAAATTCTGCAGTCCACAAACCAATCAATCAATCCTCACAGACCACTTGCCATCTTGGTTGTGCACCTCTCAATCCCCAAGAAAACAGACCTGAGCACATATGTGGACATATGTGCTCAGGTCTTTTATAAGGGCCTCATATGTGGACATATGAGGACCTTATAAAAAGGAATAAGAATTTCTATATCTCTATTTGTTAGTGCATTCTTCAATAGCCAAGTAATATTATGGGCTACCTTAGCAATATGTTCTCAAAACTTCAACTTTCTGTCTAGCACCATCCCTAAATCCCTAGCTTCACCTATTTCCTGGAGTACAGCTCCATCAATGTGGTACACAGTTTGTAATCAATTTATCCCAAAATACATACCTTTACATTTCTCTACATTAAACTGATACCCATTATCTACTGCTCATACTGATAGCTTATTTAAAATCATCCTGCAAACCCTCTGCATTGTCTTCATTTACCATCACTCTACCCAATTTCGCATCATCAGCAAACAACTGAATATTTCATTTCAGGTTATTTTCTATATTATTTATGTACACCCCTTGAGAGTACATGGCAGGAATTAGATGATAAATTAAACAGTAGTGGTCCTAGCACTGAACCTTGCAGCACACCACTAGTCATCAGCTTTCACCTGGATTCTGCTCCTTTGTATATCAATTTTTGATATCCAGCAGCCATCCTCTCATTCACACAACCAGTGTCATATCCATGCCAATTTGTTCTAATTTGCATAACAGAGTTTCATGTGGTATTCAGTCAAATGTCTTTGCAAAATCCAGTAGAATCAGGTGTAGCCATTCACTCTATCCAACTCAGCTGTCAACTCTATTATAAAACGTTAGTAAATTATTAAGGCATGACCAACCCTTCACAAAGCCATGTTGCTCCTCATAAAGTACCATATTCTTATCTACACATTCTTGAATTCTCTTTTTGACCAATTTTTCCAGTACTTTTACTACCACTCCTGAGATACTGATTACTCTATAATTTCCTACTGCCATCTTAGAATCTCCCTTTTGCAAGGGAATTATTTAGCCCTCTTTCCACTCCCTTGGAATTCTATCTAACAGAGCTAAAATATAAAAAGCCTAGTCAGAGGCATTGACAGTTCCCTTGCACATTTCTGTGAAATGTGAGCTAACATCCCATCTAATCCCACAGCTGTATTTACAATGAGAATCTGCAATATCCTAAGAACCTCCTATTCATCTACCTCTGTTCTGACATAAGTTTCTGTCACATATGTCACAACATTAACTTCACTGTATGATATACCCTTGCAAAATGGTCACTCAGTAATTCAACTATTTTATCTGTTTCTGTAATCCTGTGACCATCGGCACTTATTAAGGTTATTCTTCCATAGTCATTCTTCCTCTTACTTGCCACGTAGCAAAAGAACTCTTTGGGATTTCCTTTAGCCTGCTTGGCTAGTTTCTTTTCATAATCTGATATTGCCTTCCTTACCATGCTGGTCACCTTTCTTGCCTGATCCTTGTACTGTTCATGAGTTTGCTGGTCACCTTTCTTGCCTGATCCTTGTACTGTTCATGAGTTTGCTGGTCATCTTTCTCCTTATATAATCTCCACAGCATTTTCTTTTCTGAAGCTCATGCTTAATGATATTATTAATCCATCTAACCCCTACTCAATTAACCCTCCTTATGTTAGATATACAGCTTCCCTAGATATACCCCTTAACTATCTCCCAAGCTTGTCTCCGTGTTTCAGCAATTTTTTCTTTCACATTATGAACCAATATATATGGTACTTGAAAATATCTTATGTTCTATGACAAGTTTTTATTTTTTTAAAAGGCACAGTATGGTCTATGATAAGTGCTTTTAAGGAAGGTTTGGAGTCCAGCAAATTATGGGAAGCTTAATGCATTATCATATTTATTTTGCTCTTGGTGTATTGTAATACTTTAAAATAATTAAAATGAATAACTGCTAAAACCTTTCTACACATTATTTAGGATGTAAATGTACATTTACTAATTAAAGTGATACAGACAAAAAAATGAACAAATTCAGGAACATGTGCATGACATGAAGGTGTGTTAAGAACTTTAACAGCTAAAACCAAAAACACCTAGATGTATTTCTACATACATAATTGAATGTAGAAATACATCTACATTAACACCTAGACCTACTCAAAGTGTTAATGTATGGATCAAAAAGATAGAATAAACTTAAAATAAATCTTGATCAAATCTTAATTATACCAGTCGCTAATTGGCAGAGTAGTCAGTGTATTTATTCACCAATGAAGCTAAATTGATTCAAATCCCACCACAAACATGGATGATTGTGATTGTCTTAAGCAGAAGATGAATTTCACTGCAAGGTAAGGGATTATCAGCCTACTTATTGGAGGCTTGTAGCTTGAAACAGTTCCACATTTGGTCTCTAGGGAAGTGTTTACAGATTATGTAAAAAATAAATAAAAAATACAAGAAATATATATAATATTAATAAAAACAGAATTCGTTATATGGGGTAAACAGAACAATCTGTAGTTTAAGATGTAAGTCAGCAGTTAGAATTGAAGGAAATACAGAAGACAGTTTGATGTAAAATCAGGTGTAAGACAAGGATGCACATTATCTCTACTCTTATTTATCATCTATATCAGTGGTTCTTAACCTGGACGGTAGCACCCCCTGGGAGCGCTGTGAACACTCGGGTGGTGGGGGTAAGCATTATAATACTACTAATATAATAAATGCAAAAATTCCGTATTTAATCTAGCAGCCCTATTTATACTGTATGTTTGGCAAAACTGTTCAGGATATTGTATGTCTGGCAACACTGTTCAAATTTATTTGCTTCTTATTTTTTAGAATTTTTACATTGAAAGTTATGTAATTGAGCCTACTTTTTGGTCTGAATTTTCTACATTCAAAATAATTAATTCGGGCTATTTTTTAGCAGAATGTACTATTTTTATAAGCTTCATCTGCTACTTTTCCTAACATCTATCCTGGTTTGAAGATTAAATCTAGCCCGTGGAATCGTGTGGCACACTTCACTGATATTGTATAGCACTGTAGCCCATGTGGATTCTGCTAAAAATGAATGAAAAAAGAAAGTGTTGTTAATATTCAAGTGAATATTTAAAATATGAAGTTATTCCATCTATAAAAATTGAGCAGTTATCAATGTGCTTAATATGTGAAAAAATTTTCTCAAACGAAGGAATGACGCCTTCAAGAATGATTGAGCATTTAAGAAAATAGTATCCAAATTAAGCAAAAATGGATGTAGAGTACTTTCACAAATTAAAGACTAAATTTAAAAATCGTCCTGTACTTAAAGGGTTCGTTGCAAATCAAAGTAACCAACAAGAGAAGGGACTTGTGTTTTGCAAACTTTCAAAATTAACTGCAAAATGCGGAAAGCCACATACCATTGGTGAAACTCTCATCTTACAGGCTATAAATGAAGTTACAGATTCGATGATTGGCTCAGGTAAAAGTAATATGACATCGTCAATACCTCTCAGCAATAGTTCAATATCAACAACAATTGATGAAATGCAAAGGACATTGAAAAAAAACTTTGGAAAGATTTTAAAAAACCATAGAATTTTCTTTGAAACTCGATGACACAACTTAACATGACAACGAAATTTTGTTAATGACTTGCATACATTATGAACAAATTATTGAAGGGTTTTGATCTGCTGAATATCTGAAAGTTGGCATGAAAGGTTCTACAATTTTCAAGGTTGTTAAAGACTTTATGATTGGTCGTCACCATGGATTTATAGCACATTTAAAAGAAGCAATTCCAAATATCTTTACAATTCACTGCATTCTTCATAGACAGCACTTACCAGTAGACTACACAAGACTTGGGATGATGTTATTAAAGCAGTGAATAAAATAAAAGCCCAGAATATAAGAATAAAATAAAATTGAATATCTGTATTTTTCGGGAACTTTGGCATGAAAATGAAGAAGAATTTGAGCATATTTTGCTTAACACTGAAGTTAGAGGACTCTCACATGGAAACTACGAAACTATTTTGGAATTTCTTAATTCGCGTGATGAGAACATATGTAATGGTCTAAAAAAGGAAAAGGTTGACATTGAATATACGAGGGTGGTCTGAAAAGTTCTCAGCCTAACTCATTGTTAATTTAAAAATGAATTTATAATTTCAAAATTATTTTTATTTTTCAACATAATCTCCCTTAAGACTAATACATTTATTCCAGTGAAGCTCCAGCGCCATTATCCTGTCCCTGTAGTGGTTCTAAGTAAGATCTGCAAAATACCCCACTACAGCTGCAACCACCTCTTGATTCGAAGAAAAAAGCTGACTAGCGAGGAAGAGTTTTAGTTTTGGGAAGAGATAGAAGTCAGAGGGAGCCAAATCTGGGGAATAGGGTGGATGTTTCAACAATTCATAGTGCCAATCTCTTAATTTTCCCACTGTTACAACACCTTTGTGGGCAGGTGCATTGTCCTGATGTAAGATGATATTTTTCTATTACAAACTGGGTCTTTTCTCACAAATTTTTTCGTCTAGTCTGGTCAGAATAATATTCCGTGGTTATTGTTTTATGCTTTCCAAGATAATCAATAAAAAAAATGCCTTTAGCATCCCAAAACACCGATGCCATGACCTTCCCTGATGATGGAACCAACTTTTCTTTTTTGGCGCTGAACAACCGGGTTCTGTCTACTGTTTTGACTGCTGTTTGGATTCTGGTGTGTAATGGTGAATCCAAGTCTCATCCATAGTAAAAAAATCAACGCACAAAATCAGTTTTATTCTTGTTAAAACGCTCCAAGAACTAGTGGTAAGACTTATACGTTGGTTAGACATAACTGGTAATTAATTTACGGAATTAACAACGCATATAAAGTAAATATATTAAAGATAACTTTAATGAATCACTTCTATATTTCGACAATGTCACATTGTCATCTTCAGGTACATTCACCAGCAATCCCCCCCCCTCACAACAATATGGGGTGATAAAAACACTATATAACAGGGCAAAATTAATCTGCTCAGATGACAAGGCCCTGACTATAGAACTAAACCACATCCTCAACACTTTCTTAGCCAATGGCTATAACCCCAATAAAATCCAAAAAATACTAAAACCTGAAAACCACAACCCCCCTCCCCCCCTCAACAATAAAGACTACACCAAGTCTATCACTATCCCCTACATCCAGGGCACCTCTGAAAAAATAACTAATATCCTCAAGAAATATGACCTTACTTCCTGTTACAGACCATATAAAAAGTTGGCATCTCTTATCCGCTCTACCAAAGACCAACCACTTCCCCTAGACCTACCTGGTGTATACCAGGTCCCTTGCAGCTGCAAATTGTCCTACTTTGGCCAAACAGGCAGAACAACAAATATCAGGATTTCAGAACACCAAGACTACATCCGGTTTCACCAGTACAGCCGCTCTGGGCTGGCAGACCATGCCTTAGATACCCACCATAAAATTCGTTGGAAGAAGACAAAAATAATCCATCGCAGCAAGTTTAAATACGAAAGATTATTCAAAGAATCTTCAGCAGCTCTAAAAAACGTTCCTAATCTCAACAAATTTGGGTGCATGAAACTGCCCCAAATTTGGGAGACTTTCATTATGAGAACTTCAGCCCAACGGCCAAGACTACCAAATTAGCCCGCAAGAGGGCACCATTAGGACTTTAGGAACAAAATTAGTGTCTTAATTTCTGCCTCATTTGCTTTGTTAGTTCCTGTAGTGCACATACCATATCTTTATGTTCCTGACGATGACAATGTGACATTGTCGAAATATAGAAGTGATTCATTAAAGTTATCTTTAATTAATTTACTTTATATGCGTTGTTAATTCCGTAAATTAATTACCAGTTAGCTCCAAGAACTGTTCAGAGATTTCATGAAAGTGCGTTTTTGATCTGCTGTGAGCAAGGGCAGCACCCATCTTGCTCAAAGCTTTTTCATTTGCAATTCTTCATGCAAAATATCGTACACGTTCTTTTCAAATGCCTATAGTCTCAGCAATTTCACACACTTTGACTCGCCAGTCATCCAATACCATATCGCTCACTTGATCAATGATTTCTGGTATTGTTACACTTTTTGGACATCCTTCATGTGGATCATCTTCAAGGCTGGTAGGGCCACGTCTAAACTTGGCAGCCATTTCTTAATTGTCGAAAACGAAGGAGAAGAGTGCCCCCATAAACTTTTATGAACTTTGAATGAATTTCTTTTGGTGTTAAACTTCTTTTACAAAGAATTTTATAACTGCCCAATACTCAATTTTATCAGTTCGAAGGGATACAGACGACACTGTTGCTTCAGACAGCTGTATAAAACTACTTGATAGAATGACTTGCAATTTCACATGGATGCTTATGACAGATGTACCAACTTAGGAAAAAAAAATCTCTTGCTGATAGTGTTGCCATCTATGGTTGAGGCAGAGCACTTTTCAGACCACCCTCATATTATTATTATTATTATTATGGGAAACTCCAAGGAGTCCTTAGACTCATCGAGGGAGGCCCCAAATCATATTCATCACAACTATTCGACATTCATACAGTATCTATCATACCTCGCCTTAAACTCATTCACTGTCACAGCATCCACCACAGACTCTGGCAGCCCATTCCACTCATTCACCACTCTAAAATAAAGAACCCAGCTCTAACACCCTTACTAACCACACTTTTGCCCAGTTTCCATGGATGTCCTCCCACAACCAGCCCTGTTCTCAAAAATATCTTCTGAATTAATTTTATAGAAACCTTTTGAATGTCTCAATCATATCTCCCCTCCTCCACCTATCAACCAATTTTTGCAACCCACAAATCCTCAACCTATTCTCATAAGGTTCATTCCACAGACCTGCTATCATCTTGGTCACTCGCCTTTGGATCCTCTCAACCTCCTCCCCATCAAGAAGAAACCTAGGTGACCAAATCTGGGCACAGTAATCGAGATGGGGTCTTATCAAGGCTCGATACAGAGGAACAATAACCTGCTTGTCAACGTATTCTTCAGCAACCAAGTGATTTGATGAGCTGATTTGGCCAATTTTCCAATGTGCCCCCTAAACTTTAACTCCTTATCCACCAACACTCCTAACTCTAATACCTCATCAATTTCCTGGAGTACAGTTCCACCAATGTAGTAAACTGCTGCTAATCTTTTCACCCCGAAATGCATAACCATACATTTTGCCACATTAAATTGACATCCATTCTCCTTAGCCCAGACCTCCAATCTATCCAAATCATCTTGCGAAATTTTGACATCATCTGCATTCACTATTGCCCTACCCAACTTTGCATCATCCACAAACAAATGAACTGTTCCTCTCAGATCCTTTCCTATATCATTAATGAACAAATTAAACAGTAGAGGTCCAAGAACAGATCCTTGTGGCACACCACTAGTCACAGGCCGTCTTGTGGACTCTACTCCTGAATAAACCACTCTCTGATATCTCTCCGTCACCCACCCTCCTATATATCTCACCAACCCTATATCCATCCCCATATGCTGCAATTTACTGATTAGAATTCTATGTGGTATCCTGTCAAAGGCCTTAGCAAGGTCCAGTAGAATCACTGTACGCCCATTACCCTTATCCAGTTTAGCCGTCACTGTGTTATAATACGTGAGCAAGTTACTGAGGCATGACCTACCCTTCACAAAACCATGCTGTCCCCGATACAGTATCCCATTTTCATCTATCCAATCTTGTATTTTCCTCTTGACTATTTTCTCCAAGAACCATGATAATGATTCCTGTTATGCTGATTGACCGGTAATTTTCAACAGCAGCCTTGGAACCACCTTTATGCAGTGGAACTATTTTCCCCTCATTCCACTCCCTTGGGACTGACCCAGATCCGAGGCTCAAATTAAACAAAATGGTCAAGGGCACTGACAATTCTTTAGCCGCTTCACGTACGACACGAGCTGGTATACCATCCAATCCCACAGATGTATTGACATTGAGGTTCTATAATAGACTAGTTACCTCTACTTCATTCATCACAATTCCATTATAAGCTGTTGGTTCTTCCATTCCTGCAATGTCACCACCTGGATGATATATTCTTGCAAAGTGCTCGCTCAGTAATTCCACTATATTGACTGATTCGGTTACCTCCCTAACCTCAGCATTTTTTTAAAATCATTCTGCCATGAGCATATTGAAAATATTGAAAAAACTGTTTGGGATTCTCTCTTTAGCCTGCATGGCCAATTTTCTTTTGCTTTTGCTTTTCTTACCACCCTTGTTACCATCCTGGTCTAAGCTTTATACTGTTCCTGCACCTGCTGGTCACCTTTCTCCTTAAATTCCCTCCACAATTGTTTCTTTTTTTGCAGCTCAAGCTTAATAGTGTTATTCATCCATCTAACCCCTACTTGATTTATTATTCGGACTCTTGGTATACAGTCAACCATTATCTTCTGCAAACACTTCTTAACCACCTCTCATACACTATCAACATCCAGCCCTTGCAGTTTTACATGCCATGGCACTGAGCTAATCACACTCCTAAGCTTGTCATACTTTCCAGCCCAGTAATTCCACATGTACCCTGTCTTAATTGTAAATTCCACCCCTTTAGCCACCTCCCAAGTCATGACCTTATGGTCACTCTCACCAATTGGTGGCAACATGGTCATGTTCATTACAGCCACATTCTCAGTTGCAATTACTAGGTCAAGCACTCTCTGCCCCCTAGTATTTTCCACTACATGCTGTTACAGATAGTTGTCACTTAATAACTGCATAAAATCCAATTCCTTCCTCCCATGTGCCCTCTCCTCTTTCCAGTCAATGTTACTATAATTGAAATCACCCATAATAATTACCCTCCTTCCACTCATTTCTTCAATTGCCTATGCATACTATCCCCACCATCTATTCCATCACCTGGTCTATAGCAGCACCCAATTGTATATTTTGTTCTGCTAGATTCTATCCCACACCAAACAGCCTCAAATGTGCTCTTTTCTCTATCCAGCAATTCAACTTCTATATGCCTTGGCTGCAACTCATCAGCTGTCATCAATAACACTCCTCCCCCCCTTTTTATTCTCCTTGTCACTCCTGAACATGCTATACCGGTCGCATTCAATCCCACTAGCTTTATCATCTTCTGTCAGCCATGTTTCACTAATACCAACAACCTGTGGCCTGGAAGTGCCAACCAAGGCCAAAAACTCTTCCTTCTTGTTCCTAATACTCCTGGCATTAGTGTACATGAATTGCAGAAGCCCATTAGTCCATCCCTACTTTGATGCCTTATACTAACTATCCCATTCTGATTTGTTGTCCTTCGTACTCGCTCGGGCATATTATACTCATTCACACACTCAACTGCCTCCCTAAAGTCTGCATATCTACCCACCCCCCCTTAATAAATCTAGTTTCCCTGAGTCTGTACATCCATTTCCACATCATTCATCTACACTTTTTCAAGCCTCCATACACCAACTCCATTCAAATGTAACCCATCCATCTTATATAAATCCTTTCGCCCATCGAACTCACTTCACACATCCACAAATTCCACACCACTCTCCATGCATAACCCACGCATAAAGTCATTGGCAATTATGGCCCTCCTTCTAAACACTTCACTGTCATACTGCGGTAAAATTCTCACCATCCTAACTCTCTCACTCTTCTCTTTTGCTACCTCAAGTAATTCTCTCACATCCTCTATCATTTCCATTTTGTCTTCTTTCAAATCATTTCTTCCTGCCACAATTATCATCTCTTTCACCCTCTGTTTTTGCACTCGAATAGATTCGCTGACGTCCTTTATGTTCGCACTCGGCTGGTACGATTTCGTCAAACTCTCAACTATCACACCTCTTAATAGCGAATCCTCATACAGCACTTGCTCCTTCATTTTATTGACGTTTACGAACATTCTATTATTTTTCGTAATAGACTTTCGCCTTTTATTAGTCGGTACGTTCAGCACACATTTTTCCATACGCTCCAGTTGCCTTTTTGATCTGTGTATCGCTCCACTCAACCTTGCGATTTCACTACTCTCATTTATCTCACCATTTTCATAATCAATCAAATCATCCATTCGTTCTGTATTTCTACCTTCATTTACACTTTCAACGACGTTCTCACACCTATCTGGCACTACCTCGCAATTCTGACATTTATTTATTTATTTATTTCATTCTGACTATTGTTAACGATATCACTCTCGCCACCCGAAACACGCTTGAGATCCTCATTCTCCTTACACTTTCTGCACATATTAACTCCACTATCACCATCTAAGCAGACTCCCACCGCTCTTTGCAAAGCATACATCTCACAGCACATTGCATAATCTCGTTTACATCAAAACTCTTAAACAAACATGGCGACCTGGCTGCCATTTTTTATTTTTTATTGGTGCCATATGTACGCTATCTTATCTTAAAAATAATAATTAAAATAACACAGAAAACACAAAAAAATTGCACAGACACACCAAGAAACAAAGAGCAAACAATACTACATAAAATTCTAGTAAAATTGCCAATGATAACACAAAATATTACTAATCTTTTCAGGAGCTCTCGACAAGCCGACAATGATATCAGTGCGACACCTATCTTCCGATATTTTCACCAAACTAAATGAGGTTAACATGAAATTGAAGGGAAGCAACATGAATCTTATTAAAGCAAAGGGAATTATAAATGCTTTTATCAGCAAATTAACATCCTACAAACAGAGCATTACAAGACGAGATTTTCTGCAGTTCCCAAGTCTACAAATAATATATGATGATTTAATATTAGATACAGATTTGGATTTAAATTGTTCATATTTGGTCTAATGTATTAAAACTAAGAACTTTTATTGTTAAAACACCATAAGATTTAATAATTAAAAATACAAAGAGCCAACAAGTTTCGCTAGCCACTGTCTAGCATTTTCAAGGCTGTACTGGTGTGAAAACAAATGCATCAAGTTACATGAAAACATACACTTTAGTAACTGCTAGGCCATCACATTTGAAAATTCGTGTTTGATGGTGTGCATGTGTTCAAATGCTTCAGTCAGAATCCGGTACATGACCATGTGGTGTGTAGTTTTTCGCATATTGTAGTTCTGTTAAGCTGAGAGAATTGATGAGATATTTCCATATGCCTTTAAGAATAGCACCTTGATTTCTATTTAAATTATTGCCTGTGCATAGCACCACTGCTGCTTCTTTGAAAGTTCTGTGTCTGTGGTCATTCTCGATGTTAGGCATAGAACATGTTTTTCCAATCTATAACATGATTTGATGTTGAGAAATGATGAGCTAAACCAGATGTGATGATTCTATCGTGATTGACATCCCCCACATGTTCCTTCTGTCTTATTTCAAAACTTCTAAAGGTCTGTCCAATGTAAGAAAAGCCACACATGTATGGAATTCCATAAGGAAAACCTTCTCTTGTTTCTTAACAAAATCAACTCGCTACATAATAAGGAGATTGTTATCTTCTCTCCTCACTACATAGCGAGGAGAGAAGATAACAATGTCCAACTGTCCATTTACAAGAAATCCACAGATACAGGTAGATATCTACATTATTCGTCTAGCCATCATACATCACAAAAACACAGCATCATTCATATGCTCTGTAACAGAGCCTTACGGTCTATTTCGAAAGAAATAGATGTACAGAGAGAACTGTTACAAATAGCTAACACTCTATCTCTGAATGGATACCCTTCTAACATTATAAACAAATTGGTTTTTAAAGACAACCTCCAACAACATGGAACGTAGTCCCAACATGTGTCCACAGCTGTCATTCCATATATTAATTCAGTTTCCACAAATTTGGCGAGAATGTTAAAAGCTCATAACATCAGAGTGGTTTTTAAACCAACTACCATGATCAGACTAGTCTTAAGATCACCCAAAGATGAGGTACCTTTCTTCAAATTTCTTGGAGTATATGAAATTTCATGCATGTGTGGCTTTTCGTACATTGGATATACCTCTAGAAGTTTTGAAATAAGACAGAAGGAACATGTGGAGGATATAGAATCATCACATCTGGTTTAGCTTATCATTTCTCAACATCAAATCATGTTATAGATTGGAAAAACAGTTCTATGCTTTACATCGAGAATGACTACAGACACAGAACTTTCAAAGAAGCAGCAGTGGTGCTATGCACAGGCAATAATTTAAATAGAAATCAAGGTGCTATTCTTAAAGACATATGGAAATATCTCATCAATTCTCTCAGCTTAACAGAACTACAATATGCGAAAAACTATACAACACGTGGTCATGTACCAGATTCTGACTGAAGCATTCGAACGCATGCATGCCATCAAACACGAATTATCAAATGTAACAGCCTAGCAGTTACTAAAGTGTATGTTTTCATGTAACTTGATGCATTTGTTTTCACACCAGTACGGCCTTGAAAATGCTAGACAGTGGCTAGTGAAACTTGTTGGCTCTTTGTATTTTTAATCATTAAATCTTATGGTCTTTTAACAATAAAAGTTCACAAATTTGGATTGTTATTATTCCCATCTTCTGACACTGAAAAAAGACTTGATTAGATTTCAAGACTTTGATGACCTTAAAATATCCGATTGGGTCATAAATCCATTTCTTGCTGAGGCCACTTCTTTTCATTCAAATTTGTGTGAAGAATTTACTGACTTAAAAACTGATTTTGAAGTTCAAATGCAATTTCAACCGCACGGGTATGAAAGATTCTGGCCAAACGTAATGCAAGTATCCTCAGCTTGGGCAAGAAATAAAATTACTGTTCATTGTTTTTCCTTCTTTATACTTGGTCGAGAAAGGATTCAATTGTTAGATAAGCAGCGAAATAGATTGCAAATAAGTGAAAGCGGAGACTTGAGAATTCGTTTGTCAAATATTGAACCTCATATTGAAAAATTAGCAGGATTTCATCAGACTCAAGGTAGCCATTAATGTTTGGCTTATTAAATGCAGTTAGATTACATCTTTTCTGAGTAAAAATTAATTTGTATCAGTCATTAATTTTTAATTAACCGTCAGTTCAAATATATTGATGGTAATTTAGGCTTGCCTATTAAATAATATATTATAATTATCTTATTGAGTCATTAACCTAGTGTAAAACTGAGTATGGGTCACCAGGACATACAAATAGTTGAAAGGGGGGGAGCACCTGGCAAAAAAGGTTAAGAACCACTGATCTATATGGATCACATTATGAAGGAAAGTGGCATTAAAACTGATATTGGAAATGGAGACATCAAACTTAGCTCTTTTAATAGATGATGTACTACTAAACAATATGCACTGCAAATCTCCAGGGTGTTTTTTTAACTGAATTGAGTAACAGCTGTAATAGATTGTAACATTAGCATGAAAATCAGCAATAAAAATACCAAGACTATGAAAATAGACAGGAACACAAAAAACTTCAGCTGTATTCTGATGGAGAGCCTGCAGAACAAGTAAAACATTACAGCTATTTATGCACAGTTTTTAGTGAAGATGCAAATTATATTTGGAAACAAACATGATATTCTGAAAAAGATTAGGGAAAGTGAACAAGTGGAATCATTAGCAGAATCATATTAAAAATGAAGACATAAGGAAGGAACTTAACATTGCTTGTATTCAGGAATGTGTGGTAAGGTCACTTAAACAAAATGGCAGAGGATATTTAGCAAAACAGGTGTTTGATCCCGAGATGGCAGAAAAAGACCCACAGGAAGACAGAGGTCTAAGTGGATTGATTCAGTCAGAAGTGTGTTAGAAGAATGAAATGCTAGATGCAACAATACTGGAGTGCTCAAAAGTAATAAACCAATTTGGAGGAAAACTGTTCAACAGCAGATTATTGATAATATAAACTTATTAACGTAGTGCTGTCATAGTAGCCTGAACATCCCTTGAGGATACATAACAGGAAATTGATGATGATAAAAACAAAAAAAATCTTACCCCACCCATGGTATTAATGTACTAGAGGTTTACAACCTTTTGTGAGCATCACATAAAACAAATCAAATAGAAACTGCAGAAATTAAATTCCCAAGGCAGCAATGGCTGGAAAAGATGCGAGTTTGATTTCTGTCATAGCAAAGAATCTTTATATATGTTTTTTCAACTGATAGCAATATGGAGGTAGCAGAGTTACTTTCTCTCAAAAAAACTCAGGTTTTTTTTTACTATTGTATTAGGTGTAAACTGACCAGAGAATTCATGTAATTAACAGGAAAAAAATGCATTTGGGGCTGGATTGCATAATGCAGACAAGCTTCTGTTGACAAGTCCTAAGACTTTAAAGAGGTATCATATAATAATATCGGAAAAAGTTATAATATGGACACCTAACTGATTAAACAGCAAAATACAGAGAAAAATGGGAAAATCATTACAATCATCAGAAGAATGATTACCAAAAGAAGTTCTATGCTATCATTGGAAAACAACACCATGAAAGAATTAGGTTGTTTGAAATTAAAACCAAAAGTACTAAGTTGAGACTGGTGTATGTGTGTATTAATTATGTTTTCTGGCCAGCCTGCCTGTATTGTAGATGAAAAACCACTTCCCAGATGATAGTGGGAAAGGGGGCTTACCATTAGCATACGAGACTGATTAATTTTCCAGCTGAAAAGACTATAAAAGTACTTCACATCTGAGATGGGAGTTGAATCTAGATTTTTCCAGGAAGGGTGAATTCTGAAGTCAGAACAAGAATACAGTTAATCCATGAAAGAAGATTAAAAAAAATATGATGTAAATCATTATTAACAGCTAATGAACAAGCTTTAATAAAATAATAATTTCAGATATTCTTACTTCTAACATCCGAAGCTCTGATTCCAATGTAACTTTCTTTGTATGTACTTCATCAAATACTGCTTTGAGATCTGCAAGTTCACCTGCCTAAGGAAATAAAAATTAATATACGTGGTAAATAGAAGATTTACAGTGACAAGATTTTTGAGTCTGATATAAAGTATCATGAACAGAGGAATAATGAAATCATGAAATATGAACATATGCTGTACTTAGAAAGTACAAGATAAGTTATATCTAGTCATGTCATATGCAATGCTATCCTTTCCAAGTAAACTATTTTCATGTATCCCCATGTTCTATAATCCTGTTAATCAAATACTGCTGAAAGCACCTTTCAAATGCAGCTCCCTTGTTTCATTACCTGGCTACATGTAAGTGTATCAATCATTCTGATAATCTGGTTAAGGATCTCAACACACTTCTGTTTCAACAACTTATGATACTCTTCTTTAGAAGGATTCATCAGTTGCTGCACTCCAAAGCATATCAAATACCAAAGAGATGATGCTGTTCTGTTTATGCATCACATGGACCTTGTGTGTGTGTGGGGGGGGGGGGTCAGCATGTAAGCACACACACACAAATATAGTGCCTGATTCTAAGCAATTAGAAAGCATGATGAATTTCAACAGAACCACATGCAACTTAAACAATATAATAAATATATAATAAATGTTGTTATATATAAATATAACAACATGAGACTTACCGTATCAAAATTATAATCTTATGATATCATATAGTAGTTTGTCCTTACAGAACTCTACTTTTACTACACACTAGATTAGGTATGGTTTATCAGAAAAACAGTCAAATTTTCTGATTAGACCTATACTGGTGCTTAAAATTCAGAAATAATCAGTATGAGTTTATATAAGTACAGTAAACCCTTGCTGAGCACGGATTTGCAGAACGCGATTTTGCACATATGCGTTATCTTAATTGTTTCCATTTAATTTGTCCAACACTAGAATTTCATTCATACACGGTACGCTGCAGAGAGTCGGCTGGCAACCCTGCTTGGTGCTGCCTGCTAGCTGAGTGACCCAGGCCGAGTTGCGATCATTTCACTCACGTTAGCAGAGCTGTAATCACGTATATATATATATCAGTGTTTATCCTCTTCTCCTTTTGCATTGTATTTCTTTTAATTTCAAAAATTCAATATGACGTCTAAGAGGAAGAATAAAGATGATAAAGCAGCAAAAAAACGCAAAATTTTGACATTATCTCAGAAAATTGAAATTTAGATAAGTTGAAAAATGGTACACGTGTTTCATTGCTTGCAAGAGAACTAGCTATATATGAATCAAGCATAAGAACAATACGGGAGAATGAAGAAAAGATTTGGTCTAGTGTCAAAGCTTCAGGCGATACTTCAGCAAAAGTTGCTCAAGTTTCAAGAAGAATTCCGCAATTGGAAAAGATGGAAAAAATATTAATAGCTTGGATTGATAATCAAGTAAACGAAAAAGGCTCAGTTGTGGATGGTGTTGCTATTCGAAACAAAGCTTTAGATTTGTTTTCTTTCGTTTTAAATAAAGATGGGCAATCATCAGAGAAAATTGACTTTCAAGCAAGCAAAGGTTGGCTTGAAAACTTGAAGTGTCATTTTAATTTGCACAATGTAAAGCTTCAGGGAGAAGCTGGCTCTGCAGATAAAGAAGCAGCAGAGAAATTCAAACCCCAATTTTTGAAATTCATTGAAGAGAGGGGGTTATGTTCAGCAACAAGTTTTCCATGTGGATGAGACGGGCCTATTTTATACGCGAATGGGACAACACACCTACATCACAAAGGCACAAAAGGTTGCCCCACGTTTTTAAGCTTTTAAGGATACACACTTTGCTTTTTTGTGGAAATGCATCAGGCGGCTTCAAGTGCAAGCCTCTGCTCATTTATTGATCTAAAACGCCTTGTGCACTGCAGGAAAATAATTTTGAGCAATTGCCCGTTGTGTGGAAGTGGAATAGAAAATCTTGGGTAACAAAAGTCCTCTTTAATAACTGGCTTGAAAATTCATTCGTTAAAGAAGTTAAACATTACTTAGAACAGCAAAACCTGTGCTTTAAAGTTCTCCAAATTCTTGATAATGCTCCAGGACACGATACTGAAGCCCTCACAACATTGCATCCAAATGTAGAGGTTTTATTCCTCCCACCTAACACCATTTCCTTAATCCAACCAATGGATCAAGGGATCATAAAACCATTCAAAGCCTATTATGTCAGGCATGTTTACACCTCTGCAAAGAAAGCACTAGACGAAGGAAAGCACGACACGCCAATGACATTTTGGAAGCGATTCAACATAAGCCACTGCATAGAAATTATTAAACTCGCATGGGAACAAGTGAATTCATCAACATTGAATGCTTGCTGGCATCGGCTCTGGCCAGAAGTTGTCAACAATTTTAAAGGATTTCCATCGAATGAAAATGAAGCCAAAGAAATCGTACAAATTGCAAAAGTAATTGACGGTGAAGGATTTTCAGATATGGAAGAAGGAGAAGTCAAAGAATTAATCGAGAATGACGATCAGAAATGACGAATGAAGAATTGGATGATCTTGTAACACCAGCCAATTGAAAGCAGCAATAGTGAAGAAGAAGATAAAGCACCTTTAACTTACAAGAAGTTAAACGAGTTGTTAAAAAAGGCACAGGAACTGTCTGATTTTGCAATGGAGATTGACCCAAAAAGAAAGAAGAGGACACTTTATGAAAGGCATTGAAAACTCTGCGCTCCTTACCGCGAAACTTTTAAAGAGTTGCGTCAGTCATTGTCCCAAGCAAAAATCATTAGCTTTTTAAAAAAATAATTGTATCATGTAGCTACTTATTAAGCAGTAATAAAAATCCTTTCAATTAACATTTGTTTCATTTTTCTCTTTTAACTACAACAATATTTAGATTAGTTTAAATTATACATACATACTTTCTTAATTTGAACTATACTTAACACATTTTTTTCCATAGAAAGTTAACTTTGTGGAACACGATTTTGCCGTGCGCGCAATGTATTAATGACGTAACCCACACGTTCGGCAATGGTTTATTGTATATAAAACCAGTAAACAAATTTATTCCAATTTGTTGGATAATATTTTCTGAAAAAATTGGTCTGACTTGATCAATTCTAATATAAACAAGCTATACAGAGTAGCATGCCTAATCACAAGTTTAATGAACTCTTTAAAGTACTGAAAGGATAAAAGTTGGTTAGCTTACCTTCCACCATGCATCAGGAGGAATCAATATGGAAAGGCACCATTCTGTTACAGGCAATTACTGAGATTTAATAATTTTACTTAATTTCCACTACAATAATTCATCCATGAAAGTTTATAAACTCATGTATGATATCATGGGTTGTTTAAGGATTAGATAATCTGGTGACAAAATATTTTCCTCCTCACCTCAGGCTTATAGTAAGCAGATGGTTTCATTTCAATAGACAAAATAAATAAATAAAATTATGTGTGACCTAACACATCTTCCAAATCTGTCATTATCAGATCAGGTTGTAGAAAAATTGTAGATAAAAGTACACACGTCTTGAAAGAATGTTTTTTGAGTTAGTATCCATTTGCGTGTGCATGCAAGCATTTGTTGTTTGAAAGATGATAGGTTTGGAAAGTTTATTTGGAAAGTGTAGCCATGAAATTATATACTGTTATGCTTTTTTTGTTTCCATGGTGAGACTAAATACTTATGATAGCTGCTCCAACATACATCACAAAAAATATCATAAATGCATGCTCTGTATTGTAATCATGCATTTATTTTCTATTGTGAGAATTAAGAGTTCATCACATCTGCCCTGTTTTCATGGGATAGGGAAATTTAAGCAGAGAGAGAGAGAGAGAAAGTGAAATAATACTTAGGTATCACGGTAAATATTGGATTAGGTGAAGATGATGATTTATGGTTTTAACAGGCAAGGACAGCAAAGGCCATACTGTGCCACATCAAAGTTTATAGCAGTGCACAAGGTAAGACCATCACAAACATCCATATCCGCAGCAGGATTCAAACCTGTGACCTGCTAGCTGGAGAGCAGGTATGACAACCACTCAGCTAACCAAAGGTAGAATTGGATTAGGTGAAAGCTTCTCTGAGGTGCCCATAAATGAGGTACCCATTATGTTTCTAACACATGAGATTGCTCATGCAATTCTGATTTGGAAGTTGACTAAGCATGTGGGAAGCAGTAATTATAATTACTGGTGAAGATATGCACGAAGTAACAAATCAAGTCAGGAACCTAGCAAATTTATCCAGTGGGGAAATAAAAAAACTGAGGTTCTGACTTTTCCTTTCATTAAAAATATTTTGACAGAGTCACTAAATGCTTCAAACTTATCTTGTGCAGTGGTTGTGTAGCTATGTCTATCAACAGATATGATTCAGTTTCTATTAGCTACATACCAAAAGAATCCTCAGTTTTTTTATTTTTTTACTTGACTGGCTAAGTGCTGTTCATACTGTGCTATCCCTTTTCTTATCAAATGCATACCTTCCTAGTCTATAAATACCTTCCTAATCTACTCTTCATATAATTTCTTTTTTAATCCCTCCTGTGCAAGAGAGGCTACAAAAGCCTATAGCAAATCAATGCTGTGTTTGAGGAATACTTCATGGAGAAGACTGTACTACAAAACTATGGTAGAGAGAATGAAAAATGAAATTTGCTAGTTTAGAGGGAAGTGATTCAACTGTAAAATGATGTGGACAGTGGATGCTCATGTTACTGTAGGTTTGGCTGAAATGGGGAAGGAGGGGCATGACAGATGACAATTCTGCTGAATAAAATCCATAGAAATGCCTGCAATGTAGAAATTATCTATAAGAAAGTAGCTGAAGGTTCTATAAAAGGGAGAGGATCATCAATTAGCCAAACTGTCCTCTTTTGAACAGCACCAAGAATTTTCATAAAACTTTTAGGTGCACCATCAAAAGTTTGAAGAGTATTCCAAGTTGAGGCAGATTTGGGATTTATTCATCTAGATCGGTGGTTCCCAAAGTGGGTGGTACTGGAATGATCGGGGGGGGGGCTCGTAAGCAAAAAGGGACAATGAATTGAAGTCAGGGGCAGTGAAAGCATATAGGAAAAAAATTAGGTGCTGTAAAACATTTATCATTAAAATTTCGGTACCTTAGTTACACAGATTACATACAAAGCATATTATTGTTATTCCAATAAAACAGCAGGTTTCACATGAGTATTTTTACACCTTTTCTTGTAAAAATAATTTGGTTTAGGTATGTGAGAAATTGCATTCTAGCAATTTTGTAAATTTGATCATGCTGAACCAAAGAAGAAATGTGGACAATATAATATTGAATATTTGAAATATGGTTTTATTCAGTTACCTGCAAACAAAACATTACCAATATGCCTGATTTGCCAAAAGGTTTTTTCAAATGAATCCATAAGGCCTTCAAGGCTAGAAGAATATTTGACAAAAATTCATGCTGATAAAAAAAGATAAGGATTTATTGTATTTTCAAGCACTTAAAGAAAATTTTTTGAAACAACTGACATTGGCAGGTATGTTTTCAGCAGCATCCAAACTAGGTGATGGGTTATGTGCCTCTTACAACATCATCTTACTGATTGCTAAATCGGGAAAATCGCATAATGTTGATGAAGAACTAATCCTACCGGCTGTTAGTGAGGTAATATGCACTGTACTGCACAAGCCAGCCTCTGATATCATCAAGAAAATTCCTTTGAGCAATAATACAGTGCAATGAATTGATGATGAAATGGCCCAGGATGTTGAAGGCTCATTATGTGAGTAAACAACCCAGCTCTCTATACAACTTGATGAGTCTACTTTACCAGGAAATGAAGCCTTACTGTTAGCATATGTACGATACATAAAAGAAGAAAAAAATTGCCAAGAATTATTATTTACTAAAATTTGCTAACTGAACTAAAGGAGAATCAATATTTCATGCATTGGAAGAGTTTCTTAAAGAAAAAGAAATCCCTCTGAATTATATCTTGTCAGTTGCTACCGATGGTGCTTCAGCGATGGTAGGGAGCTATCTCATTTTTAATGCATATTTCAAAGAAGCAGTACCAAATGTATTCACTGTACACTGTGTGATTCATTGTTAACATTCAGTTGCCAAATACCTGGGTGATTGACTACAAAGGTCATTACATTATGTAATTACAACAGTCAACAAAATCAAAAGTCATTCATTTAATGACAGATTGTTTGGACAACTTTGTATTGAAAAATAAAGAATTCAATCGCCTGCTGCTCCATAGAAGTTTATTGGCATCATACAGTGCCTGTTTGAATCAATTTCATAAACTATTTGACTCAGTGTTACAAGTTTTTAGAAAACGGAGTTGACTGTTAAAACTTTCATAGGGAATCAAAAGATGAAGGTAATAAAATTTAAATCTCCTAAAAAGTGCCAGAGAAAACATAGCTTTGAATGATTTTGATGTAGACGTTATAAGAAGAACTATACAAGAATTTTACGTGGTCGAGAAAAGAGTGCCAACTGTTCCGAAATCGATTCCTGTGCTAAAAGAAAAAATTAATTTTTCTTGGAAAAGAGAAACTTTAAGGAAAATACTTCATGAAATTGGATTTTGTTTCAAAAAGTCCCAGAAATAAAAGAAAACTTATCATGGAGCAAAGTGACATTATTTTATCTAGAAAGCAGTATTTGAGAGCAATATGACGTTTAAGAGAAAAGACTGATATATAGATGATACTTAGATTGACAGTAATTTAACTTCTGGAAAATGTTGGCAATCTAAAGAAGAATGTGGAGTGCTACAAACTGGAAATGCCTCATCAGCACATAATAATAATTGTGTGTGCAGGTGGAGAAATGGGTTTTTTACCGAATTCAAACTTACTATACAAAGTCAATTCAACTACTGGAGATTACCATGGACAAATGAATTCTACAATCTTCGAAAAGTGGGCAGAAGAAAAACTGATTACAACCCTTCCTAAAAACACTGTTGTTATAATTAATAATGCTTCATATCACTCCATTCAATTAAACAAAGTTCCAAATTGGTCTAATAAAAAGCAAGTTCTTATGGATTGGCTCTCTGCAAGTAACATTTCTCATTCCACAGATATGCAAAAAATTGAATTGAATTAAACTGAAGTCGGTCAAAAGAAACTCACCCACAACTAAACTGATGCTCAAAGAGCATGGATTCCTAGATGTTGATATGTCGAAACTTTTTAAGCTTTCAGAACAGGCGATTGAAAGTATTACAGTTCAAAACTGGGGAAAATATTGCTCTCATGTCACCTCATTGCAAAATATGTATTGGGACAGAGACAGAATTATCGAAGAATTATGCGAACCTTTGGTGATTAATTTAAGTGAAAGTGATGGCGATTCGGACACCGATTCAGATGACTTATGAAGATTAAAAGGATCTGATAATGGTATTTTTTTTTAACCTTTTTTTTTTTTTGCATAGTTTTGTTAAAGAGTCACAACAAGTCATAAATAATTAATTGGTTTAGGACATTAAGATGTCTCAGTTCTCTCAACTGTAAGTTTAGAATATCTAAGTTCATTTGAAAAAATTTGTTTTTCTGTATAATTATTTTTTATTTTATACAAAACTTTCTTAAAAATAAATTTCGTTAAATTTTTATTTTATGTTATACCTTTTTTTAATTTTGTTAATACTCTACGTACATTTTTTCCAACTGTTATACAAGCAAAATAGTTGCTTTAAATACTACTATGTATATAGGCTTCCATGCTGTAAAGTGGATGCCAGCTAAGTATAATATAGTGTATAGATGAAGAATAGGAGTAACTTCGTCCATGCAGTTAGCCTAGTGGCTATGCGCTTCGTAACCATATGGCGGAAGGCGTGTCCTAGGTTCGATTCCCATCAACGATGCGAGGAGCTTAAGGATCTTCCTCAGCCATAGCCAAGTTAGCCAGTCTTGGGCGTAGACAGCAGGGTTTTCCCCACCAGTTTATCTGGGGTTTTTCATCCCGCAAGCAGGCAAACCGGTCCAGTGAACACACACAGATTACAGTCAGGAATACTGACCCAGCCACAGATCTGATTCGTCAGCTATGCCGGTTCTGGAGCCCGGATAAAATTTGGGAGGACTAGATGGTGCTGTACCCTCCCGTAAAGGGAACTCACGGCTGTGTATCATCATACGATGATTATTATTATTATTATTATTATTAGGAGTAACTTCGGGGGGAGGGGGGGTACATCTCTTGTGCACAACTGGTAGGATTCCATCAGAAATTCCAGTTTGTTCATGATTATTCTGATGTCTTTCTGGAAGAAGGCTACAGGAGGCATGCAATGCAATATTCTGGGTAAAGAAGATGATTTGCCTTCATGTCTGCAGGAGTTAAATGAGAAGAATAGTTCCAGGAGATCAGCCTTATCTTCAGGTGATGTTGCAATGCTTCCATTTGAGTGAGAAAGAAGCAGAAGCACGGATGAACAAACATTATGACCAATGGATTTTACAAAGGATCAGAAGGCATGACTTGCTACTGGCACAGGCTAATTATTTTGATCAGCAACATAACACTGTAGTTCCAAATGACAATGTCAACCAGAGGAGAAAAAAAAAACTATATATATATAAAAAGCCAGCCAGTTTAATTGATGGAGTATACAGCAGCTCTGCTTACCAAAACCTACAGCCATGGTTCAAACCTCATTTTGGCAAGAATGTTGGTGGAAAAGTATTTAGGTGCCTGACAATGTTCATCACACTTCATGAAGGCATGAGGAAGCAGTTTGAAACTAGCATTTGTGGTGTCTAGATCAGGGCCCAAATAATCTTGTCTTGATTATTTGGGCCTTTGCTCAGTCTAAATGCACTACAGGTTCATAACCTTTTTGTACATACTGAAATTGACAAACAAAAAGCATTTAATATCCATTTCATTTGTGATGTGTGTGGTATTTAGGAAAAAAAATGGTACATTATGGAATATTTTAGTCCTAGTTTTATAATCAGAAAAAAAGTGGAGGCTGAAGTGGCTTGGAAAACAAAGTTCCACATATGATCTCTAGAGTAGGATTTCTGGAATTTCTTACCTTAACCATAGTGCATTAGCAATATTAAAACCTTTTTTGTGGATGGAACTGCCATTAAATAAATAAATAAACTCTTAGATAATGACATAAGTTAAGGAAAAAGTGACTCAGTTGTCTGTATTTATATATAAATAAATATATATATATATATATATTACCAGAGAGGCTGCTTTCTGCTCAAGTTTGTCCTTGTCTTGCCGGAGGATATTGCTAGTTTCCATATTCTCTGCAAGCTGCTGACGAAGTAACACAACTTCCGACGACACTATGAAAATAGGAAAACTATAATAAATAATGATTAAAATAAAAGCAAAGCAGTGAAAAAAAAAATTCATCTTTGAAAATGAACCTTACTTAATGCTTTCCCTTCTTCTAAAGCCCTCATCTGGCTTCTTAACATTTCTACTTCTGTCTACAATGGATATGAAGAAAAAAAAAGAAAAAAAAAAATCATTTTGGTAAAAACAAGATTTTCACAACAGTCTATTCTACTTTAAAAAAATTTAATATTTCAACAGAGAAAATACTCATTCTTCACAATATGTGCAAAAATATTTAAAAATTTTCTCACATATAAAGAATTCTGAAATGTGTTTCTTTAAATAAGTGCACTTAGAAGTCATATCACTTGTTTTTTCAACAAAACTTTTCAACTTTCTTTCCTAAAAATTTTAGTGTTTTAGGGTAATCCAGCACAATAATAACTGGTTCCCTTTATCCACTTCCACAAGGTGAGCTATAAATATGCTGACTCCCCCTGAATGGAAGTGGAATCAGCAACAATCTTTACTCAAATATTACATATATCAACCACAATCCTCAATAATGATTTTTAGCACCCAATATACTTCAAATTATGCTGCTCTGCTAACAGTCAATTCAGATCATAAGCTAGTATATCTCTTTCTCTTTTCTATAGAACTCATCAACCGGAATCATTCTCAAGCTCTGTTGCTTGTAACAGGTGTCCCAAAAAGAATGCAAAAAAAAATTTATAATATATATATATATATATATATATATATATCATCATCAGCCAGTATTGATCCACTGCTGGATGAAGGTCTTTCCAATTACTCCAAAACTGTCTGTCCATGGCTCTCCTTTCCCATGTCACTCCTGCAAATCTGATGATATCTCCAATCCACCATGATTAGGTCGGTGTTGTGGTAGTTTTTCCTCTCATGTAATCCAATATAGTACTTCTTTTGTTCATCGTTAATCTTGTCTTCAAGCAACATGCCCAGCCCATTGCCACTTCAGATGTTTCACTCTTCCTATGATGTCAGAGACTTTAGTTTGGTTTCTTATCCACATATTCCTTTTGTGATCCAGTCTTGTGATACCAAGCATACTTCTTTCCGTACTAAATCGTGTAGTTCTGAATTTCCTTTGCATTTAGTGTCTATGTTTCACAGCCATATGTCAATATAGGAAGAATATACTGGTTAAAAACTTTTCTCTTCAGGCATAATGGTAGCTGGCTCTTGCATATTGAATGTAATTATCCAAATGCTTTCCACCCAAGCATCATGTGTCTTTTAATTTTGTCCATGATATTTTGTTCAACTGATATCTGTTGTCCTAAGTATATATAATGATCTACTTGTTTAATTTCCTCATTATTGATTTTTAGTATTTCTGGTTTGACATCGCTATTGAACAAAACTTGGGCATTCTTTAGGCCAATTGTTTTGATAGCATTTTGGAGTTCATAGATACGAGTCTGTAATTCATGCATAGTTGAAGTAAAGATAACTAAGTCATCTGCAAAGTGTAAATTGCTTAAATATCTTCCATTTATCTTCAGCCATTTCCCTTCCCAATCAAGAAGTTTGAATATTTCTTCTAGGCATGCTGTGAATAATTTTGAAGATATTGTGTCACCGTGTCTGATACCTCTCTGTATTTCCACAGTAGAGATGTTTACATTGAAATGAATTGCTATGGTGGCATTGGTGTACGCTGATTTAATGGTCCTGATACATGGCACCTCCACTTGTTGGTTTCATAATGCTTTAAGTATTGCATAACTTTTTACTGAATCAAAGGCTTTTTTTTCATAATCAATAAAACCAACACATAATGGTAACTGATATTCATTACACCATTTAATAATCTGTTATACAACTTGAATATGGTCCAATGTACTAAAGCCCCTTCGAAAGCCTACCTGTTCTTTTGTTCTGTTAGGTCTACAGTCGTACAAAGCCTATGAACTAAGCCTTTTGTAAACACTTTGTAAACCACTGATAGTAGACTGACAGATCAGTAGTTCGTCAAGTCTTTTACCTCACCTTTTTTATGCATCAGAATTAGGATAGCCTTCTTCCATGTTCTTGGTACATCATTTTTCTTCAGGCATAAAGTACATAGTTTTGCTAAGAGTTTGTAGATTATTTCTCCACATATTTTTAGAGGTCCAGCTATAACTTCATCCTCACCTGCAGTTTTCCCATTTTGCAAGCTTTGGTGCTCCACATAACTTCTTGTAGAATCTGTGTTGTAGTTGTCATTTAATTCAGCAACCTGATATAATATTGAGTAAAATTCTTCAACTCTTTTTGCTATAGCATATCTATCTCTAGTGATGGTCCCATCTTGTAGTTTGACTGCAACCATCTGCTTATTGCTGTTTGGCTTTTTTGAGACTATGGTTGTTTTCAATTGTTTGTTATATGAATTTACAATTGAATTTTCTTATTTCTTCTGTGATATGCTTTCTGATCATTTCGCACAATTCGGTGTATTCAATTTCATTCTGTAGGCTAATTGATTGTTTCATTTCTATTCATTTCTTCATAAGCTTTTTGTTTCTTCAGAAATTGTTTGTTTCTGTTCTATGGTGCTAGCTATTTCAAATGAGCATTGTAAAAGGTTTTGGATAATGTCATTGCTTACTGATAGATCAGCATTGTCATCTATAATTAAATTATTAAAATTTTCGCATTTCACGTCCGTAGACGCTGTATGGTCATTACCATACCTCGCATGGTTTTGGCAATGATGTCTCCTGCTAGAATAAGTGGTAGGGTCGCAGATTCCCTTTCCAAACACAGTTTGTAGGACAATCACAAACATCCATGCTCATGGCGGGATTCGAACCTGCAGCCTCTTAACTGGAGAGCAGACATGCTAACCAGACCAGCACCATCTATAATAAGATGTTTAAATCTATTGTTTAGTTCATGTTGGAATATATCTTTTTTTAATGTTGAGTTTGTGTATATCTATGTTTTGCTTTGATCTTAGAAACATTTTTCTTCTTTCTTTTTGGATTTTACTGCATACCATATGATGGTCACTTCCAATGTTGAAGGCGTTTATAACAGAGCAGTTTCGAAGTCTTTGTTGCTCAGGATAAAGTCAATTTCACTAGTTTTTCCATTTGGACTTTTCCACGTCCACTTCCTGTTGTTGTTTTTTTCTAGAAAAAGGAATTCATGATGTACAGGTTTTCTTTTTCTGCAAATTCTATTAACCTTGATCCTCTATCATCTCTCATGCCATATCCAAAATTTCTCATTGAGCTTTTATCTGATTGTTGTATACCAATTCTAGCATTAAATTCTCATGTGATGACAAAGCCTCAGCTTTGTCATCACATGTTATTCAATATCTTCTTTGTTATTCAATATCTTGGATGTGTTATTTTTGTCTATCCATAGTAAGATGACCTGCATTCTCACCATAGCTGATAGATGTCCGGATATTTACACAGGCCATGTTGAGTAGTGATCTCTAAGTATTTTTTCCAAGTTTTATGAAAACAGAGCTAATATACAGAAGAGTGATGAAGCCTCTGTTTTCCTCATCATTGAAAAGATCTCTGATCTTGTATTGGTTAGGTAGTCTAGAGATAGTGTGGTCATTATAGCTATTTCAAAAAAAAAGTGTTTTTAAATATTGGAGTACTTCAGCTAGTTTATCCTACAACAATAGTCAGTGGGATTTGCTCATAATGGAGAAATAATACCCAATATTTCTGAAGTTTTTGAAGAATGAGCCCTCAACTGTGTTATCATATGTACTCTCATATGATGACACAGTTGAGATATTTCAACAATGAGACATCAAGTGTTATGGGAAATCTGAACTATTACATGTTAATATGACATAACTGAGAGAAGAATTTGGGAATCCTTAGAAATGGCATTGGATCCTAAACATCTAAATATAAATCCAAATATCAACTTGTCAGAATACAACCTAGTGATTGTTAGCTTAACATGTGTATGTGAATGCATACACATCTTTCAATATTGAGCATATGTACAATATGCTCAACAATGCAATGCACAATTAAAAATATTTTTAAAATATTCGGTCTCTTGTATAACTACATAGTGGTTGTCATCTTTGTTAGTCTTCACTATTTGTCTACTAGTTTCCCTGTTTTCATTTGAAGAAATCCTATGTAATTAGGATGAAATGAAAAGTAGCGTGTTTAATTAAAATACTTTTTACCATTTATTCTGTATTTTTGCTTTATAAACTCTTACTTTATAAAAGTTTATACAGCAGGTGTCCCCTAAAGGGACATGAGCTGGCAAAGTATATATGCTCGCTTGCTCGCTCGCTCGCTCACACATACACACAAAGGGGGGGGGGGACTAAAAAAGTTCTGATAAACACCTAGAACAAAAATGATATTAAAGCAGTTGATATAACCACAAGAAAGAACACATATTAAAACTCTTTAACCCCCATGTTTCATCAAATTGTAATAATTTGTTATTTTTCTTGTACGATATATAAGAAGACATGTCCGAGGTTTTGAAGAAATGCAAAGACACACACACAGGTGTGGTGCATCTTCAAATTTTTTGTGCTGCAAGAAAAGTCTGTAACTGAGATTGATTAAACTTTGTATGAGACATTAGAGGATCATGCTCCAGCATATCCAACAGTTGCCAGATCGGTGGCCAAGTTTAAAACTCATCTTGAGACAACAGCAAGTCAGGAAGACCTTCCGCAGCAATAATACTTGAAAACATCAATGCAGTGCATGCTATGATCGTTGATGATAGACGAATACCAGCCAACAAAAACTGCAAAGACTCTGGGGATATCCAGGGAACGAGTTAGGTTTCCTAGATATCCCCAGGGTTATCCACCAACATCTAGAAGCTCTCAGCAAAGTGGGTCCCCAAATGTTTGAATGCCAAAAAGAAGAGAAAGTGTGAAACTTTTCTTGCAGCACAAAAAATTTGAAGATGCACCACACCTGTGTGTCTTTGCATTTCTTCAAAATCTCTGACATGTCTCCTTATCTATCCTAAAAGATAAAGAACAAATTATTACAATTTGATAAAACACAGGGGTTAAAGGGTTTTAATATATGTTCTTTCTTGTGGTTATATCAAAATTGTTGGTCATCTCCAAGGATTTTGGGTCATTTTGAAAAGTTGCAAATATTTTGGCTCATATTGTGACTGTTGATGAAACATGGCTTCATCACTCTGACCCAGAGACCAAACAATAGTCAATGGAGTGGAGACACAAAGGTTCTCCATGGCCAAAGAAGTTGTTCCCAACCCAAAAATCAGCAGGGAAGATTCTTGCCATTGTGTTTTTAGGATATGGATGGTGTAATCTTGACCGTGTACCTCAAAAAAAAAAAAAAAAAAAAAGATGAAATTGTTACAGTAGCAGTTCATTCAACAGCTCTGAAGGAATTGAAGGAAGGAAAAATGCTGAAGGAAATTGAGCAGAGGTGTGTTGCTTTTGCAGGACAATGCACCTGCTCAAGCTGCTCATGAAACCCAACAGAAAATACATAATTTGGGCTTTCAATGTCTTCCTCGCCCACCCAATTCGCGAGACCTGGCCCCATCTAACTATTTCCGGTTCCCAAATTTAAAGAAACACTTGAAAGGAACAAAATTTATCATAGATGATGAAGTCATATCTGCAGCTGAAGACTGGTTTGTGCAACAAGGAAAAGACATTACTTAAATTAAGGGGATATTAAATCCCACATAGTTTTAAAACCGAATAAGAAACTCAAAGATTGGAATCAGAGAGTTTCTTGCCAAATATAGTAAACTATAAAGTATCGGCGACACTAGCGTTAGCAAATGCAAGCGATCCTAGTACGTAGTACAATACTGGGCAGCTCTGGGCTTCTTATTCGGTTTTAAAACTATGTGGGATTTAATATCCCCTTAATTTAAGTAATGTTTTCATTGCCGAAATGAAGCTTATTAGCTCTTTATATTTAAGGAAAAGACATTTTTCTCAGCAGATTGCAAATGATACAACAGCAGCAGCATTGTAACAAGTGTATAACACTTCATGGAAAATATGTGGAATAATGTGCAAGTTACATGGTTCTATTTCAATTCCTTCATGGTGATTATCACAACTTTTCAGCACACCCTCATATTTATTGAAGATCTTAAAAGTAAATAGTAAAAACTAAACAAGTGAAGAAAGTTTCTAATACATCATAATTCTTTACCAACACTTAAATCTTCACTTCAAAACTAAACATATCATTTCTAGACAACACATTTCCAGTGCGATGGAAATCTATCTCCAGATTAAACACAGTTAGATTTTCATCTATAGCACTCTGTTAAGTCTAAACATACCATAACATAACAAATAATTTTGGCAATGCCTTTTATGGCAAGTATTTGGCTCAAAAAATCAGATAAGAATAGCCTTACTCTTTAAAATGGAAATTACAGAGGTAATATACAAAGTATCTCAAGAAACATTGCAGAATTGGAACTATATATTCAGGAAGCCATCATAACCACCTCCCCCATCTGTACTAGGACATACCATTGAGGAATTTGAACAAAGAATTTGATTATTATAAATGATGGAAAACATGTAGAGGTTTACTAGTGTTTAGTAGTAAACCTTACTCATTTATTTCTTACTATTTATTTCTAGAAAACTGTCAAAAACAAATAATAATAATAATAATAATAATATGTATATTTATAAATAATAATAATATTTCTTTTTGAGGCATTCGTTTTCGGGATACCCTTTACATTACCCCTGTAATTTTCATTTTAAAGGGCAAGGCTATTCCTATCAATTTTTTGAGCCAAATACTTGCTGTAAAAGGTGTTGCCAAAATTATTTGCCCCAGTTAATCTTCATTCCTTTTTTTCCACCAAAATTCTTGTATTTCATTTTCCAACAGGCATGCCACTGAAGTTTATAATAAAGAAAATAACCATAGGCAATCATAAACTTTGTTTTGTAATCACATTCTTCTATAATGACATTGTCCATTATCATAACAACTGTACTTTAGACATAAGTTTGTTCTGTCGAATTTTGTCATTAAATAGTCATACAGAAAATCAAAACTGAAATGAACTATAAATTTTAACAGAGATCCTAAATACCAACTTTCATTATAATTCACCTAGCGGGAGGAATTGTCATTATCAATGAGATAAGAATTTTGAATGTATTGCCAATAAAGCAGATAAATCAAATTATGAAAAGAAATTAGCTGAAATGTATATTATTATATTTCCTTTTACTTACCATATAGAAAATTTCATTGCTATATGGTAAGTAAAAGAGAAAATAATCATGAAATAAGAAATTTAGTGAATATGGCAAACGCAAGAGGAACAGCTGTAAAGTATTCACTTTAGTAAGGTATACATTTCAGACACACCTAACAGTTCTTTCTGGAAGATTGAGAACTAGACAAAAATATACAAGTAGATAAGTAAAAGGTTATTAAAACTATTGCAAAGAGCTTAACTGAGATACAACAGTCAGACAGTATAGGATATCAGCAGAGTAAAGAAAGAATGTTCAAGAGAGTTAGCAAAACCCCTGACCTTGTTGTTCAACTTGAGTCTCACTACATGCATAATTATTCCCTAATGAGTGGAAGGAGAACAAAAGTGGAAGGTGTGGTCAAGGTATTAGAGAGAATGTTAGGAATCACATCTGAAGGTAAATAGACAATACTAGGATCCTCTATACAGGAGAGCATGGCTTGTTAAAGGTAGGTCATGCTTTAGCAATCTCTTCATGTTCCATTACAGAGTTACCTCAGAGCTGGAAAAAAGGCAATAGATATACTTTTGTAAAACTCGATGTAGCTTAGAAATACCAAAGCGCTTTACATCGATTTTTACAGAGGTCAAGTCTCATGAGAACTGTTACAAAAATAACCTTGTTTGTCTATGTATTTTATGTTAAATATTAACGTAAATAACCCTATGGGAAATGACTGTATTTACTGTTTTAACTAAAATTTCTAGAATGTCAAAAACAAAGGCAATGCTTTGCCATCGGAACTTTGTATATAGCTATGTATAGGAGCACAAGAAAGTTGTTTATGATTACATGTGTGAGAAAGTTGTTTGCGAGCTTCAGACAAGTTTCTGCTGCCCGACAAAATAAGAAAAAAAGGACTGCACAGAAGAGAAGAAAGAATGGAGCGGGTTTTATTAAAAGATCAAGGAGATGTGCCGATTTATTCAGGAGTTACAACCCTTGGTGCAAGGTCCTGGAGAATGGGGAATAAAAAGGGATTGAGCCGAACCTCGACGGAGGAGAGGTGAGGCGCAGTTACCAGAGGGAAGAGGCAAGGCGTAGCTACCAGAGGCAGAGAACCAGATGTTATGGCAAACCCATGCCAGAGGAAAAGAATGGGAGTAAGGAGAGAACAGCTGATGTAAATATCCGAGCCAAATGTCGGTCGGATGTCCTTTTTCTGCAGGAGGTCAACCAAAGCCAAGAGCAACCTTCAAGCCTGTATGCTGAAACTTCTTGCATGAGCTGTTCGAGTACCAGGAAAATTGCAGTCCAAGACCTGCCAAGATCCTGATTAGACACCCCCCTGAAGCAAGACTCTCCAGATGGAAGCCTAAGGCCTGAGATGAAAGAAAAAGCATAGAGACTTTAGTGCAGGACCTTTGGAAGAGTGTGCGACACAGCCTCTGTAAGTTTGTTCCATCTTTTGTTGTACATTACTTTTGTAATCTAGGAGATATGTTATAGATGGACTGATAAGAAATAGTAATAAGAAGTATCTATAAGAGAGTCCTCTGGTTTGTTATTAATTGGAATATAATTTGTGAGATAACTTGGCATAACTAGCTAACCTCTCTGTGAGTAAATTGGTTTCGGTATTTTTGATTTAATAGGCAGAGAAGTATTAGAGTAAATATATTGCATAGTCATTTAGTGTTGAAAAGTGAAAGTTTGCTTCTTTATACTAAAAGTCTAAAGGATAGGTAGAGAGAGTAACCTCCCTATCCCTTATTTAATGTACTTTGTTATTAATTAATCTAAATGTGTTTTAATTATATGTCAATAGAGTGCTGCCTGATCTTTTATTTTACAATGCACTGTTTCTAAAAAAATCGGACTTGTGAGCGGGAAACAATTAAGGCATTAAAAGCACAGTTTAAGTACTTAGTAACCACGACTGTTTATATAAACTTTGTTGAAGGAATTTACGCTGGTACGAGAGAGAGAGAAATCTACCAGTCGTTTTACTGAGTCTTGTGCTGATATTGATATACTGGTGGCACAGTCTAAATAAATGAATTTTCCAGTGTTCATAGGCATATGACTAGTAAATACAAAAGGCGGATAAACATAGTATGCAATAGAATAAGTAAGAAAGGTTATGAGAGAAAAAGTGTGCATTGCTAAATAGAATAAAGATATTACAATAGCGCAGTAACTAAGCAGGCTCATAAATAGCAATTAATAGACACCGTTACACTTTGATACCTCTGGATTCTGTCAAGACATCTGATAGGATTTCACACAAGAAAGTATTATACAAAATCAAGGGAATGGGTATATAACTTGTGACTAGGAGAGAAGAATGGCTAAATAACAGGTATCAAAAAGTGAAATGTGGAATTGCCAAGTTTAAAAAGAAAGGTTGCTTGTGATGCATCACAAGGTTCTATACTGGCCTGGATGGCCAAATAGTTAGCATATCCACTCTCAAGCCAAGAAGCTGCAGGTTCAAATCCCATCAGGGGCCTGGATGTTTGTGATTGTCCTACTAACCATTTATCATATGTGCTGCTGTAACTTGTGTCCAGGTGCAGTATGATCTTTGATGTCTTTGTGCCATAAAAATCAAAAATAATTATCTAACTAACAAGGTTCTGTACCTGAACTATTTGGCAATTGTCTTGATATTCAATTAAATGCTGGTGATGTATGTTGGATGAAAGATAAGAAACATGGCTAGTACAAGATGGCTTGCACACTAGACAAATGACATCAGTAGCAGTTTTAAAAGAAAGTGACAAAGTCTTACTCCACCTGAATTGGAATGACTGCCTCTCAATATCAAAGATGTGGGAGAGTCTTATTCTATTCACATCATTAATTTTTTTTTTAAATAATACTATATTTCCGTAGTTATTTCTTTGCATTGTAACATTTTAACATCACACAACTCCTACTAGTTTAAATAATCCATTGTTCATGTTCTACTTTGTATTCAATTGCCTGATGCCATTTATGATGCCCAAGGACCACTGATAATAATTTTCATGTTAAAAAAAATGCTATTAAATATATTATTTACTCTTTTCCTTGTGTTATCATGTTAGTTCGTAAAACCTTATCGCAAAAGTACCACTGAAACAACAATCAAGCAGTGACAGAAATATTCAAGAGGAATGCAAACAGGAGTACATATTACTACTTGAGGTAGAAATATCTACAAAAAACCTGAAATATGGAAAAGCAGCTGGAGTAGAGGATAACTGACCAGAAATACTCAAACATAGAGGTATAACAGTTTTGCAGTAGTTACACTACATAATTCAGAGAGCCAGGTCATAAGATCGAATTCTAGATGATTAGAGTAGAGCTTTCATAAGTTCCCATCTATAAAAAGGAGAATAAATCTGAATGAGAATTACTGAAGAATTTCTATGCCAAGTGTTTCAGGTAAGATTTATGCAAGCATACTTGAGATGAAGCTAGGAAAAAATGGAGGAAGAGAAACCTGTAAAAAGACAGCTGATTTCAGATCCAAACAGGGGGTTGCCAAAATGTTCACCTTTACAACAAATAGTTGAGAAACTGAGAATATAAGAAAAGCTTTTCAGAAAAAAACACTACAATTATATGGAGTAAATGGAATGTTATACAAAGCAATATACAGTCCATGTTTAAATTGTAATCAGCAGTTAGAATTGAAGAAAAGGTGGTTTGATGTAAACCCAACACCTCACCACTTTTACTCATCATCATCATCTGTGTTGATCACATTATGAAAGTGAGTGCCATTAAACCTGATATCAAATGGAAATATCAAACTCAGCTCTTTGCTTTATGCAGATGATGTGCTACTAAACAAATCCAGTGCAAGTCTCCAGGATTCTTTAACTAGATTGAATAACAGCAATATCAAATTTGCCATGAAAATTAAAATAAAATAAAAAAAAATAAAAAGACAAAATTTATGAAAATAGGTAGAAATACAAAATGATTCATTTGCATCCTGAATTGGAAACCTATAGGATTCCAATTCAGAATTACAGAATTAGCAAAGTTGGTATGGTAGAGTTGAATAAATTTATATAGAATAAAAAAGATATTAGCCAAAACACTAAACTAGAAATATTCGAAACAGCATTCAAAACCAATTCTAACTTGTGGTTCTGAGAGATAGGTTAAAAATTAAACAAATGATAAAAGACTACAAATAACAGATATTGTTCGCGCATCGATTAGAGATCCTTCGATACTTCGCATGTCAGAAAAAGGAGAGTCCATTCCGATAATAGGGTAATCAATCTGTCTTCTGGGATGAGTTTGTTTATTATTACAGGTCGGAAAATTTAGCTTTTCTTTTACGAACATTGCTGTTTTTAAAGTGTAACTATTTTGCTTGTATAACAGTTGGAAAAATGTACATAGAGTATTAACAAAATTAAAAAAGGTATAGCATAAAACAAAAATTTAACTAAGTTTATTTTTAAGAAAGTTTTCTATAAAATAAAAATAATTATACAGAAAAACAGAAATTTTTTCAAATGAACTTAGATATTCTAAACTTACAGTTGAGAGAACAGAGACACTTTAATGTCCTAAACCGATTAATTATTTATGACTTGTTGTGACTCTTTTAACAAACCCATGCAAAAAAATTGTTGGAAAAAAAATACCATTATCCTTTTAATCTTCAGAGTCATCTGAATCGGTGTCCGAATCGCCATCACTTTCACTTAAACTGATCACCAAAGGTTCGCATAATTCTTCGATAATTCCGTCTCTGTCCCAATACACATTTTCCAATGAGGTGACATGAGAGCAATATTTTCCTCAGTTTTGAACTGTAATACTTTCAATCGCCTGTTCTGAAAGCTTAAAAAGTTTCGACATGTCAATAGAATAAGTTTCATTCGCCATCCCCAGTTACGTTGGGATGGCGAATGAAACTTTTCACTTCTGCCCAAACATACTCAATAGAATTAAAACAAAATCCGATTTCATGAAGTATTTTCCTTAAAGTTTCTCTTTCCCAAGGAAAATTAATTTTTTCTTCAAGCACAGGAATCGATTTCGGAACAGTTGGCACTCTTTTCTCGACCACATAAAATTTGTGAATAGTTCTTCTTATAACTTCTACATCAAAATCATTCAAAGCTACGGTTTCGATGGTTTTCTATCTCTGGTGCTTTTTTTTAGGAGATTTAAATTTTAGCTTACCCTCACCTTTTGATTCCCTATGAATTCTTTTAACAGTCAACCCCAATACGCTTGCAATTGCACTTGCACATTTTATGGCTTGAGAAAGAGGAACAAGGAGACCCTTTTAACGATTCTTTTTTGCAGAATGTCAGCACATTATTCAATATTCTTTTGCAAGAGCTACCGAAACGTTTAACAACAGAATTTGTTGACCATACTGGATCCATCATACAAATTAATAAATGCAAAAAACGACAACAAAAATCAAGCTACTATACTAGTACAGCGACAGACAAGAAAGCATGTGATTTTGCATGTTGGCGACCAATTTGCACATCTTTCATTTCTTTCTCCCCTTCAGCATGAATCGACTATTCTTGGCAAAATGCCAAGGAGAGACCTACAAACGGTGGGCATACAATATACGAGGTGTGAAAAAATTAGGAGAGTGAACAGATAGGATGAACGACAGAATCATACTAAAAATGCAAATATTAAGACGGAACATGATTGTTAGCATTCAACAATTCATGAGCCAAGCCCATTTCAGGTGGTATGGTCACTTAAACAAGATGGGAAAGGAACAGTTAGCAAAACAGGTGTTTGATGCCAGGATGGCAGGAAAATGACAGAGGAAGACCAAAATTTTCATAAATTCATGCAATTAGAGATGAACTACAAACAAAATATCCAAAAGTATTGGAGTGCAAGCAAGTGAAAGACTAATTAATTTGGAAGAAAACTGTTGACAGGAGATTAGTAATAAAGTCATCTTAATCATATAGTATTGTTAACAGTATCCTACACACCCAATGATGGTACACACCAAGAAATGTATGTTATGATGATGGTGATACACACACACACACACACACACACACACAACATAAATTACAACTCACAACTCTATACTACTAATTTGCCCCAATGTTAACTCTTTCCAGATCCCTAGCGAAAAACATAAATCTTGTTCTCTGTAACTTTTTTGGATTTTTTACAACACTCAAAAAGAATTAAAATAGACTTTAATACTTCCTATATTTCGTCCTAGTCACTAGGACATCTACAGGGATTACAAAAACAATTAATGTAACATATACACAAATAACAAACAATACTAAGCCCAACCACGTCGGTGACACTAAAGTCAGCTCCCTCCTCTCTCTCTGCCTGGAGTTTACAAAGTACCCTGTTCCTGTAAGCTGGCGTACTTTGGACAGACAGGCAGATCAGCATCCATCCGTCTAGAGGAACACAAGTCTTACATCTTCAAACACAACTATGGCCATTCAGGCTTGGCTGACCATGTTTTGGACACCACCCACAGCGTATCATGGAAGAAAACCACCATGCTCCACCACAGCAAATTCAAGAAAGAGAGACTTTTCTCAGAAGCAGCAGCAGCTCTCAAAAACCAACCAAATCTCAATAAATACGGTTGCATTAAGCTTCCGAAGATTTGGGAAACACTCATCACCACAGTTCCCACCTTACATTCCAGGCCACCTACTACTGCCCTTAGAGGGCGATCTACCTAGATAGGACTTTAGTGTCACCCACGTGGTTGGGCTTAGTATTGTTTGTTATTTGTGTATATGTTACATTAATTGTTTTTGTAATCCCCGTAGACGTCCTAGTGACTAGGACGAAATATAGGAAGTATTAAAGTCTATTTTAATTCTTTTTGAGTGTTGTAAAAAATCCATTAAGCCTCCAACATGATGTCCTCACAGCACTTAAGCCTCTACACACACACACACACACACACACACACACACACACACACACACACACACACACACACACACACACACACACACACACACACACACACTTATTCTCTTTAAAGCGACAGTGCCCATTTGTTTATTTCTTTAAAGAAACTGTTTTTTTTTTTTTTTTTTAAACACATTTTGGAAACTGCCCTTCTCTCACTTTATCTACAATCATTATGTCAGGAGAATGAGTTTCATTGTAAGAGTTTACCTATTTAGTTTGTGTGAGGAATGAAATATATCTCAAAGTTTCTCCTCCTTTTCCATAACAAATTAATGACATTGCTCAAGATTTTTAACTTTTTTCTTGTATACTATTTCTTTTGAATTATCTCAAATGCCATATACCTAAATTGATAAAGCAGTAAAGAGAATCTCTTTTCAGATGGAACATTAAATTTGAGTAACACCCAAAAGTGTGTGGTAACACTCACTCAGAAACAGATTCCCTATTACTCTGAATGCAATGAATTTTCCATGTTTGGCCCTAATTCTTCAATATTTGAAATTTCTGATATCAGCAACAGTGCACCTTACTGTTTTCACACTGAGTATTAAGTAAATTTACAAGAGTTAAATCCAACTGGCACAACGACTATTAAACTTTTCTCTTCCTTTTAGGAGGAAATGGTTAACTCGATACCAAATAAAAAATATATTTTTTTAATGAAATTATATGTATGGTAAATATAATTAAATTAACAACTACACAACTATGTGGATCTAAGTTCTTCGAAAATAAATCTATACTTTATGATCTTTATATTTAGAGGATAAAGTCATTCTCTCACTGACTCATTCCATTATTAATTTGTGTAACATGTGCTTAATCAGTGCACCAGACAGCATTTTGTTTTTCACAACAGATTTCTACAAAACAAGAAATGTTCATTCGAGTCAGTTCTTTATCAGGCCTTTTCTCAAAATATAAAACTAACTTTCATAGGACTATGCAGTGTTTGCATATTTACCATATATTTTTCCATTCATCCTCACTGTTTTACTGATTATAAATATTCTTACCTCATGCAATATAATTACAGGGTGCACAAACCACATATTCATTACCAAAGAAAACATCATCATCAAATTCCTGCCATGTACCCTCAAGAGGGTGCATATAGGATATGATAGTACTACATGAAAAACTGTAATGGGTTGGCGAAGAAGATTACTTGGAGTATCTCTGCTGGATCGACTAAGAAACGAAGACATAAGGAAATAACTAAAACAAGAAATAACAATAATAGACAAAATCCAAGAAAGAAGACTGCGATGATTTGGCCATGTATTTGGCCATCTAAAGCCCTGAATACAACGATGGATCCAAAGGACGGCCCAGAATTAGATGGATAGACAAAATAAAAGAGGACCTGAAAACCAAATCACAACAAGCGACACCAAACTGGACAGAATTGTTCGGACTCTCCTGGGACAGACGGAAGTGGAAAGAGTTCATTCGGCCTCATCATCATCATCCACATAGATGATGGAAGGAAGAAGAAGACATGAAAAATTCACATCATTACTAACTTCCTATCTATGATTTTCCTCCAAATCAGGCTATTACTTCTCAAGAATCCAACAATATCAGATCTTATATTTCTATCGTCCAATGCACATTGTACCATATCAATCCACTTATATCTTGGTCTTCCTCTGGGTCGTTTTCCTGCCAACCTGGCAGAGAACGCTTGTTTTTTCTAATCTAAAACATTTCTTTTTAATACTTTATAAAATGTATCTAAAAGTACAGTCTCTTCATTAAAGCACTTTACAGTTTCAGATTTCTGCAATTCTGCTACTTGTTTTGAAAAAACAATTGATATCACCAGTGTTCTTAAGACAGAAGACGACGAAAATTTTCATTTTGCATTTCTTCTAATGTGAAAACAGAATATCTATTTAATATCTGATTTTATTATTATTTGCTTATTGACAGCATTAACTTTTCCAGTTAAGGAATCCAGCTTGTTAAGACCCCTTTTAGGAATCCTCTATTAATACTGTTGAAAATAAAATAACGATGTCAAGGAATTATATTCTTGGTTTCATCCCTTATCCAAGTGTAAGAAAACAAAGCTTGGGCACAAAGTAACCTCATGATAGGGAAACTCATATATAGAGGCTAATGACTTCACATCAATTGCTTTAGTATCCCATAATGCAAAGCACATATCCTTACAGATATTTATAATGCTAAGCAGTACTTTTTTCTGGAAAAAAAGGTGCCGGTACTCACCATGAAGATGTTATTACAGCAATTTCCACACTTTTAGCATATCCTCCGATATACCCTCGTTGTCTCACTTTGTTGGCACGCTTTGTGAGCGGCACTCTTCTTATGACTGTCAATCTTTTTTCTTAATGACATGAACTGTTGTTTGCAAGATTCTCCAAAATGACTGATTTTACCATTTGCCCACTCCGCTGAAATTTTCGTTCCCATGTGTTTATTGACAGCAAGACTTCCAACATCACGACACGATTTACAGCTCAATATTTTATTCTTGACATACACCCACTCATTTCTCCCACAGAAGTCATTTTTCTGCAAAAGTGTCCAATATTCGGGCGAATCATTATCAGAAGCTGCTTCCTTTTGACCACGTGGATCTTTGGTTTTGGTTTCGTGGTCCTCTTCGCCAAGTGTATTTTCTGTGCTAGTTTTCTTGTTTTACAGGATCACAAGTAGATTCAACAATTTTGGCTACTTCAGCCTTGCCTTTTTTACTCATTGGTATAAAGTAACTACTTATTTAACTCATTTTGAACAATGATTGCACTGATTTAACTTAGATTAATTCAAAACTCACATGAACACCTGCCTGTTGCAGAGTGAATATAGAACTGATAAACTGATATTGAAAGCAATCAGAAGTGAACACAACTTCTGTTTCCGGTTGCATACCAACCTATGAAACAGGAAAGTAGGGTACCAACTTATGAGTAATCAAAACTGAAAATTCAATTCGTGAACACAGTACCTTTTCTAAATCACTTAGGGAATTGAACAACGTAGATTAGAATATAAATTAAATTAAACTTTAATAAATATTTCCGATATTTCGGCAACGTCACGTTGCCATTTTCAAAAGGAACTTACAAAAAGGTACGTGCACTCAGGGACTACAACACAGTAACTAAGAAAGAATGATAGCTTCATATCTTCTCCTGGAAGTCCTGATGGTGCCCTCTAGCGGGCTAAGTAGGTGTTCTTGGCCGTTGGGCTGAAGGTCTGTTGATGTATGCCTCCCAAATTTGGGGCAGTCGCATACAACCAAATTTGTTGAGGTTAGGAGAGTTTCTTAGGGCTGAGGCTGATTCCATAAATAGTCTTTCGAATTTATATTTGCTACGGTATATTACTGTAGCTTTCTTCCACCGTATTCTGTGGCATGTATCCAGAGCATGGTCTGCAAGACCAGAATGGCTGTACTTGTGAAACCGGATGTAGTCCTTATGTTCAGAGATTCTGATATTCGCTGTCCTGCCTGTTTGGCCAAAGTACGACAGTTTACAACTGCAAGGGACCTGGTATACACCAGGTAGGTCTAGGAGAAGTGGTTGGTCTTTGGTGGAGCGGATAAGGGATGCCAATTTTCTGTAAGGCCTGTAACAGGAGGCAAGGTCATGTTTTTTTAAAATTTTGGTAATTTACCAACACCATAATCAATCTTTCTTCGGTCACCCTGAAGCCTGAAGCACTCACCGTGCTTTCGCGTGGCCACAACTTTGCCATTACACCCAGAAAAATACCTAGTGAGGATATTATGATCCAGATCGAAAGAGGAATCCGCCACCTTCCACATCAAATCGCCAACAGTGTGAGACTGGGTGTAGCCTGTGTCCTTTCCAAAGCAAGACTGCCAAAACCTACCAACATATCCAACAAGGAATTTAAAGCTCTACAGGAAATGAGGAATAATAAAGAATTAGTTATCACCAAAGCAGATAAGGGAAATGCAACTGTAGTACTTAAGGAAAAAAGACTACAAAGGTAAGCTTAATGCTCTTCTATTAGATCGGGCTACTTACCTCCCTATTAATTACAATCCCACCAACTCCCAAATCAGAAAACTTCACAGGCTCCTTAAGAAAGTCACTTTTTGGCCTGTAGAAGTTACCAACAAATTAAAGCTGTTTAACTCTATACCCCCCCCCCCGTATTTACGGACTCCCAAAAATACATAAAGAAAATGTGCCATTACGCCCCATAGTGGATGGCATTGATTCCCCCACATACAAATTAGCTAAACATTTGGCCAAAGAGCTCACACACTATACTGGCAACACACCATCACACACAAAAAACTCAGCCCACTTCAAAGCCAGCATAGAAAACCTTACACTCCACCATACTGACATAATGGTCAGCTTTGACGTCTCCTCTTTATTCACAAATGTCCCACTCAAGGAAACTTTAGAGCTAATCCAAGCTAAATTTTCTCCTGATATCTCAGCCCTATTTCAGTTCACAATGAACTCAGGCTATTTCGTTTGGCAGGGAAAATTCTACAAACAAATAGAGGGGACAGCCATGATTTCTCCACTCTCCCCACCCTTGGCCAATTTCTTTATGGAGACCTTTGAAGAAAAAGCCTTAGCCTCTGCCCCCACAAAAACCAACCATATGGCTTCGCTACGTTGATGATGTGTTTGCTATTTGGCCACATGGCTCTGAAACACTCATCTCTTTCCTTACACATAAACAACCAACACTCCAGAATCAAGTTCACCCTGGAAAAAGAGGAAAACAACAGCCTCCCTTTCCTTGACACACTAGTCACCCGCCAGCCTGATGGAACCTTGGTTTTCTCAGTTTATAGAAAACCCACCCATACAGGCAGATACATTCACCAACAATCTCACCACTCCCCCTCACAACAATATGGAGTGGTAAAAACACTATACAACAGGGCTAAATTAATCTGTTCTAATGACATAGCCCTAAACACTGAATTAAATCACATCCTCAACACTTTCTCAGCCAATGGCTACACCCCCAAAAAAATCCAAAAAATATTAAAACTTACAAACCACAGCCCCCCCCCCCCCCCCCCCCCACAACAAAGATTACTCTAAATCCATCACCAATCCCTACATCCGAGCCACCTCGGAAAAAATTACCAAAATTTAAAAAAAACATGACCTCACCTCCTGTTACAGGCCTTACAGAAAATTGGCATCCCTTATCCGCTCCACCAAAGACCAACCACTTCCCCTACCTACTGTATACCAGGTCCCTTGCAGTTGTAAACTGTCGTACTTTGGCCAAACAGGCAGGTCAGCGAATATCAGAATCTCTGAACATAAGGACTACATCCGGTTTCACAAGTACAGTCATTCTGGTCTTGCAGACCATGCTCTGGATACATGCCACAGAATACGGTGGAAGAAAGCTACAGTAATACACCGTAGCAAATATAAATTCGAAAGACTATTTATGGAATCAGCCTCAGCCCTAAGAAACTCTCCTAACCTCAACAAATTTGGTTGTATGCGACTGCTCCAAATTTGGGAGGCATACATCAACAGACCTTCAGCCCAACGGCCAAGAACACCTACTTAGCCTGCTAGAGGGAACCATCAGGACTTCTAGGAAAATGATAGCTTCATATCTTCATTCTTAGTTACCGTGTTGTAATGCCTGCGTGCACATACCTTTCTGTAAGTTCCTTTTGAAAATGGCAACGTGACGTTGCCGAAATATCGGAAATATTTATTAAAGTTTAATTTAATTTATATTCTAATCTACGTTGTTCAATTCCCTAAGTGATTTAGAGAAGGTACTGTGTTCACGAATTGAATTTTCAGTTTTGATTACTCATAAGTTGGTACCCTACTTTCCTGTTTCATAGGTTGGTATGCAACCGGAAACAGAAGTTGTGTTCACTTCTGATTGCTTTCAATATCAGTTTATCAGTTCTATATTCACTCTGCAACAGGCAGGTGTTCATGTGAGTTTTGAATTAATCTAAGTTAAATCAGTGCAATCATTGTTCAAAATGAGGAAAATAAGTAGTTACTTTATACCAATGAGTAAAAAAGGGAAGGCTGAAGAAGCCAAAATTTTTGAATCTACTTGTGATCCTGTAAAACAGAAAACTAGCACCGAAAATACACTTGGTGAAGAGGACCACGAAACCAAGACCAAAGATCCATGTGGTCAAAAGGAAGCAGCTTCTGATAATGATTGGCCCAAATATTGGACACTTTTGCAGAAAAATGACTTCTGTGAGAGAAATGAGTGGCCGTATGTCAAGAATAAAATATTGAGCTGTAAAGCGTGTCGTGATGTTGGAAGTCTTGCTGTCGATAAACACATGGGAACGAAAATTTCAGCGGAGTGGGCAAATGGTAAAATCAGTCATTTTGGAGAATCTTGCAAACAACGGTTCATGTCATTAAGAAAAAAATTGACAATCATAAGAAGAGTGCCGCTCACAAAGCGTGCCAACAAAGTGAGACAACGAGGGTATATTGGAGGATATGCTAAAAGTGTGGAAATTGCTGTAATAACATCTTCATGGTGAGTACTGGCACCTTTTTTTCCAGAAAAAAGTACTGCTTAGCATTATAAATATCTGTAAGGATATGTGCTTTGCATTATGGGATACTAAAGCAATTGATGTGAAGTCATTAGCCTCTATATATGAGTTTCCCTATCATGAAGTTACTTTGTGTCCAAGCTTTGTTTTCTTACACTTGGAGAAGGATGAAACCAAGAATATAATTTCTTGACATCGTTATTTTATTTTCAATAGTATTAATAGAGGATTCCTAAAAGGGGTCTTAACAAGCTGGATTCCTTAACTGGAAAAGTTAATGCTGTCAATAAGCAAATAATAATAAAATCAGATATTAAATAGATATTCTGTTTTCACATTAGAAGAAATGCAAAATGAAAATTTTCGTCGTCTTCTGTCTTAAGAACACTGGTGATATCAATTGTTTTTTCAAAACAAGTAGCAGAATTGCAGAAATCTGAAACTGTAAAGTGCTTTAATGAAGAGACTGTACTTTTAGATACATTTTATAAAGTATTAAAAAGAACTGTTTTAGATTAGAAAACACAAGCGTTCTCTGCCAGGCTGGCAGGAAAACGACCCAGAGGAAGACCAAGATATAAGTGGATTGATACGGTACAATGTGCCTTGGACGATAGAAATATAAGATCTGATATTGTTGGATTCTTGAGAAGTAATAGCCTGATTTGGAGGAAAATCATAGATAGGAAGTTAGTAATGATGTGAATTTTTCATGTCTTCTTCTTCCTTCCATCATCTATGTGGATGATGATGATGATGCCGAATGAACTCTTTCCACTTCCGTCTGTCCCAGGAGAGTCCGAACAATTCTGTCCAGTTTGGTGTCGCTCATTTTGATTTGGTTTTCAGGTCCTCTTTTATTTTGTCTATCCATCTAATTCTGGGCCGTCCTTTGGATCCATCGTTGTATTCAGGGCTTTAGATGGTAGTCTTTCTGTTCCCATTCTGGTTACATGGCCAAATCATCGCAGTCTTCTTTCTTGGATTTTGTCTATTATTGTTATTTCTTGTTTTAGTCATTTCCTTATGTCTTCGTTTCTTAGTCGATCCAGCAGAGATACTCCAAGTAATCTTCTTCGCTAACCCATTACAGTTTTTCATGTAGTACTATCATATCCTATATGCACCCTCTTGAGGGTACATGGCAGGAATTTGATGATGATGTTTTCTTTGGTAATGAATATGTGGTTTATGCACCCTGTAATTATATTGCATGAGGTAAGAATATTTATAATCAGTAAAACAGTGAGGATGAATGGAAAAATATATGGTAAATAAGCAAACACTGCATAGTCCTATGAAAGTTAGTTTTATATTTTGAGAAAAGGCCTGATAAAGAACTGACTCGAATGAACATTTCTTGTTTTGTAGAAATCTGTTGTGAAAAACAAAATGCTCAGTCTGGTGCACTGATTAAGCACATGTTAAACAAATTAATAATGGAATGAGTCAGTGAGAGAATGAATTTATCCTCTAAATATAAAGATCATAAAGTATAGATTTATTTTCGAAGAACTTAGATCCACATAGTTGTGTAGTTGTTAATTTAATTATATTTACCATACATATAATTTCATTAAAAAATATATTTTTTATTTTTTTATATTTGTGAATTTGTATTTGTGAATTACAATAAAGAACTACTGAAATTATTAGAACCATCAGACATCTGGTAAGTACAATAAATTTCACATTATAAATACCTAGCTCTAACACCCTTAGACAAGGATGTTAGAGCTAGGTTTTTTACTCGGAGAGTGGTAAATGAGTGGAATAAGCTGCCAGAGTCTGTTGTGGGTGCTATGATCGTGAATGAGTTCAAGGTGAGGTATGATAGATACTGTGTGAATGTCGAATAGCTGTTCTTGACATGATGTTAGGGCCTCCCTCAATGAGTCTGTCGACTCCTTGGAGTTGCCCGAAATAATAATAATAAATGCTGATCATATGCAGTTACAAAACCCAAACTAAATAAATACTAATGTACAGAAGCAATCAATTGTAAAAAGATTTATAATTATAAACATTTTTATATAATTTTGTAGATTATGACTATTTTAACATATATGTAGCCTCTGAAGCTCAGTCAGTATTGATGATGCCCTTTGGTCAGAAAGACAAAAATTTGAATCCCACAGACAAAATTAACCCTCCTGTTATATGCAGTAATCAGGTTTCTAAGAAAAGTTACTTGGCTGTGATCTGAGGCCACCAAGACTAACAAAAAAAGAAGGTAGGATGGGATAAATTGCACCAGTAGCTATTGTCAGTGCATTCATTTTAATTACCTGTTATCTTTAGACAGTGGAAGAACATTCTCACTCAGAATAATTTAGTTACTAGTCATTCTGTTATTTTCAGGCAGGTGGAGAATATTTTTATTCTGAGTATTAAAATCTTACTGTCAAGAGAGTTGAAGATTTATTGGTTTAGTGCAGCAACATCCCTAGATGGTGATGGACTAGATGCCTACTCTGAACTGTTATTCATACCTATGGTACCTAGAGTTCTGCAGTTGGAGATTGATGACCTAAAGTTTTCATTCATTTGTAAAATAGCAGACTTAGAGTCTTATTACTTACATTATTATTATTATTATTAGAGATGCATTAATTACACTATTATTGTTATTATTAGAGTATTTACTTATGTGTGTTTTCTCAACCACATGATTGGTGGGATAGCAATGCTACTTTACTAGGGAATTATAATAGTACAAGGTGGTTTCCCATTGTTTCTTATTCAATAGGATACTAAGGCCAGTTTGCCTGTTTTGAGGGATGAAATAAACCGAGTTTTCAGATGAAAAACTCCCCACCTCTGTATGAGATGGGCTAAATCATCTTTGATTGAAAAACCTTAAAAAAAATTTCTTCATGTCGGATATGGACCATGGTCTTTCCAACTCCTGAGGTTCCGTTCTTACTTATATGAAGAATATGGGTGGTCCATATTCAAATGAAATAACATCCTGATGTCTTGATCCAGAGAAACAAATTCAGAAATGTGAATTAATTGTTTCAGGATACCAAATAACAGTTCTTTATAATAGTATTTTAGATTGCCTAGTTCACAATTAAAAATAAATAAGGACCTGAGGTCACCAGCAATCTCTAGAACTCTATGACAAAATAATCTCAGCCAAATACAAATAGGTAAATTCATGTTAGACAAAAAACACGTGGCATGCATTAGCTGCCTGTAGTTAGGGATAGAAGATGATTACTGGCGAAGTCTTGCTAATGTTAAAAGATTTGATAAGAGATTTCTATATGCCACTTAGTATTAGTCCTTGGTTTTTATTCAGTGATGACCATAACAGATTCCTTCAGAAGTCTGGAATAAAAGTTCTTTTCTATATAAGGCATAGCTGAAAAGTTCCAATCAACTGCATAGTTGATAAGTATAGCTGGCCAAACCTGATGTTTTTTTCCCTTTATGGTCAACACTAAGAATGTATTAACCATCTGTTTATTATATTCTTAGTGTTTTCTTCATTCCATTAAACATAATATGAACTATTGATGTAATTTATATTATAGAAGGCTTATTCGGAAAATTTTCAAAATTTTGAATTATTGTGCCAACAAGAGCTACTAGCTGTGTGATTCATATGCTACAATATTGGAAAATAGCGTAATGAAAACTGCGAAGTGATATTTTGCTTTGTTATTTTGTGTTTCACGGAGACACCTGAAACATTATAAACAGCATTTGGGTATGAGGCTTTAGGCCGTGTTTGAAATGTTTCCACGAGTGGTGGAAACATTTCAAAGATGACCGAATTTCAGTCGATGATGATCACCATTCAGGACAACTATCAAAATTGAAAATTAACAAAAATATTGCAGTCATCTGTTGTGAAGTCATCTGTTCTAACTGCTGTTTAATTGTTCGTGAGGTAGCTGAAGAAGTAAACATTTCAGAAACTGTCTGTTACGAGACTCTTATGCAAAATTTAGGCATGCATTGCAATGCAGTCAAATTTTTGCCTCGCTTTCTGACTGACTGATGATCAAAAACAAATTCGAGTTGATGTGAGCCACGAGCTTTTAATTTGAGCTTACAAGGATGAAAACGTTTTTAAAACATCATTGCCGGGGATGAGATGTGGGTTTACAGTTATGACATAACAATGAAAGCTCAATCATCACAGTGGGTCCACACCCAACCCAAAAAAAGTGAGACAAGTGCAGTCAAACATCAAAGTAATGATGACAGTTTTTTTTTTAGATTCTGAGGTCATTATTCGCCATGGATTTCTACCCCAAGGCAAGACAGTGAACAAAGGAGTATTAGCTTGAGATAACACAATGTCCTCAAATGAGACTATCAGAAAAAAAAAAGCTTGATGCTTGGAAAGGAAAAACTGATGGATGCCTCATCATGATGATGTGCCAGCACACACATCATTACTAATCCATCAATTTTTGGTGAAAAACAAAGCAATGGTACGTCCACAGCCTGCTTACCCATGTGATCTTGCACCAGCAGACTTTTTTTTTTTTTAATTCCCCAAATTGAAATTGACATTGAAAAACCAACATTTTGAGTCAACTGACTCGATAAAGAAAAAAATTGCTCGCAGAACAGCGCAGTATCCTGAAAGAAGTGTTCCATAAATGTTTCAAAGGATGGAAGAAACACTGGCAGCAGTGTATACAAAGTGGAGGAGATTACTTTGAAGGTGACAAGGCCAAATAGCTTCTAAGTTAGACAGGAAAATTTTTATTTAAGAAGTTTTTTGTTTTGGAATTTCCCAAACAAACCTCGTATACACATGCTTTTTTATTTTATTTATTTTTTTCATCAGTTAGGTTATGGTCAATAGACCAAATCAGTAATGCTATAATAATGCTGTGATAATATACTGTGTGTGCATTTTCCTGCACTAGTGATGCCAGAACATCTCCATTTGTTGCCAACCATTGATTCTGAATGCTTCGGTTGAGCAGCAATGGCACGTATGAATGTGCCACTAATGTGACAGCCCACGATGGCACCCCTTCAAAGTCACTGAGTTCATGTCATGTTGCCATGCCACCTGCATTCAACTGCAAGGATGAAATACTGCTTTTTACTATCTGTACACCAGTATATATTATTAACAAACCTGAAATAATCCATAATGTCAAATAAGAGGGGTGTCTAGACAATTATTAGTAAATAGTGTGTATTTATATATATATATAAAACAGACAAAATCAATTAGCTGCTTTATTTATCAGTATATCTTTGTAAAGAACACTAACAAATTTAATAAATGAAAGTGAGAATGAATGAAGCTGTAATGACAGGCAAAACCTAATTTGATACCATGTATCAAGATTATGAATAATCACCACATTGGTATGTCATTTTAAACTCGCAAAGAAATTACATTCTTCTTTAATCCTTTATCCAATTGTAAGCAAATAATGTTTGCATGTGAGGTATTTTCACAAGTAGGCTACTTGTGTATAGAGGCTGTTGACTTAGCAACTCATAATGCAAAGCATACTTCCTTTTGGAAGTGTATATTGCTATGTATTATTGGAAGGTTCACAACCCAGACTGGTTTGACCTTTATTTAGGTCTCTTCAGTGGAAGCCAGACTCAAGAATATACCAACTTCATATTAATGCAGAAGTCAAGATACCCCATAAAAATCTAAACCAGGCTGGATAATGATCCTTTTTGTAATGCAAAGCAACATAAAGGAAGTGTGCTGTGCTGTTCATTATGGGATACTAAGGCAACTGATATGAAGCCAACAGCCTCTATATACAAACAGCCTAGTAGTGAAGATATTTCCAAGTATAATTCACTTTTATACTAAGTGAAAAAACTTTTTACAGTTAAAAAAGTGTGGGGAAGATAACTGAGTTCTGTGGTAAAAGCTATGTCAATAGAACAAACATTCCTGGCATTGTGTGGAAGTGTTTTAGGATTCTGTGCTGCTGGGATGAATTTCTAATTTCAAACACATACCAAAACACCATACCCAACTGCTTGAAATTTAAACAAAAGTTTCATTGTGCTAAGCTGAAACATATCCATATAGAATCACCTTTAGCATTCACAAGGGCATTAATTCTTTGATTGATGTAATTTATGGTAGCATCCACACAGGGCACTCTTAGCATCTTTGAAACTGCTGAAACTAAAGAAAAATTGGAAAATGCAGAAGATGCAGTCCATTGCCTCAGTCAAGATCATAATTTTGCATTCTCTCATTGTAATTGACAAAACATTATATCCTTGTCTCAATCCTTTAACCAAGCAAATCAAACAAAGCTTATGGATGAAGCATCTTCACGACCAGTCTTTTATTTAAGAGATTTACCCATTTACAAGGCCAATATAGTACATTGGTACTATGAGTAAGGATTTTTTTTTTTCTATTTCATAAATTTTATACATTTTTTAAATAGTCAAGAAACCCTGCTCTAGAGACCAAACATGGAACTTTTTTACATGTCCCACTTAAAGACAATCACATACATCCATGACCACAGTAAGATATGACCTGAAGCCCCAGTGGATGGAGCGTGGATATGCTAACCAAATTAAATTAAACTAACCAAAAAATTACATTCTTGTTTAAACTTTTATTCAAGTGTAAGCAGAGTTTGCTGGGAAATATCTTAACGACTAGGCTACTTGTGTATAGAGGTTCCCACTGATGAAACCTGAATAAAGGTGAAAACTGGTCTGAGTAGGTGGTCCTTCCCATAATGCATAGCATTATATATGTCCAAAAGGATGTGTGTTTTGCATTATGGGATATGAAGGAAATTGATGTGGAGTCATCAGTCTCTATATACAAATAATCTAGTTGTGAAGATGCTTCACATGCAAACTTTATTTGTTTACACCTGGATAAAGGTGCAAACAAGAATAGTATGTTTTGTCAAGTTTAATTTGTAACTAAGTGAAAAAACTTATTACAATATGCTAACCACTTGGGCAAGCAGGCCGGTACTAGTCTACTTGAGGTTGTTGACTTTCCATCAATTGCCTTGAGAAGACTTCGAGAAATTTTGAAACAAAGCAGAAAGAATACACTGGAGACGTCAACAACAACAAGGAAGACAACTCGGGCCTGACTTTTCATTTTTAATGCACACACCACAACACTGAGTAGAATAATAGTTCAATGCCTTACACTGAATACAACTTACTGCTCGCAACATAAAAGAATCTACAATGGTAATCGTTTCAAAAGGCACACTTAATAGGAATCAAGATTACCTGGAAATCACTTATAAGATCTTTCCATATATCAGACAAACTTTTCAGCCAACTACTTGCCCACAATGTTGATCAATAGCTAACTCATGCTACTTCCCATGTGGTTTTTGGTTAGTTTATATTGTATTGATTCCTACATAGCTTGTTTTATTAATGTTATAGTTTATGTTTGCTTTTATTGCATTTATGTACTTTTTAACCAGAAGAAGCCACAAGTTTTAGTGGCAAAACTAATAGGTTTCATTATCTTTGTAAGTTATCCATGACCAAATAAAACCCAGTTTTTTTTTTTCTTTTTCTAATTACAGTTACTGGTTGAAAGTCTCTGTATCCAATACATATGTTTTCTTGTTAAGTAAAGGGATAAGAGATTTTCATATTATGAGATAACAGAGAAGGAAAGTAGACTACACTGTTCAATACCAAGAAATGTAAATAAGAAACTATAGTGAATAACAGAGCTCTTTTTTTTCTTTTTTTTTTATTAGCAAAACTACTGTAAAGGAAGAATCTAAAATTTTATTCTGAGAGTCCAGTAGTACAGCAGATTGTGCTTCCTTCTTTTACTTATTAGTGTGATAGTGTAAGAGAGAATTTTCTCATCCCCCTTCCCCAATGTTGATCAATTTTTGAATCTCATAAGGTAAAATAAGCCAAGCTTCTTTTTTTCCCACTAAACAATGTAAAAAATATATTTCAGGCCTTAGCCAATGGTTATTATAAGAGTGATTAACCACTATGATTACTTTAATTTCCTTTAATTAATATTGGACATTAATTATCACTGGTATCAAAGCATATCTATTTTTTTATGAGCAAAACAGGAGAAAAGTATATTTAATTTTGCTGTTTGCTCAGTAAAAAAAAAAAAATCCATACCTTCAGCACAAAACTGAAATGAAGAAGGTATTAAATTTAGTAGAAGTTTTAAAAGAGGTAAACCGTGAGTAGACATATCGGTACACAATAAATAACGGAAAAAACTCACGTAGAAAGATTATTTATTAGTATAAATAATCTTAGGAAAAGAATTTTTTTTAGGAAAGTTATTGACCTTTTTAGTTATCTTACACCAGCTACTTAGGCGGCACTTTTTGGAATTGTCAGTTAGTGTTTAATTTTGAGCTTAATGTACTGAAGATGCCTGTGACACACTGGCAAAAATTATACTAATAAATAATCTTTCTAAGTGAGTTTTTTCTGTTATTTATTGTGTACCGATAAATTTAGTAGAAACGGTGGATCATGTAATGGACAGTGTATGTTCTGTGCTATATAGGAGGATCGTCTTCTGCAATGTGTTCAGACTCCATGCAAGTATCATGTAATAATAATAATAAAACATAAAAAAGGCACAATAAATTCCAAAATTAACAAAAGAGTTTTCTGAAAAGAGTTCATTATTGCAAACTTGCTTGGTCACAATGTTCACTAGAGTAGCTATTCAAAATAGTTAAATTTGAATTTATCCATGAAAACATAAGATTTTTCAAAAATTAGTAATAAAACCACAGAATATTTAAAATGAAATATCTAAAAACACTAAAGAAATTTCAGGTTGAATATGACACAAAGAGAAGAGACTAACAATATTTAATTTTCATATGAAAGTAATGGCAATGTGTTTTAATTCTTTTTTGTAATGTGATCCAATGAAAGTAAGTACCTGGTCAATACCTTTTTCTCCTCTGGCAGTAACAGTTACCTGCAATCTTTCTACTTCCTTTTTTAATTCTTCAGAATACCATTTTTCTTCCTATAAATAAAATATGAATTAGTTTTCTTATACAACTTAAACTAATTAATCCTAATTTAAAAAAGGAAAAGATTTCTAAAATTAGCTTCTCTGGCATAATTAGTAACAACATTGCCCTTGACAGAAAAGACCTGGATTCAATTAACTTTTATAACAGCTTTTCAAACTTAAGATATTAGCTGGTCTCATATGTAGATAGCAGAGTTTATGCTCTAGGAAACAAACTTGCATTTTTTCCTTCTGCAAAATAGACAAAACAGGATAATACTAATACAATACTTCATAATAGTAGTATTTATCATGTTAAATCCTGAATAAAGAATTTACTTGTAAAGCTCTCCATTCAGGATCTAACACCGTGGTTCCTGGATTTTCAATGACCATTCATACACTTAGAGCCCGCAAGCCTTTCTCATACATACAAGTTTCAATAACAATCTTTCTAAATACCACTGTTGTTCCGTTTGATTAGGTAATTGTTTGCACAGATAATTTTCTGATGGCCGGCAAATTACAATCAAAAGAAAGCGGAGGAGAACCAAAGGCGTGCCAAATTTGAAACTTAAGATGAAAGACTCATCCCGATTCTTTGGGGGTTGCCAAGTCCCTGTTCCAGAATTGCTGTCAGAGAGGAGGCCGCCCGGTCCAAAGTGCCATCAGAGAGACTGTCCAGATCCACGTTGCTTGAGAGAGGAGTTTCCCGCTTCCAGAAAGGAGCTTCTCAGTTCGAGATGTCGCTAGAAAGACTACTTCTAGGCTGAAGACAAGGTTTCAAATTGCCGAAAGGAAGAATTCCAATTGCTGGAGAAAAGTTTCCAGGCAGGTTAATGTCAGACATTCGCCAGTGTGTTGCATTTTCATTACAATTTGATGAATCAAAAGACTTCACTGATATTGCTCAGTTAATAGTATTTATTTGCATGGTATTTCAAGCTTATTCAAGTAAAGAACTTTTGAAAATTATACCATTATTGGGAAAGACTAGGGGAGAAGATATTTTTTCGGCATTTGATGAATTTGTGAGACAACACAAACTTCCGCTTTTTAAACTTGTGTCTATTACTACTGATGGTGCTCCTGCAATGATAGGTAATAAATCAGGCTTCATTTCATTATGTAAAAACGATGACAAATATCCAGATTTTTTATCATACCACTGTATTATTCACCAACAAGTACTGTGTAGTAAAAGATTAAACACAAAAGATATTTTGGATATTACATTTAAAATTGTAAATTCTGTTCGAGAACAAGCTCTGTAATGGCAGTTATTTAAATGACAGGCACATGATAGGGAACTTCTGTTGTACAATAATATTCGCTGGCTCAGCAGAAGTCAATTTTTAGAAAGATTTCTTGTATTAATTAGCAATATAAAAATTTTTCTTGATGAAAAAGGAGATATTTATCCACAATTGAGTGATAAAAGATGGTTGTTACACTTATCATTTTTAGATTTCTGTACAAAATTAAGCAATTTAAATTTAGAGTTACAAGGTAGAGATAAAAATTTAATTGACATGTTAAGTTCAATATAAACTTTCCAACAATACTTACTTTTATTAAAGAAAAATATAAATGACCGCGAATTTAGACATCTCCCATATTTATTAAAATTTTTTGAACAAAATCAAGAAATGCTTCGCTATGATTTAAAAGAATTTATTCGTGAAATAGAATTAGTTGAGGAAGAAATAAATTCAAGATTTAAAGATTTTATTAAAACTGAAATGATTGTATCTTTTATCAATAATCTATTTCAAGAAAACTTAAACATCACAGAAATTTCAAATAAAATTAGTGGGCTGTTTGATATAAACCAAGCTGAAGTAGAACTTGAGATAATAGATATTCAGAATAGTTTACATTCAAAATCAATAAACAATGAAGTCATTTGGAAGTATGCACATGAGAAATTCCCAATATTAACTGATATTGTGCGAAAAATTCTGTCATGTTTCGGATCAACATACTTTTCAGAATCAGCTTTTTTCAAATATGACCGTCTTTAAAAATCAATTAAGAAAACCAAATTATAAATGATCATTTGGATGATTGTCTGCGATTGGCCACTTCTTCATATCAACTTGACTATGAAAATATTGCAAGATCCAAACTGCCAAATTTCACATTAACTTTTTTTTTTTAATCAACCAGCATTTCCTGTAACTTGCGAGTTTGTTTGTAATAAATCTGTTGTTTTTTCTAACTTTTGTTTTCCAAAATAGAGAAATAAATATTTTATTCCAATATATATATATATATATATATATATATTTTTTTTTTTTTTTTGTTGTTGTTGTTGTTGTATTAAAATATGTTGCATTAAAATAATTAAAAGTGATAAATAAATTTTTAAATATACAAATAAAGTTTTTAGTTGTGTATTTTTTTTTTTAGTTTTATTTGTGTGTAATGAGATATCAGGTTGTGGAACATGATATCTCATTACACACAAATAAACAATGGGGAACGTGATCTATATAAGAGAGTAGATTGCCAAATAACATATATAAGAGAGTAGATTGCAGAATAACTTATTATAGAAAAGTAGTTCGCATAGTAAAAAAGATTGAACACCACTGGTATGATATCCTCAATGGTCTTCTGTAACACCATATCTCAAAAGAAGCTATCCTTTTCCTATCAGACTTTTATTTGGTTTTCCAAGTCTCAAATCCATAAGTTGCTGTTGGAAAACAAGCTACATCCCAGAATGCTCAACTTTGTTCCTCTGGAGATAGACCCATCCTCCCACATTTTAGATGAGTCTCTGTTATTTTAGCCATTCCTAATCTTCTGACGTCTGCTGAACAGCAATTCTTCACATTAATAATGGATTCCAGGTACTCAAACTTGCTGATTTCCTCAATTCTCTCTCCATCAAAAATTGAGGAGACAGGGAATCTCCTGAGAAACAAAATACACTTGTTTCTCAGGAGATTTGCTGTCTGTATTTCCTTTGTTGAATAACAAGATGCATGTATATACACAAGAATGAAGTTTACAGACAATATGAATTTATCTCAAAATACATTAAATATTTCAGAATGAATCAAACAGCCATTCATCACCAATGATATCAAGCCAATTCAAAGGCCAAATGGATTTCAAATTCGTGCACAAATCAAAGATAGCATGTGAACATATTAAGACATTGAGAACGACAATGTTGTTAAAAAAAAATTAAATTAAAACTTTTTTTTTTTTTTTTGCATTTACTGAGAATAAGAAATGTCCAAACTTCTGGTAGTTATGAAATAAGCTGAGTTGAGTAAACAAAGCCTTGCGACTCTCTTCGACTAAATGTTCATATCTGATACACACCTTCTGCAGTTTAGGCAAGCATTTATTTGACTATATTATGCCTATATTTGACCAAATCAGGTGGTGTGGCTAATTCAACCTAATTAGATATACATATAACAAGCAATTAAGCATACATCCATAAAAGTAATTTTAAATATGAATGTTTAGAGAGAGCTCTTAGATCTTATTGAATTGACTCAACCTAAATCAAAATAATTGTAGCTCCTTACCAAAAGGCTGGGAGATACTTATTCATAATAACTATAAATACTTAAAAAACATTATGTCATTATTTATGACCTCATGCATCACTAATTCATTGGCATGTGTAATGAATGAGAAATCCACTGTTCTATATTCTACCTTTTGAATTTGCCTTATATACTGATAATGAACTACTAGTTTTCAAGCTGAAATATTTTATAGATAACAAATCACGATAAACACAGTAATTAATGAAATTAAAGTACAAGATTGAAATATTTTATGTATTTTAAGATAATTTCGTGTTATCAATAAATCTCTCGTGGATGGATATTAATAAAAAGAGGGATCAGGCAAGAAGACGACTATTTTACGAAGTTTTTTTGAATATGTCATGAAAAAACTAAACTGGGAAGAATGAGGAAAAAATATAAGCAAGAATATTTTAGTAATTTATGACCTGATGATAAACTAATATCATCAAAATTTAAAATAAATAAATAAAACATGATTATAGAATTTAACGAATGCTAGTGATAAGCCTACCAATAAATATGGATAACTTAAAAAAAATGTACAGCAGAAATACCCCATATAAATTTCTGGCAATTCATTAAAGATGATCATAAAATCAGTTAGAATAATCAGGATGGAAAGTAATACAGAAATGTATTTTAAATTTATCCAACTGTTTAAGAAGAAAGATTTACAATGAGTATGTTCTCCTGAAAATGATGTATCGTAGAAAACTTGAAATCCTACTAAAAGATAATAAAAGGGACATGGAAAGAGTCATTAATATGTTTAATGGCTGTTTTCACGGATAAAAAAAAAAAAAATAAAATAAAAAAGGTAACAGAATAATAAAAAGATAATAAACGGCGATGAGCATGATATGTGATGAAAATTTCTGATGACAGATGGATAAAAAGAACAAAATGAATGCTAATATGAATACTAAAAATAGTTAGATGGGATGATGGAAGTTTTTTCACTTGGCTATACTACCAATTATATATTTGGTTTAATCCTTTATCCAAGTATAAGCAAACAAAGTTTGCACCTCAAGTATTTTCAGGACTGGAGCAACTCATGACAAAGGTGGTATCTCATCACTTGCCATATATCGTATCCCATAATACAAAGCACATCTCCTTGCAGACATGTATAATGCTATGCATTAAGGGAAGGATCACTACCCAGACCAGTTTCAACCTTTATTGAAGTGCTGTTTAAGTAAAGCCCTCTCTAAAAATTAGGCGGTCCCAGACCACTCACTACAAGTGACCGAAGGACCATCCAACTCAGCAGTGACTCCACTCAGAGACAGCCAAAAACCTACCCCCAAGCAGAGCCTCTCATATCTCAGGGGCAACCACTTCTGTGCAAAAGCACATCAATGGGAGCCAGACTCAGAGGTAGTGATACTAAGGCAGAAGTAATGGAGAAGTCATATTTCCCTATATGAGCTACCAAAAGGTGTCACACCTTATTATTAAAATTCTCTGGATTAGAGATAAGCTGATGGAAGTTTTTTCACTTGGCTATGCTACCAATTATTCATTTGGTTTAATCCTTTATCCAAGTGTAAGCAAACAAAGTTTGCGCCTGAAGTATTTTCAGGACTGGGACAACTCGTGGCAAAGGTGGTATAAGTTCTCATCACTTGCTTCAGTATCCCATAATGCAAAACACATCTCCTTGCAGACAGGTATAATGCTATTCATTAAAGGAAGGGTCACTACCCAGACTGGTTTCAACCTTTATTGAAATCTCATCAGTGGAAGCCCTGTGTTTGCTTATGGGATGACGGAATAGAGGCACTATGGCCATGTCTAAACAAATATGAACAAGATTAGTTAAAATAGAAATATGTAGAGACATTCCTCAAGCAGTGGAATAAAAAAAAAAAATGACGATATAAATGTTAGAGGATGGGATTAAATATTGCCCATGGAGTAAAACTAGATAATCAGAAGATCTCCACAACTTGTAAAGAATGCAGAGAGCTAACCAACACCCAATTTTGTTAATAGGTAACAACCCAAATACTGAATGAATGAGGATGGGATGGCAATTTTATACTTGGCTGATCAAATGGTTTTCTGTATTAGTTTAAACTACATATATTCATACGCGTGGATAGGCTTATGTCGTCAGACATGTTGTAATAGGTTTCACGGTATGATAAGAACACAGATGGTTAAGGAAATAACTATTTATTAACTTAAAAGCTAATATTTCGCTGGTATTATATCCAGCATCTTCAGAGCACACAACACAAAGTTTGTTACAAATGCAAGACAACCACAATCCGGTGTAACAGTGGGGCTAGTATAAGTGATTGCAGCGTGCAACACAAGACTAAAGTCCTAATATGGTGCCATCTAGGTTAAAAAAAAAAAAAAAATTCAAGTTTTGAAATAGTATCACTAAAAATTTATTAAGTTAATAAATAGTTATTTTCTTAACCATCTGTGTTCTTATCATACCGTGAAACCTATTACAACATGTCTGACGAACACATAAGCCTATCCACGCGTATAAATATTCTTCACAGAGATAACATCATACATAAGGCACGACAACACCTTTTTAAAAAGGTGCCGAGATACCAATTTGATACCAAACTGTATAAAAATTAGGAACAAGTTTCACTCGGCCAAAGCCCAACGTATTTATAAAAGAGTGAGTTTAGCACTATTACGGGAACAGGTATACGCTACTCGCCGAGAACTTTCAAAAATAAATTCCTCGATCAGTGTCTATCGCGATATATTATCTGACATTTTGAACCCGCAGCTATGGGATATTTTGGATAGAATCTCCGACTCTACAGCCAATAAAGAATTTGCTAAAGTTAAAAACCGACACTGGAAAAATTTTGAAATCCTCCAGCAACGCAATGTTACACAGCGGCCGCAATTTATCAAGATAGTGTAGTTGTGAACCTATCATCGACAACCTTATCCAAAGAGGCCACGAGTGCATTAAGTCTTGGACACAATTTTGGCCGTTCCTTCAAAAGATGTGCCTAAAACCAAAATAATGGCTTCCGTTGATCATGGGATTTACCACTTGCCTCCAGTCATAGCCAATAATATTAGATTAGACGTGGCCAATATCCTTATCCATTCTAAGCCTCCCAAAAATAATATCCCACATAAAGAAATAATAGCTCTAAATGAACTACTAACTACGCCATAATAACCACATTACAATAACCAAATCAGACAAAGGAAACGCCACTGTAGTAATGGATACAACAGAATATGAAAGCAAAATGCATGCACTGCTCCAAGACCGGTATCAAATCATAGTTTGAGATCCCACCAACTCACAAAAGAATAAGGTGTGCAAGTTACTGAACAAAATCACTTCCTGGCCTAAAGAAATTGTCAAAAAACTGAAACCCATGCACGTTAAAGCACCCAGAATATATGGTGCTCCTAAAATACACAAACAAGGTACACCTTTGTGTCCTATTGTAGATAGTATAAACAGTCCTACATATAAACTTGCTAAACATTTAGCAAAATTACTAACCACTTACACAAACAATTCTCCCTCTTTTGTTAAAAATTCTACCCACCTAAAAAGTATTTTAGAAAACCACACCTTAAATAGTTCAGACCTAATGGTGAGTTTTGATATCACCTCATTATTCACTAATGTACCACTGATTGAAACACTTAACTTACTAAATTCACAATTTCCCCCAGATATATTTCACCTATTTAAATTCATGTTATTTTACATGGAAAGGGAAAATATACAAACAATTAGATGGGACAGCTATGGGTTCACCCCTTCCCCCCCCCCTAGCCAACTTCTACATAGAACATCTGGAAAAATTGGCTATCAACACAGCTACTCTCAAACCTAGTCTCTGGCTACGCTATGTTGACGATGTGTTTGCTATTTGGCCACATGGCCCAGACACATTGAATACATTTTTAGTGCATCTAAATAGCCAGCACCCTAAAATCCACTTTACAATGGAACTAGAAGCCAATGACTACCTGCCCTTCTTGGACACACTGATCACACGTCTTCCAGAAGGTTTCTTATCATTTTCGGTTTATAGAAAACCCACACATACAGGGAGATACACAAACAATCACACCATCACCCTTCTCAACAATATGGTATCTTAAAAACACTAACCCATAGAGCTAGAGCAATCTGTTCCAATGACATTGCTCTCACTGCTGAACTTTCTCACCTATGTCAAACCTTCTTAATCAATGGTTATAATCCCCATAAAATAGATAACATACTAAATGCTACCCATAAATCCCCTCTATCTACCACAGAAGACTACAACAAAACCATCACCATCCCATACATTAAAGGCACATCTGAAAAGATATCTAGGGTGCTTAACAAACACCAACTATGCACAGTATTTAAACCTTATATAAAATTAGCAACTCTCATCCATTCACCTAAGGACAAATGCACTCGTTTATCACATCCAGGTGTCTACGAAGTGCCCTGTTCTTGCCATCAAGCATACTACAGACAGACAGGAAGAAATGTGGACATCCACCTCAGTGAACACAAAAAATATATCAGACACTTTCGCTATGGTAAGTCGGGTCTGGCAGACCATGCTTTGGATACCCCTGCAACCAGGATCAATTGGAAAGAAACAAAAGTAATGCACAGAAGCTTCTACAAGTCAAAGAGGTTGTTCCTGGAATTCTGTTCCCAGAAGCCTTAAAACATACTCCAAACCTTAACAAGTATGGCTGTATAAATCTACCAAAGATTTGGGAGACAGTCATCCTAAGAGCAAATTAATATTTATTACTTTTATTTTTTAATTTATATTTTTTCAAACTTTCTAAGACTATCATTTGGACTACTATTTCAAAACTTGATTTTTTTTTTTTTTTTTTTTTTTTTTTTTTTTTTTTTTTTTAACCTAGATGGTGCCATATTAGGACTTTAGTCTTGTGTTGCACGCTGCAATCACTTATACTAGCCCCACTGTTACACCGGATTGTGGTTTTCTTGCATTTGTAACAAACTTTGTGTTGTGTGCTCTGAAGATGCTGGATATAATACCAGCGAAATATTAGCTTTTAAGTTAATAAATAGTTATTTTCTTAACCATCTGTGTTCTTACATATATTCAATTTAACAGCACAACAAATCAAATGTTGTCATAACAGCTGTTGGATTAATCAGGCAATCACTGTTTTTCTGTGAAAAATTAAACGGCATTAGTACAACTTCATCAAAAAAAAAAAAAAAAAAGTGGAACTAGCAGAGAAATGATCAAAATACCAGCATAATCGGTGTTACTAAGATGTAGAAGAATAAAACAGTGATCAAGGTAAAGAAGGAGTATATAGCACTGAATATTAAACATTAAAATAAGCTTCCTGAACAGCAGGCAAGGCAACTTCAAGTAGACTGATGTGGGCAAATTTCAAAATAGGAAATACAAAAAGGTAACTTATATGTGCCCATGGGTTCCACTATTCAGCAAGAGTGAAGAAATACAGGTATTTGCCATTAGATAAAACAGCAGATATAAATAAAATGGTAAAGTTTTCTTTTGATCAATGGAGATCTGAACAGCATAGAAAGAAATGAATCAAACATTTTGGGAAATCTGGAGAATAAGGCAGAGCAAATAATGTTAATTATCTGCTGAATTTCTGTTCAGGACATAAGACTTTCACCATGTTCCAACAAAGATCTGTATAAATTCATATGGAGACCAAAAATTAAAGAAATTCTTACTAATTATTACTGATAGTGACATACATATCTGGCCTGGTTCAAAACATAAGAACATATGGAGAACCTGAACTATTTCAGCAGGAAAACGTATCATAATAAAAAGAAAAGCATGACAGTTTTAAAAGAATCAGATACTAAAGCAAATGATGTGATTATATTTTCTGTATTCTATTTTTCGTATTTCCACTATCCTGCTTTGTCCTTAATTTCTTTTTACTTAATTATTCATGAATAGTTGGCTGCCTTAACTACTGACATCTGCCATTTATCTATTTCTACTATATCTTATTTCTCACGCTCTATACTCTAACAAATTTAATTAAATTAATGACTGCACCAGTCAGACTATACATTGAGTATGAGAATATAAGATCTTAAATCAAAGACTAAGCAGATATAGTTTATATTCCCTGCTTACATTATTCTTACTTTAAATTAGTCGTGGCTTAAATATAATTCATACAAACTTCTATCTTATGCAGGTTCAAATTTTTTAAGATAGTGCACTAGCAGAATCAGTCCAATGTGTTGTTTACAAACCATTTAATTAAGTCAAACAGAAATATGTACAGAATGGGTTATATTTATATATATACACACGATGTCATTACAACTTTTTTGCTATTCTCAATTCTTTCTAATCCAACCCTAGTTCTAAGCTTATTCACAATCTAGCATAACATTAACTGAATATAAGACATACCTTGGTTAAGCCTAATTCACCATTAATATACATTAGTTCATAAACATAGATGCTTGACATACATTCTTGTGCAGTATTACAACTACTTACAATTCTTGTTCAGCAGACAGTCTTTCACATTAACCTTTTGTTCACACGTAATTCTTCTTGTCTTTCCTTCCTGTTGACACTGTTCCTGTTTTTCCGTTAAAATTCTTCCTTGTCAGGATTATCGACTATGCCTTGCCTTAAGAGATCCTTAACATGCTGGTGACGTACAGCTCCTTCACCTCCAGATGAACAACACAATATTTCTTGCATAGTGAAGTACCTAGGTAGAAGACTTAGATCTTAGGATGCTTCTCTTTCAACTTTTGACAGCGAACTTGCCGTGATGAGGACTTAGGTAAGAGAAAGCTTAGAAACCTTCAGACAAAATTTTCTCCCAACAAATTGCCTTATATAGGCCTGGACCTCCATTGTGCACATGCACACGCCTCTGGAAATTGGTCACGTATTTACCTTTGGACATGCTGATGTCATTCTTCATGCATCTTTGGAGTTCTTTATTCATGGCAACTATGGTCATGTGTTGATCTTTGGACATCATGTCATTCTTTGCATGTCTTTGAAATTTCCATCTATAGCAATTCTCAGAATATTTCACTAATCTTAGCATTAGGCTTACTGATCTAACATTACTTAATAGCTTTACATGATGACATCATGCACCACATTATTTTTTACAAAGGTAGATTATTTCATTCAAAAAAAGTAGCATTACTCTGAGTACATTCTCCTAAACAAAAAAAAAAAAAAAAAAACGTAAAAATGAACATAAGTTACGAAGTCACATGTCATGAGAGATTTTACAATGTCAAAGCAGCAGCCATAAAAGTCAAAGATATTTCATGTGCAAACTTTTGTATGCTTACACTTGGATAAAGGATTAAACCAATAATGAAAATTAACTATTATTTAGATATTGGTTAAGTGTAGATGAATCACTAATTTAATTACCATCTAGTTTTGCCAGCTTCATCAGGGTACAATCAGGAGAGCAAAGAAACGAAAATTACAAGCTAAACGTTAACTGACAATTCTATTTCAATAACAAAATAGTGGTGCGCATGAAACAATACGCTTGTCGTGGATACATGATTTACTTGTTGAGATGCATTTTGTAGTTTGCACAAGTTAATTTCTTGTGTGTTGATTGATCTAATTAAAGTCTTCCATATATCTGGTAGGATTAAACCTTAGTTCCTGTTGAGGTTATTTGTGGAAGGGGCGACTATAGCAGCTTCTTAGCATTTTTTTTTTTTAAGTATAAATTAATCAAATTTAAGCAGCATTCTGACTACACTACAGACTCAACCATATTAGAGAAAAAGAAAATAGTTTTTAAAGTACAAAAAAACTTAGAGATTGAAAGGCAAAATCTGAAGAAAACAGTGTTGTTTATTATTTTAACGGTATAATAGAACACAGAAACTAAGTAAATAATTAATTTATTAACTTGATGCTGATATTTCGCTGGTGTTATAACCAGCATCTTCAGAGCACAAAAACACTGTTTGTCACAATACGCAAGACTAAAACAACATGGTGTACTTAAACAAAATTGTAGCAGCAACACAAAGACTAGAGTCCTGATTTTGGCGCCCTCTATCTGAGAAAAAAAAAAAAAAAAAAAAGCTATCATATATTACTAGAGTCCTAGAAAAGCTAGTTTTTTCTTAATATGACTGTCTCCCAGATCTTCGGCAAGTTAATACAGCCATATTTGTTGAGATTTGGAGTGTGTTTTAGGGCTTCTGTCGTCTCTAAGAACAATCTCTCTGATTTATACGGGTTTCTGTGTAGTACTTTTGTGTTTTTCCAGTTGATCCTGTGTGCAGGGGTATCAAGAGCATGGTCTGCTAGGCCCGACTTCTCATAATGATAATTCCGGACGTATCTTTTATGTTCGCCGATGCGGATGTTCACAGTTCTTCCTGTTTGACCATAGTAGGCTTGATTGCATGAGCAATCAAGTGATTAATTCAACTAGGAAGGTATTTGGTGAAGCTGTCTGTAAGGATAGAAAACCCAGTTCACAGAGTAAACTGAAGTTAAAATTGCCCTAGAAAATAGAGGTCATATCAAAAGCTACTACTAAGTATTTTAATATATCCTTAGAGAGTATAGAGATAAATGAAAGAAAGTGCAAAAGTAGATAAATTTGTGGAAAGTCTTTGGGAAGAATGAAATTACCATTGTTAAAGTTTGTGATTAATAAAGTTCTTAAAAGGAAATTATTTTGATCACAATTTAACAAGTAGGAACCTTTAAATAAAGAAAGAATATACTTCCATCTAAGTGTGAAATACAACTGAGAATATTTGTTAACTCACATAAGAAAATTTCTTGTAATATGATGAAAATAAGATCATTTACTTACAGAATATTGGTCATAAGAATTTTTGCATGTAAAGGCTCGTTGTTAAACAATTGAAAAAAGGGATTATAAGTTTATGTCAATTCTTAGAAAATTTTGGTAAGCTGATAAAGTTTAATAAATGTGACTCATAGGGTTAGCAAGAAACAAGGTAAGGTCCAAGTTCCCAATTTTTGGACATTGCCACGAGTCAGTTGCGTGCACACGGCCCGCGGGAATTTCGGCAGAAAGATGCCACCCTAACTGGTCACAGAAAGCATATCCAGACATCGGTGGGAGGGGGGATTAATTGCAGAAGGTGCTGGTAGGGTTATGGTATAAAAGGGTTAGGACCCCCCCCCCTCGAGGCTCTCTTTTGTTTCTCCAGTCTTCGTATGGGTTGTCTTATGTGGTTTTCCCGAGTGACGGTCAGGAGTTCTCTCCTTCTCCATTACAAGGAACAAAGTAAGCGGGATTTCGGTCCAATTCCCTATTATAGAAAGGAGGGACACTGTACAGCTGAGAGAAGGTAACTACTGCATGATATATCAACCGTGTTCTTGGAAAAAAAAGAAAAATCTGCAGAGAAGTAGGTGCACGCGTAGTGAATCTCACGACTACAGAATCGCAGATCCATTGTGTTTCCTTGGAAGAAGCTTGATGTGCTAAAGACGTGAAGGCCCACCTTGATCCGAAAAATCTCAGATATGGTCCGCTACAGAAGAATTCATCTTCAGAAATTACAGACGCGTAAGAGCAGAGACTAGCATAGAAGATCCTTATCAAACGGTATTGTAAAATCTTATATTATTTCAAATCTTAAAGTAGCTGTGATTGTAGTTCAGTTACCGATCAATTGAAAGACTTGAATGAGAGTTGAACTAGGAGACTTTAGTGCATTTAAGAATAGAAAGAGAATAAGCTTGTCAGTGTTAATAGAAAAATAATCGTGTGTCTAGAAACTTATGCATGTCATCTATATTTTGTCTGAGAGCTGTTTGAAGAATTGAATGTGGTTACTATTGTAGCGATAGGACTGTTTAACCCATATTACTCTCATGAGTTAACGAGCGTAAACTAATTGTGTTTAATTAAGGTATTATATCATAATATTGTGCTCAGACAGATGAGAAGTTTTAGTCAATTGTTAACATTTGCGAGGATATCCTTTTATCGTAAGTGTGGAGTCTGGTGGCATAATCGCCCTTCCCACATAGAATTTTATAACCTATCATTTGTGTTTTGCTAGTATTGCTTTGTATTGTTTCAGCCTTAGTATTGAATTAAGTTTTAATGATTCTAATGTATTGTATTGTGCTTATATGTATAATAAACTTTTGCTCATTGAAAACTCAGTTGTCTGAAATTGCCATTCAATGCACCGCTTGTAATAACATACGAATCTAGCCCAGGGGGAGAGAGAAAAATTAAGTTGTGAGTTCAAGGTCATGACTGCATAATTGTTTCACACCTAAACATATTTAAAAAATTGCTTCTTGTTTTGATTCTTCATAAACTAAATGTTCTAAATGGTGCAGCTAGAAAATATAAATGTTTTAGGATACTAAGGGGAGCAAGAGCTTAGATACCTTGTATTTGGGTGATATCCCGTATAGTAAGAAATTTGTTACAAACAAGATAAAAAATAAACTTGTAAGAGGAATTAACAATTACAGGACGGTAAAAAGGGGACACAACACCATTATATGGGTATCTCCATGAAATCAGAAGACTCATCCTGGGAGACCCACACTAACCTCTGTGCACACAATACCTAGCATACCTCTCCTTAAACTCATTCACTGTTAGGGCACTCCACGCACTCACCACTTTTCAAGTAAAAAATCTAGTCCACAAACCCTTACTAACCACACTCTTACACAACTTCCAAGCATGACCTATAGTTCTCTCCCTCTCTCTATTTGTCATGTATTGAAAAATTTCCTTTGTGTCAATCTCATAGACCTTCCTTTAATGACTTATAAGTTTCTATCATGACCACTCTTTTCTGCTTATCCATCAACTATACTTGGGAACTCATGAACATTCAACCCATCCTCATAGGGATCATTCCACAGAAAGCAGAAATCATAAAATCACTCAATATCTCATTCTCTGTTAATTAATATACAAATTAAAGAGTATTGGTGCTAATACAGAAGCCATGAGGAACTCCACTAATCACCTTCATTCTCTGAGATTCCACTCCAGATCCACTTGAGAGGGAGGATGACTGTCAGTCAGTCATCCTCCCTCCCAAGAGCCTCTTCAATCTGTCAATTAACACCTTTGTAGTTTAACATGATTCCCTTCTTGACAGAGAATTTCATATTTATCAAACCTTCCAGAACAAGACCACATGGTCACTCTCCCCAACTTGAGTTAGATTGTCTACTATGGTTATGGATAAATTTTCTGATACTATTATGAGGTCCATCATTCTAAACACAATGTCCCCTCCACAACATGCTGCTTCAGCCAATTATTATCATCACGTGACACCTTCAGGGAGTCCAGAGACTCATCACCTACAACTCTCCATCTCCACCACTCAACCATCAACTACAATAAACTGCAACTACCATCATCATCATCATCTACACCAGTGGTTCTCAAACTTTTTTGTCTGGCGGCACACTAAAATCAATAAATAAATTTCACGGCACTCCTCGTATTATTTGCTTGTTATAGAGAGTAAAGTGCCAATTAATTGATTCTGAAAGACTCGCATATATAACCGATAAATAAATTGATATTATAGATACTAAAGATATGAAGGAAAGCGTGTTTTAAAGAAAACATATTTTATTTAAACTAAAAAGGAAAAACATTTGTTTACGATGTCTCTCATTATAGTTGGAATATATAACAATAAAAAAAAACTCTACTCACTGAATTTAATGACTTTAATATCGTACTTCGTTTATTCTCACCGATGACAAAAGACTCATGATTTTTGTTTAGGGGAAATGATCATGTATAATACTTGTCACACTGAACAGAGAAATACTAAAACAGACAGCAAGACAAATAACCATTCATTAGTTCATTTTCTCCAGTATTTATCTGCCGTCACATATCTAGTTACTACAACACGCGGTGATCTAATGAAATCCCAGGATATAATATAAGAGTGATACAAAAAATGATAATTTTTATATACGCTTCATCCATTAAAATCAAAATATATAATTTTTTTGTTTTTGATTTAGTTATTTGTGGCAATTGAATATTTTGCATTTTTCAAATAAACAATTCAAAATTTCGTGGCACCCAGTTTGAGAACCACTGATCTACACCAATGCAATCTACCATCCACCACCACTAGTATTTTCACAGACAATCACAAATATTCATGCCCATGGTGGGATTCAAACCCAAAGTCTTTTGGCTGTAGAGCAGATATGCTAACCACTCAGCCAACCAGGCCAACTTAATTATCCCTTAGAAACTGTATAAATTCCACTTTTATCTTACCATGCCCTCTTTCCTCCCTCCAATCTATATCCCCATAGTTGAATTCCCCAATGATAATTGCTCAATCTGCATCCATTGTGCTCCACATCTTCCTGTACATCTGATCTATGTTTGCCGACAAAGATAAAGTAGTGTTGGTTGCTGCTATAGATAATTATCCCTTAGAAACTGTATAAATGCCACTTTTCCTCCCTCTAATCTACATCTCCATGCTTGAATTCCCTCATAATAGCTCAGCCTGCATCCATTGTACTCCACATCTTCCTGTACATTCTCTGATCTATAGCAGCAACCAACACTATTTTGTTCTATAGGCATCTATAGGACCAGATAGCATCAAATGAACCACCTCTCCCAGACCTAACAACCATCTCAACTTCTAATTTTGTTGGCTGAAGTTCTTCGGCTATCATTAACAACATCCCACCTCCTGTCCTATTCTCCCATATCCTCCTTGAAAATACAATACCCTTTACATTCTGTCCCCTTAACTATATCGTTTCTATTTATCATCATGCTTGTCAAGGATTTAGGCCAAGAGTGGCCTGTTCTGGCTTTAGAAGTCATCGCTGAATCTCTTAAGAGGATGTCCTGGTTTTCTTTTTCCTAGTGGTTTGTAATTTAAGTTTTGTTCTGGTAATCTTTCAGTTTTCCCTCTTTCAACGTGTTCCATCCATTTATGTTTATATTTTTTAATTTTTTCTATTACTGATTCCTGGTTTAATTATTTCATGATTTCTTCATTTCTTTTAAGATCGAATAGAGTATACTTTGCAGTTTTTCTCATAAACTTCATTTCAGCTGTTATTAATCTTTACTTGTCTCTTTGTTTTACTGGTAGGGCTAATGTATTGTAAACTTTTAGTCTGGTTTATTTTTGAACTAGGTTAGGTTTATACACAGAGTTAATTACACCTGTTCTTTTTAAATATTTTGCAATTTAAGTTTATATCTCCTTCATTTTCATATGTAATCATACCTCCTAAAATTCACCTGTTCTAAAATCTTGTTATCTATCACTATTTTAGTTCTCACTGGATCTTGTCCTTTAAAGGCCATCATTTTTTATATTTTTGTTGATATTATCATTCCACAATTTTTGGCTATCTCTCATTTAAATTTAAAATATCTTTCTTTAAGTTATCTTCAGAATTTGTAATTATTATTTGGTCATCACAAAATAGGAGAGTGTTTAAATTCACAGTAGGAGAAAGTTTAATACCTTTATGCAAATTTTTATTCCATTTTATGATTATTATTTCATATTTAGATAAATATTAAAAAGAGTTGCTGTCAGACTCCTTGGTTTATCTCTCTCATACATGATAGTTTAATTCATAATTTAATCTTATTTGTATCTTGATTATTTTCATATATACTTATGATAGCTTTTAGAATATTATATGGTATTTGTCTTTCTTTTAATATGTTAAATAAAATGCTTCTTTTAACTTTGTCAAATGCTTTTTCAAAGTCAATAAATGTAATATGTGTTTCGAAATTATTATTTTCTTTTCTCTATTAATTTTAGGCAAAAGGCTGGGTCTACATGATCGTCCATTTCTGAATCCATTCTGTACTTCTAAATAAAGTTCTCAGAACATTTTATTAGTTTGTTATTTAAAATTCTGCAATATTTTGCAACAGGAATTTAGAATACTTATATCTCTATAATTTTTACGGTCATCTCTACTATCTTTTTTTAATGATAGGGATCACAATTGCTTTTTTCCATTCTATTGGTGGGTTACTTGTTGATTAGATTTTATTTAAAAATAATCCGAGTCTTTCTTTGAACCTTGTTCCTGCATATTTATATAATTCGGAATTTAACTTATCTTCCCCAGGTGATTTTCCATTTCTTGTTTCTTTCAGGCTGATTTCTAATTCTTCTTTAGTTATTTCGTTTTCATTTTCATTAAATGTTTGTCAGTTATCTTTTTTTAAAATATTTGTCTGTTCCACAATTCTGTATAGATGATGGAAGTTGTTTTCCACTTAGTTATGCTATGAATTATATATTTGGTTTAATTCTTTATCCAAGTGTAAGCAAACAAGGTTTCCCAAGTCCTGAAGTAATTTCAGGACTGGGGAAACTTGTGGCAAAGGTGGACTGACTTCGCATCACTTGCCTTAGTGTCCATAATGCAAAGCACATCCCCTTGTGGACATGTATAATGCTATACATTAAGGGAAGGGTCACTACCCAGACCGATTTTGACTTTTATTCAGGTCTCATCAGTGGGAGCCAGACCCAGAGGTGGTGATACCAAAGTGGAAGTAATGCTGAAGTCATATTTCTATATATGAGTTGCGAAATGGTGTCACAACTTATTAAAATTCTCTGGATTAGAGATGGAAGTTGTTTTCCACTTGGTTATGCTTACTTCTGCATTACTTCCACTTTGGTATCACCACCTCTGGGTCAGGCTCTCACTGATGAGACCTCAATAAAGCTTGAAATCGGTCTGGGTGATGACCCTTCCCTTAATGCATAGCATTATACATGTCTGCAAGGAGATGTGCTTTGCATTATGTGGCAAGTGATGTGAAGTCATACCACCTTTGCCAGGAGTTGCCGCAGTTCTGAAATTACTTCAGGCGGAAACTTTGTTTGCTTACACTTGGATAAAGGATTAAACCAAATATATGATATATAATTCTGTACAGAAATTTTGAAATTCTTCTCATTTCAATTTAGTGTTTAAATTTATGTTTTCTTTAGTATCCGTACTTAAATGTTTCAAAATCTTATATACATTGGATCTTATTTTATATAAATCATGTTATAAATTAGAAATAAATTTGTTCCATGATTCTCTGTCTTTTTCTGACTTCTCTTTTAGCTATGGCTCTTATTCTTTTATATTCTATTTCATCTTCTAATCTTTTACTACTTATTTATGATATGCTTCTTTTTTCATTTTGATTATTTATTTGATTGTATCGTCCCATATCTTCAGTTTTTTTCTTTTTATTGATTTTTTTGGTCTTTTCTAAGCTTTCATTTGTTGTTATATTTAGTATCATTTTTATATTAAACTATTCTATTTCTTCATTTCATCTAAATATTGGTTAACTCTTTGTTCATATAGCCACTGTATATTTATGTCATTTAATAATCTAGTTTTATAAACAAATGTTTTCAATTTTCTTTCTGTTCTTGTTATTTGTAGCCATTTAGATGGTAATCTTAATTTTATTTTAACGAGGAAGTGGTCACTACTTATTTCATATCCTCTGTGAACTCCAACATCTGAAAAGAACTTTGTCTTTATAATTAAGATAAAATAATCTAATATTAATTTCCATCCTCTTGCTGCCCAAGTATATTTATGTATGTCTTCATGTTTATAGAAACAATTCATTATTTTAAGATTATAAACTACAAAGTCAATTAATTTTTTACTATTCCTGTTTAGAGTATGCTCTCCATATATTCCTATATTATTATGAATTTTTGTGTTTCCAATTCTTGCATTTAGGTCTGCTGCTAATATTACATAATCATTTTTATTTATTTTATTATATATTTATATGTCATATACATTATATACGATTATTATATATGTTTCTATTAACTTAATAAATAACCAAGTTTTAATATAAAACTATCAAAGTGAACTCCGAATCTACCCTATAATATAAAATGATAAGCCTTTTTATGTAACATTTTTGTGTCAAGTTATTTGAAACGTTTTGAAACTCAGGGGCTACCCTGAGTGTCAAGTCTTCAAAATTCGA